>NC_047587.1:22316666-22682500 GCF_011004845.1 Esox lucius
GCTGATACTGTTTTTCCCTATTTGTTTCCGGCAAGAAAATTGCGCTAAAGTGTAATGCATTGCTTCCCAGAGTCGCCATCTTGTGGACAATTGACGTAAAATCACTGTTTGACGTATTGATATAACTCTCACTGGTATTAATAGCATCCTACCTTGGCAACTGCGTCTGCAGCAAATTGTGTTAAACAACAAGTCTGTAGGTCTATTTCAAGCGAGAACGGGTGTCATCATAACTTGTTTTTATGTGTTGATACACTGTATTTTGCGTTTAGAGAATCCAGATTAGTTATTTCTTTACATTGGGATAATTGAATGGTAGCTGAGACTGTTAAAATCTGGTTGAAAGAAAACGTAAACATTTATCTTGGTTGGATAATGAAAATAATAGTAAATAGATAACGACAAAGCAGGGCAGACTTTAAACGAATGCAGCAAGGATTATTTTAAATGGGATATATAGTGTTAAAACTGTAGTAACAATTAAAAGTCTGCTTCTTCCAATGTTGGTTAACTGATACCCTTCACCTTATTATGGTTCAAACCATTACTTACAGATAACAGCCATTAACTAATATGGTGTTTTCTATTACTGAAATAAAAATATATTATAAGTGATTGGGAGATTGGATTGAGGTGATGCTAGTGTTTTTTTAATTTGTTGTGTTTTGCCTGCAGTCTATGTAACTGTACAGGGCTACAATCCAAAGTGAGCCCAGGCCTTTCCTGTGAACAGCTGTCACTGTGCTGACAAAGCAGTATGTGGCATAGTGGCTAGTATTTTGCTCTCCCAGTTCCCCTCATAAAATAATGAAACTACTAATTTCATGAACTTGTAAATTGCTAGAGAAATGTACTTGTTTTGATTTATTATGTTGAACACGATTATTCAATGGTTTACTAATAAAAAAAAAACAATAGACTATGATGTTGTTTTGTAAGTGTTTGTGAAGTATGCATTTGAAGGAATGATCACTTACCAGTCTCACTGTATAGTTGCTAGTCAACAGGCCCGGATCACAACTCAGTACAATGTCAGCGGCATACAGACTGTACTTGTCCTGCCCCTTTGCATCTTACTACAGTCTCCAAGCTAACATACATTCCTGCTCATAGCAAATAATTATTAGAAAATCAAACTCCCACTATACTCTCACATATACACTCACCTAAAGGATTATTAGGAACACCATACTAATACTGTGTTTGACCCCCTTTCGCCTCCAGAACTTCCTTAATTCTACATGGCATTGATTCAACAAGGTGCTGAAAGCATTCTTTAGAAATGTTGGCCCATATTGATAGGATAGCATCTTGCAGTTGATGGAGATTTGTGGGATGCACATCCAGGGCACGAAGCTCCCGTTCCACCACATCCCAAAGATGCTCTATTGGGTTGAGATCTGGTGACTGTGGGGGCCATTTCAGTACAGTGAACTTATTGTCATGTTCAAGAAACCAATTTGAAATGATTCAAGCTTTGTGACATGGTGCATTATCCTGCTGGATGTAGCCATCAGAGGATGGGTACATGGTGGTCATAAAGGGATGGACATGGTCAGAAACAATGCTCAGGTAGGCTGTGGCATTTAAACGATGCCCAATTGGCACTAAGGGGCCTAAAGTGTGCCAAGAAAACATCCCCCACACCATACCCGGTACCCGGTGGGGTCTTCTGCTGTTGTAGCCCGCCTCAAGGTTGTGCGTTTTGTGGCTTCACAAATGCTTTGCTGCATACCTCGGTTGTAACGAGTTGTTATTTCAGTCAAAGTTGCTCTTCTATCAGCTTGAATCAGTCGGCCCATTCTCCTCTGACCTCTAGCATCAACAAGGCATTTTTACCCACAGGACTGCCGCATACTGGATGTTTTTCCCTTTTCACACCATTCTTTGTAAACCCTAGAAATGGTTGTGCGTGAAAATCCCAGTAACTGAGCAGATTGTGAATTACTCAGACTGGCCCGTCTGGCACCAACAACCATGCCAGGCTCAAAATTGCTTAAATCACCTTTCTTTCCCATTCTGACATTCAGTTTAGAGTTCAGGAGATTGTCTTGACCAGGACCACACCCCTAAATGCATTGAAGCAACTTCCATGTGATTGGTTGATTAGATAATTGCATTAATGAGAAATTGAACAGGTGTTCCGAATAATCCTTTAGGTGAGTGTATACACGTGTGTGAGTGTTCATTGGTCAGTCAGTGTTCATTTGGTGTAATTACATATAGTATGTCATGATTTAATATAGGATAACTCTATATGTCTTAGTGTAAAACCAAAGTTCATGTACTTTTTTCACACAAGTATCACATTTTGTTTCTATACATATACAGTGGGGAGAACAAGTATTTGATACACTGCCGATTTTGCAGGTTTTCCCACTTACAAAGCATGTAGAAGTCTGTAATTTTTTATAATAGGTACTGTTCAACTGTGAGTGATGGAATCTAAAACAAAATCCAGAAAATCACACTGTATGATTTTTAAGTAATTAATTAGCATTTTATTGCATGACATAAGTATTTGATACATCAGAAAAGAAGAACTTAATATTTGGTACAGAAACCTTTGTTTGCAATTACAGAGATCATACGTTTCCTGTAGTTCTTGACCAGGTTTGCACACACTGCAGCAGGGATTTTGGTCCACTCCACTCCTCCATACAGACCTTCTCCAGATCCTTCAGGTTTTGGGGCTGTCACTGGGCAATATGGACTTTCAGCTCCCTCCAAAGATTTTCTATTGGGTTCAGGTCTGGAGACTGGCTAGGCCACTCCAGGACCTTGAGATGGTTCTTACGGAGCCACTCCTTAGTTGCCCTGGCTGTGTGTTTCGGGTCGTTGTCATGCTGGAAGACCCAGCCACGACCCATTTTCAATGCTCTTACGGAGGGAAGGAGGTTGTTGGCCAAGATCTCGCGATACATGGCCCCATCCATCCTCCCCTCAATACGGTGCAGTCGTCCGGTCCCCTTTGCAGAAAACATCCCCAAAGAATGATGTTTCCACCTCCATGCTTCACGGTTGGGATGGTGTTCTTGGGGTTATACTCATCCTTCTTCTTCCTTCAAACACAGCGAGTGGAGTTTAGACCAAAAAGCTAAATTTTTGTCTCATCAGACCACATGACCTTCTTCCATTCCTCCTCGGGATCATCCAGATGGTCATTGGCAAACTTTAGACGGGCCTGGACATGCGCTGGCTTGAGCAGGGGGACCTTGCGTGCGCTGCAGGAATTTTATCCATGACGGCGTAGTGTATTACTAATGGTTTCCTTTGGGACTGTGGTCCCAGCTCTCTTCAGGTCATTGACCAGGTCCTGCCGTGTAGTTCTGGGCTGATCCCTCACCCTCCTCATGATCATTGATGCCCCACTAGGTGAGATCTTGCATGAAACGCCAGACCACGGGAGATTGACAGTTATCTTGAACTTCTTCCATTTTCCAATAATTGCGCCAACAGTTGTTGCCTTTTCACCAAGCTGCTTGCCTATTGTCCTGTAGCCCAGCCCAGCTTTTTGTAGGTCTACAATTTTATCCCTGATGTCCTTACACAGCTCACTGGTCTTGGCCATTGTGGAGAGGTTGGAGTCTGTTTGATTGAGTGTGTGGACAGGTGTCTTTTATACAGGTAACGAGTTCAAACAGGTGCAGTTAAAACCGGTAATGAGTGGAGAACAGGAGGGCTTCTTAAAGAAAAACAAACAGGTCTGTGAGAGACGAAATTCTTACTGGTTGGTAGGTGAACAAATACTTATGTCATGCAATAAAATGCAAATTAATTATTTAAAAATCATACAATGTGATTTTCTGGATTTTTGTTTTAGTTGAAGTGTACCTATGATAAAAATTATAGACCTCTACATGCTTTGTAAATATGAAAACCTGCAAAATCGGCAGTGTATCAAATACTTGTTCTCCCTACTGTATATATACATTTATATATATTATATATCCATTGATTTTATATAATTTTTAGGAAACAGGGTTGTATACTATATATATATATATATATAGTATACAACCCTGTTTCCTAAAAATTTGGACGCAACATTAAATGCAAATAAAAACAGAATGCAATGATGTGCAAATCATTTATCCCTATATTTAATTGAAAATAGAACAAAGACAACATATCAAATGTTGGGACAGGGGCATGTTTATCATTGTGTTGCATCACCTCTTTTTGCAAAGAAGAGTGAATGGCTCTTATTGAGTGAGTGACTGACTGACTGACTGAGTGACTAACTGAGTACCCCTTGTTAAATAACGTAATGGTTAGAGAAGCTGACTTGCCAACTATAGGTCCCATGTTCGCATCTTCTCGCAGGCGAAGCGAAGTATGCATAATGAATTCTTCCATATAGACGATAACTTCTCGCTGGCTAAAACCTCCAGTGACTACATTATAGTAAGCCTGAAATAAAACAGTTTACGCTTATAGTGCGACTGTTTCCGGTGGATTTTCGAAGTATGCATCCGTGCATGCGTTTTTTGGTCAGGATAGGCAAACACATTTGCTAGCTACGACATAGGCTGCAGTTGTTACGTTACAGTGAGCCTTAACGAACACTGTATACGGTTATATTGCGACTGTTTCTTTCATGGAAAAGTTTGTCTTCAGTCTCGCTAGCAATTGCTCAATTCTTATGACTATTCCAGTAAATTAGTAGATACTGGTAATACCTATTACTGGCTAATAAGCTGTTCAAACGGCCAGTGGCAATAGCTAAACAGTTCATAGACTCTATTTGTGGTGGAGGTAAACTTAGTAAGAAATGTTAGTCAGTTTAACTGTATCAGTATCATTTACGAAGCTGTTAAAACGGCCAGTGGCAAAAGAGGATCTGTTCATAGAGGATAATACTTTCTATTGCGGTCCGGCTGAACTAGGCTTGCCTAGTTTTTTGTTTGAACAGTACTCTGTAAGTTTTTAGGAACTGAGGAGACCAGTTGCTGTAGTTTTGAAAGTGAAATGTTTTCCCATTCTTGCTTGATAGAGGGTTTCTACAGAGCCCCGGAGGAGACATGGAGAGAACAAAATTGCAAAAAGTGCATGCCCTCTCATGTCAGTGAGCATGACAGCATTTATGTGCTCAGTTAGTGCCTATAATATCCTACTTGTGTATTATATATTACAGGTTACAAATGTGTAGTCATCTAGCTATTATATTAAACTTTTGAACTGTTTTACTCATTGAAAGAACCGAAACCATTGCAAAGGATGTCTTACTAAAGCACGCGTACGACTTAATTAAAAAGCACAAGCGACTGAGTAAAGCATTTGCGAGTTATAAAACGCATGCAAGCTTTAAATAATTTTTCTCCTTCCATGTTACCTGCGTAGCTCCATTGATTTCAGTTGCTCAACAGTTTGGGGTCTCCTTTGTTGTATTTTTCGTTTCATAATGCGCCAAATGTTTTCAATAGGTGAGAGGTCTGGACTGCAGGCAGGCCAGTTTAGCACCCAGACTCTTTAACTATAGAGCCATGCTGTTGTAATACATGCTGAATGTGGTTTGGCATTTTCTTGCTGAAATAAACAAGGCCTCCCCTGAAAAAGACATGATCTGGATGGCAGCATATGTTACTCTAAAACCTACAGTTGTGCTCAAAATTATGCATACACTTGGAGAATTTGTGATTTGCACTAACTTAAAGGATTATTAGGAACACCTGTTCAATTTCTCATTAATGCAAATATCTAATCAACCAATCACATGGCAGTTGCTTCAATGCGTTTAGGGGTGTGGTCCTGGTCAAGACAATCTCCTGAACTCCAAACTGAATGTCAGAATGGGAAAGAAAGGTGATTTAAGCAATTTTGAGCGTGACATGGTTGTTGATGCCAGACGGGCCGGTCTGAGTATTTCACAATCTGCTCAGTTACTGGGATTTTCACGCACAACCATTTCTAGGGTTTACAAAGAATTGTGTGAAAAGGGAAAAACATCCAGTATGCGGCAGTCCTGTGGGCGAAAATGCCTTGTTGATGCTAGAGGTCAGAGGAGAATGGGCCGACTGATTCAAGCTGATAGAAGAGCAACTTTGACTGAAATAACCACTGGTCTGATTAGTCTCGATTTCTGTTGAGACATTCAGATGGTAGAGTCAGAATTTGGCGTAAACAGAATGAGAACATGGATCCATCATGCCTTGTTACCACTGTGCATGCTGGTGGTGGTGGTGTAATGGTGTGGGGGATGTTTTCTTGGCACACTTTAGGCCCCTTAGTGCCAATTGGGCATCGTTTAAATGCCACGGCCTACCTGAGTATTGTTTCTGACCATGTCCATCCCTTTATGACCACAATGTACCCATCCTCTGATGGCTACATCCAGCAGGATATGCACCATTTCACAAAGCTCGAATCATTTCAAATTGGTTTCTTGAACATGACAATGAGTTCACTGTACTGAAATGGCCCCACAGTCACCAGATCTCAACCCAATAGAGCATCTTTGGGATGAGGTGGAACGGGAGCTTCGTGCCCTGGATGTGCATCCCACAAATCTCCATGCTATCCTATCAATATGGGCCAACATTTCTAAAGAATGCTTTCAGCACCTTGTTGAATCAATGCCACGTAGAATTAAGGCAGTTCTGAAGGCGAAAGGGGGTCAAACACAGTATTAGTATGGTGTTCCTGATAATCCTTTAGGTGAGTGTATGTACCATTTGTAAAGAAAAAATGAGTGAGCAGGCAAAACACATGTCTTTTATTTCTTATGGGATTCACATTCAACTGTAGATCATAACAGAATGGCACAATCATAAAACAAAACATGGCAACAAAGAAAAAAAAATTCTGAATACCCTTAGTTCTTATACTGTGTATTGCCCTCCTTAAGTCTTTTGTAATAGTTGTCTATGAGGCCCCAAACTCTTGCAGGTGGTATAGCTGCCCATTAGTCTCTGCAAAATGCCTCCAGGTCATGCAAGGTCTTTGGTCGTCTTGGATGAATCGCATGGTTGAGATCTCCCCAGAGTGGCTCGATGATATTAAGGTCAAGAGACTGTGATTGCCACTCCAGAACCTTCAGATTTTTCTGCTGTAACCACTGGAGAGTCAACTTGGCCTTGTGCTTAGGGTCACTGTCGTGCTGGAAAGTCCAAGAACGTCCCAATGCGCAACTTTCATGCAGAAGAATGCAAATGGTCTGCCAGTATTTTCTGATAACATGATGCATTCATCTTGTTATCCATAAATTTTCACAAGATTCCCCATGCCTTTAGAGCTCACACACCCCCAAAACATCAGTGAGCCACCATCATGCTTCACAGTGGGGATGGTATTCTGTTCACTATAGGCCTTGTTGGCCCCTCCTTAAACATAGTGCTTATGGTTTTGACCGTAAAGCTCTATTTTTGGTGTTGTCGGGCATATTGTCTTGTTTGCTGCATTGGTGCAGTAAAGGCTTCTTTCTGGCAACTCGACCATACAGCTCATTTTTGTTAAAGTATTGTCGTATTGTTCTCCTTGAAACAACCACACCGCCTTTTTCCAGAGCAACATGTATTTCTCCCAAGGTTATCTGTGGGTTTTTCTTTGTATCCCGAACAATTTGTCTAGCAGTTTTGGCTGAAATCTTTCTTGGTCTATCTGACCTTGTCTTGGTATCAAGAGATCCCTGGATTTTCCACTTCTTAATAAGTGATTGAACAGTACTGACTGGCATTTGCAAGGGGTTGAATATCTTTTTATATCCTTTTCATTCTTTATAAAGTTCTATTACCTTGTTACGCAGGTCTTTGACAGTTATTTTCTGCTCCCCATGGCTCCGTATCTAGGCTGCAGTGCATCCACATGAGAGCTAAGAAACTAATGGACTATACACAGACACTAATTGCAATTTAAAAAGCCACAGGTTTGGGAAATTCATCTTTAATTGCCATTTTCTCCTGTGTGTGTCACCTTGTCTGTAACAAGGTCAAACATTCAAGGGTATGTAAACTTTTGATCAGGGCCATTTCGGTGATTTCTGTCATCATTATGATTTAAAAAGGAGCCAAACAACTATGTGATAATACATGGCTTCATTTGATCACCATCCTTAAAAAAAGGCTGTTTTTGCATGATCAGTCATATTTTCAAAATCAATGCCAAAACTTCAAATATTCTGCTAGGGTATGCAAATGGATGAGCACAGCTGTATGTATATATATATATATATATATATATATATATATATACTGTATAGGATGTTGCACAGTGACCATCAGTAATAAGGTGATAACCTTGGGATTTAAAGTGTATGTAGATTACCTTCAGTGTTCATGGTATGTTGGCTTGTTATCAATGTGCTTTATAACATTCATAACATTCATAACATTCATATTCACCTCGCAATACCATTTTTGCAATTCTCATTTCACCCTTTGGAAGCTTTACTTAAAATGTTACTGTGAAGTGAAATTCAATGAAGGTAAAATATCAGATCATTAGACATCTCTCCGTTCTTTAGTTTGCATCCCGTCGGGTATATATAGTTTTGTTGTTATGGTCCTGTTGTTATGGTTTTTAATCAAACATGTATTTCCACATTTATCTCCATCCCCAAATGCTGTATTGTAGAATGATAATGCATTTGAGTCCAAGGTTCCCATGGATTTATTTGAATCTTAAAGAATGATGTGCGGAAGGACTCAGGGACTGTAAAGAGTGTTTCTGTGTCATCGTCCCTCCCTTTCCTTCCCCTATTAATACAAGCAATGCAATCTGGGCTAAATTTGTTCCTTGCAGTACCTCAGAGTGGTCAGGGCCCATTTATGGGAAACACAGTCAATCCTCTTTAGGGAACAGCAGCATTTTACAGCATTCAGCAGCCGGTGGTGGTTGATGTATTTTTTCTGTTCGTTCTCACCCATTTTAAGGAATCTGACAACTCAAATTACCTATGTTTTCTTGCTATCAGCAAAAACATGTTTACTATAGGTTGCCTCTACAGTATAAAGATATGTTGCATAAATATCCATTTGGGAGCATTCAAAAAATAACATTGTGTGTGTAGTTTTATCTTTTAAAAGCCTTTGACACTGTTGTCCTTGCCTTGCTACTGTATTACTGTATGTTGCATTTGTTTAGGCAGTGAAGCACTGGAAGGTTTACAAATAGACTGGCAGAATTCAAAACATATTCATCCCCTCTCTTAATTTGCTTCTAATCTGAAGGTATATTTTCAGGAGTTTGTACTTTGTGGATCACGACAATGAGGAAACATAGTGAGTGTTTCCTGAAAGAGCTGTGTGCTGAATTCAAACTCCACCAGAGGTCACAAACCTGGAGCACCTGAGGGCACAGACTGCTTTTTATCGATAATCTTTTGTCGATTAATTTAATGCTGACTCTTCCTAATGGACTATTTAAGCCATGAACTATCCCTCTTTCCCTCTCCTACATAATGCTTTGAGAATTCTTATTCCTTAAGCTCTAGGACTTCTACATACAGTATAAGGTATGTAGAATATAATAATATAATGATTTTGTACTTAGTTTTAAAAGTTTTAAAAGTACTGGTTGCATATTGGAATTTTAGATTAACATTTTAACATACATATTTACTCCATAGGCTTCAAACAGGTCAAATATGATGTATATAACACATACAAAATATTACTTCACAATATATCTGTACATTAAAAAACAGTAAAAGTGCTGACAGGAGAGGTGTCATAGCACCATCTATACATTGTTAAAGGTTGCTACACTCGAAATATGAGGAGAACAGCTGCAAACGTCAGTGAAGCAACAGCAGAGATTTTCTTGAGAGTTTTACTTGTAAACAGTTACATTTTCTCATGAACTACACACAGCAACAGTTGAACGTAGGACTGTTCTTTCTCTCTGCTCTCCAAACTTAGTAGTCTAAACCATTTGAAACAATATATTAATAATACTCATTATGAAGCTAATTAATTATTTTATTACAAATACATTTGATTATCTCAAGAAGCTCTCAGGCAGTGAAAGCATGCAGCTCTAAGCAGCAGGTTATGTGGAGCAGTTCACTGAAGACAAACGTTGTAGGAAAACATTAAGAAAGATCTTCCAAATTATGATCTAACCACCCATAAAGGCCAAGGATATGAAAGGTTATGCCAGCCAGGTATTTAAAAAGTTATTGGGCCACTATGTAGAATTCTGCCTCTAAGGTTTACAAGACTGAATTTAAAACAATGACTCCACTAGTCTTCTCCTCCTGTTCCCTTACCAAACGAGACCTGAATAGTATTAGCTAGTCCAGTGGTTTAGGGTGGGGAAAGTGTCTACAGTGAATATGAGGAGACTACAAGTGAATTCAAACTAATTTCAATGGGGAATATCTCAGGCACTTGGAACAATTTTGCAGAAAGAAATATTTGAAACATTAGCAGAAAACATTCTCTGCAGAAGTGTTGTATTCATGTATGCCACTGGTACAGTAAAAATCGTACAAATGTCCTTTCAAAGTCTGTAAAACAGGTAAAACCGATGTCTTTTAGCAACATGTAAATGACAACAAAGCATTAATTATATCTATTCATGACAATATTCCGATAAACAGGGACAAAATTAATCATCCACTATCTCTTAAAAAAAATAAGAATCATATAACAAACCTTTCATTCTGTGGAGGTGAATTTGTTACTTTTTCAATGTGGTTTATGATTATTAATATTATTATATTACAAAGTTGTTTTGGTGCATGTCTTTTCTCAGCAACGCTGCTTGTCCTTTCTCAGCAATGATGCTGCCTCAAGCGAGTTTTGCTCTGCAGATGCAGCACATATGCTTGCAGTGTAGTCTGAATTGACCACTGAGTTCTTAAAATCCAACACGAGTTTCGGAGTGGTATTCAAGACGTTACGATGACGGGACGTGACATATCTAGTTCAGTTTAGCCGTGAGTAGTAAATACAAAGCAGGAAGCAGGCTGTGTTGAACAGGTCACTCTCCCTGCTCGTAAAGAGAGACTGAAGGCCACAACAACAAGACTGCATGCCCGATACAAAAATATTCTTTTTGTAGGATGAATACCTAAATGTAAAAATGGACAATAATTTAGCCATGAATAATGATGAGGTTTGATAGCTGCCGTTTGGACGTCTGCTGGGTAAAGATTAGGGCCAGCTTTCACTCAACATGACTGCTGCCAAACTTAACATAAGGAGGCTTTTAACCTTGAGTGTGATTCCCGTGTGTGAGATGTGATAATGTCGAGTGTTCTGTTGCAAAGCAGCACTGATCTTTTTCTATTTTGCCATGACATTCTTTGTGGGTTTTGGTGTTGTCAATGCATGATTTAACAATGAAAGGGCTCCAAGATTTGTATTTGAAAAAGGAAAAACTATTTTAGTCATAATAACTGTACAACAACAGTGTGATTTAAAAAAATTAAAGGAACAAAACGGAGTCTGGCATGGCCTGAAATGAACTTTTTGTCCGCCAGCTAATATGGATGGTCTATGATCGTTAAGTAACTGTGACTGTTCGTACACAGACTTAGTGCTGCTGGGAGAATTCAGCACAGAGAAAGCCTGCTTAGTTAAAATGGAGTAAGACAAGAAGCGCTAAGAGCCTATCCATTCACACAGAGTGGAGTTGCTAGGTAACAGGTAGCGCACAGTTATGTAATTGGCACTGCCTCCAGCTTCCATGTCTTATGGCTTTTCCTCCTGAGAGACTAAGCCATCCCAGGCAGTCAGGGGGAGGCTTCCTACTGAAAGCCCCATCGATCGAGGTGGTGGGTGAGGATGCGGGTTTCCCTTTCCCAGCCCCTGTGTGCTGTTTACACTCCAACTGTCAATAATGAGAAAGGGTAGATACACGTTTAAATTGCGAGATGGTTATAGTGATGTGTGTTTGCAGTATACAGCAATCCCTTTCAATCCCAGTTTCAGTATTCGTTTCCAATACCTTTCTTTAAAAAAACGCATTCTGGTAAAATGTTGTGGTTTGGGGCAATTGCTCATTTATGTTCTTTTTGTGGGTGTGTAAAACGCTGCTACTGGGAAAGTGGTAATTCCTATGTTACTGACATCTCTTATTATCAGACTGGCTCAGCTGAATACACTAAGTCAAAGATCAAGAACATCTTCCCAGCGGAGTTCCCCATTTCAACATTATGCCAAGGCCCAGCCTGTTCAGAGCCATACCAGATTCCTTGGCACTGGCTCTTGCCCATCCTGGCACTGGAGCCAGAGTCGCTGGATTCCAGGCAATGGAGGGAGAAAGGATGTCCAAGTGGTAGCTCATATAGGTCATTTGTCACTAATAATGTAAAAGTTTGCAAGCTGTCACCCAGAGACCCATTAATATATGACTTTTTATTGTTATATGCTGTATTCCAATGAAGCCATGCAGGCAATTTGGGGAAAGCATTTAGCCTGCAGGCGCTTTAGTAACAAGGAATCACCCATTGGCAGTTCACCATTCCATCACTACACTGCAGACTCGCCAGTCTGTTGTATTTGGAAAAAGAAAATAACACCAAAAACCAAACTGACTATTTGGATAACTAATTTACAAGGGTAATTCTGTCTCTCACTGCTAAATATTCACTGTGTCACCTGCTTTCAAAGTATGCCTTGAGATTAGAATGGAATACCTTTGTAAGGTGCCTTATTGTCACAAATGTAAATGGCAGTTAAACTGTTATTTGCAAGTCCCACTAGGTGCAAACTGCTTGAATCATCATTGTTTAAATGTAATATCTCAAGGTAATGTTATGTTAGTTCTGTGTTTGAAACTAAGAATCAATCATTGATTTGTAAAAAGACACCAATGTGTGTGTTTTTAGTTTTTTAGTGTAACCCATACAAGGATAAAATCTGAACATGATATTGCCATCATTGTAAAATAATTTTGAACATAGAGAACTTTAATGTTTACTTTTAAAATAATGTATTATCTTCCACGGAAAACCAAAAGCTTTGTAGTACCTCCTACTGAAGCGTTGTTCAACTTACATCTCTATACAGGGTTTTAACCATACCCAGCTCTGATAATAGTTTTGATATAAAAACAATTCTACAACTACCAATGGGCCACCATGACAACGAATGTTGAGTGGTCTCTAAATAATTTAATAAATTCACTGTTGCTATCATTCCAACAGGTAGTTTAAAGAGAACTAATATAAATATTATTTATATAACAATAAATATATTGTTTCAATTCAACCCAGGGTTAAACTGAAAATAGACAAAACATACAAGCCTAAGGGGGTTTCAAGCTTAGGTTAATGCAAATGTTCATCTTCAAGGTGATTGTTCTATGTGCTTGCTGCAAGCTCACTATTATTCTTCCACTGCAGCAACCTCCAGGGCCGAATTCATAGAAGTTCTGCTAATGTTTAAAACGTGCAAAGTGTGTTTTAAATAATTTACACTCACTAACATGTCTGACACTACAACTATGATGCTGCAAAACTTTGGTAATATGTTTTAGATGACAGTGGCAACCCCGTTGTCATCACTTGATAGGCGGGCACATCAGCTGTAGAGCTTAAATGACAGCATGCTCAGTCTCGTAATGGATAAAGAGTTAGGGTGTTTAGCTGTACAGTTGCTGACTAGTTGAATGTTTTCTCGTGTTTCTTCGGAATTTCATTTATATACGAAAATGACCCTGCTGCTTGCTGCAGGTACAGTAGCTAACTATCTGGTTTGTTTGTCAGGTTACTTAGTGATGTTGGACAGTGGCAAACGTGTGCTGTGCTCGCAGAGGGTGAGGAGGAAGAAACAAGGAGGAGGCAAATGGTGTGGAGGTGGAAGCTGAGGGTGAGGAACCGTAAGAGGAGGTGGAACAGAGATGTGGAGGAAGAGGTGGTTGAAGAAGTGCAGGTGTAGGAGCACAACAGAGAAGGGAACCTACATACCACATTTTTTGTTGTGATGAGGGTGAATCGTATTTGACCATCCTGTGTACTGAGAACATTTATTATGAATGTTCATCAATCAGGTTGAATATCTGGTCATATCACAAACAATACAGCTTCTATGGTTTAACATTTTATTATTACTTTTATGGATAATAAGAAACACTGTGCAGTCCCTTTTATTGTCACTTTGGATAACCTATTACTTACAGTCTTTTATCAGTTGGTCTGAACATGTAGCTAGTGTAAAAAATATAGAACAATTATCTCCCAAAAGGATTGATACTTGGTACAATTCTTTTCACTATTTACATAGATGATAGTGGTTTGGTAGTGAAAATGATGATGTTGCCCATGTACTCAGATGAAGGGTTTGACTATTGCCCTCATGGCAGAACAGGCTAAATTAGAGCTTAGAAAGTATTTACTGAATGCAAATTGTAAAGAATATGTTATTTTCCAAACCTTTTCAGATAAATACAGTACCAGTCAAAGGTTTGGACACAGAAACCCATTCACATATCTATTCGACTGGTATTATATGTATGGGAAGGTTCATGTAATTATCCCGTATGTACATTGGATGTTGATTTCATTAATCATGCCAGTGGTTTTAAATATCTAAGCATCGGGATTGATGATAAGCTTTTTCTTCAAAAAGCATTTTGATGACTAAGTTATGGAAAAAGAAAAAATATATTTTATTTTATAAGAATATAAAAAATATTTCATAGGATTTAGAATATATTTTATAGTTTATATATAACTTGCCTTTTGTTAATGAGTATATAAGAAATAATGCAGTTGACTTTCATTACGCTTTTAGGTCTATATCAATGCAGCTCTCATTGTGTTGAAGTATCATAGTGGGTAACATGTGACAGTTAGGGCACACATCCATACACTTTGTATCAGAAAGTCTCCTAGATTGATGCTTTGCATGCTTTTTATGTATAAAGCTCACCGCCCCTGTTTTCTTTCTTCACATATGTTATAGAAACCTTTTAGATTCTTCAAAGTAGCTATGCTTTGCATTGGTGACCGCTTTGCACATTCTTGGCATTCTCTCAACCAGCTGCAGGAGTTAGTCACCTGGAAGGCATTTCAATTAACAGGTATGCCCTTGAATGAGTAGGTGTTTCCAAATGTTTAACTGGTACTATACATTATAATAGATATGGTCTCAGGGATGGCTAAATCTGGATATTCCTAATCTTTAATGTTTAAGGTAAACTAGCTTTTATTTGTATTTCACCTCAGTTTTAAAATAAGATGTATTGCAGTTCGCTCATTGGGTGTTTTGTTTTGCACATTGTCTATTTTGAGTTGTGCTCGGATGTTTAAATTGCGCATTCTGTATTGTTATATATATATATATATGTGTGTTTTTCTGAGTTGAAATGTTTTTATGCTGGGCATCTGTAAAATAGACACTTGATCTCTAAATGCCCCTTTACTAAAAATAAAGGTAAAAGAAAATGTATACATTAATTTGTTTCAATAGCAGAATGCAATTTCCGATGTTCTACGCTGATCTCACGTTCACAGAACCTTCAGAAGGTTCAGACTGGTGGCCTGGCATGGAACAGTGGTCTAAACTGCTGTTTGCAGGGCACAAGTACTGTGGCAGCACGGGTTTGAAATGGCCTGCAGCTGTCCCCCTTTATGTGTCCCTGATGCCATCATCAGTACGTTGTAAATGTCTTATTACACTAAAACAGCTTAAAAACATAGAATATGGCTAATTATGATTCAGCATTCACTTTAGCTTACTACTGTATGCAAACACACTATAAAGAAATGGTCATGTAGTCTTAGAAAATCCTACTGCCGTCATGAATCCTGCCGCTACCATTGCTCATATCACCTGTCAACCATAAGTACTTCAAAGGCAGTACATTGCATCTTACGTCTTTGTGGTTTGTTATGTGAGAGGCACAATCAACATGACATTAGAAACTCCATTTTGTTTACAACAGGCATAAACTGTACTGTCTGATTCTGCCCTGCCTCAGTACCTGCTACTCTGGTCAATTTTGCCATTTTTGCAATCTAGTATCCACTACTTACACAGGTCTAAGATTTGTTTCTAGGTCTTCCAGGGATAATTCACCTGTAAGGCTCCAGGATGACATCCCTAATGGGACATGTTTAATCCATTGCAGGGGGCACGAACTGCATTGCTTTAGAGTGCTATTAAAGTTAGATTTCATAAATCAATGTGTAGTTCAGCCGAACATGAGGACAAACATATTGTTTACAGAAAGAAATCTATGCCGTACAGGTGTGACTAAAAGCAGCTGATTTTAAGGCAAGTTCATAAAAAGAGAGTTTGGTTACGCAAAGTGTTGGTTCTGCTGTTATATTCAAAATGTACAAAACATAGTACATTTGTTGGCTGAAATGTAGATTAATACATAACAACTGTCATCTTTTACAGAAGAAAGTAGGCAATGTTGAAAAGAAGGCACGGAGTGCAGTGTCAGGACTCAACTCACAAAAAGCCTACTACCTATAAAAACATTCGGGGAAACGAGGAAGGCAATGTTATAAAAGTTGTAGTTACCATTAGTTGCAACCTACTTGCTCATGCTGTGTTGAATCATATGACGTTTGAGGTCATTTAACTGTCCTGGAAAAATATACTTGTTAGGTTTCTTGTCAAATTCCAGCAGGACAAGTCACTTTTTGTTGGTAAAATATATTGTCTGTATTCACAGAATAGGCCTACATTCTTTATGGTGAAGGAATTTTATACATTGCTGTAGATGCCCTAAATGTCAATCCGTGTTGCAGTGCCAACAAGATACTGGCATTGCTGACAAAGGTCTTTCTTATCATTAAAGAACATTGAGTGGAATCCATTTGTTGTTGCTGGCTGTGGTTTTGATTTTGCTTTGCGAGAATGTGCAAGCCGCAATAAACTCTGCTCCCACAGGTTCGGTTTTGATTAGATTCAAAAAGAGGCTGTCTATTGCTTATTATTAGCTGTAGCTTTCTATATAAGAGAAAAACTGTTTTCCTTCTCCTCGAAAAAAGGTTCAATCTAACTGTACCCTAAGACCAATTAGCATCTTAAATGAAGTAACAAAAGCAGTACCTGATGCTTATCAGAATTCCTCTTTAAATGTTATTATATCACCCTCTGGAATGTATCAGGCAAACAGAGCATGGGGATAAACGCAACACATGCATGTGCAGCAGCTTGCGGTTGACAAAATATGATCTCAACAGATAACAGCATTTGTCTGTGCTCTCTCCTTTGTCATGATCAATAAATCACACCAAGCACACTGATGATGTAGTAATGTACTATTTAACATCTAGCTTCAGTGTTTTGTGGACAAGTGGGCATCATTTCTTAAATGTTTTGAGTAAAATGCCATGATGTAGCTCAGACAGCCAGTCAGTCAAAACAAAAGGGAACAGAGATGCCACTAACCAGAGCAGGACTATTTAAGGTGTTCTGTGCACCAATGCATGATTTGTCAACATCAGCTAGGCTATCTCGTCAGCTAAAACAGCCAACACAGTTGCCAGCCAGTCAAACTTCTTGTGAACTTGAAGGTAATAAGGTGAAAGTGATGCTGTTTTTAATGTTTCACAGAAATCTAGCTAGCAGATTTAGTAAGTAGCAAGCAGACATTAAATAAGAACACAACTACCTCCAGCCATGAGTCCTGTTAGAATCCATCAACTTGAATTAAACAAGGTATTGCAGAGACAAAATGCTGACACTGACATTTGATAACAGTCCCTTTCATTTATTTGTATGCTTGAAACTTTATAAAAGAAAATAAACAAGACCTTTGTGTCAGAATAGGTAGTGTTACAACCTACAGTATAATACTACATTTTATTTGCACTTTGTATGACACCAAACACGTTACTACAATACACCTGGTCCACAGAACGTATTCCCTCTGCTGTGATCCTTGGGGGACAGTAGCTGAAATGTTTATCTAAAAGAATGACCATTCCGTTTAGAAATTATACTTATATATACAGCTCCGGAAAGAATTAAGAGACCACTGCACCTTTTTCTTTCCTTTCCAAAAAAGTCAATAATGAAGGTTTTGAGTGAGGAACAGAAGGGTTAAAATTAAGAGACCACTGCAAATTGAATGCTTCTGTTCCACGCTTAAAACTTTCCTTTTCAACTTCTTTGGAAAGGCAAGAAAAAGGTGCAGTGGTCTCTTAATTCTTTCCGGAGCTGTATAATACATTTGACCATCTGAGTTAGTTCAAAGTTAGTTTAAGGTACATAAATTATAGTCTGGGCATTTCAGTCATACATACATACATACACACTTCATGATAATGAGCCTGGGGCTGTTTGCGTATGTATTTTTGTGTGTGTGCGGGTCGAGCTGTCAGCCAAATGGCTTTTAGTTACACCATTGTTTTGGTGTGACAGCCGTCATGGCGAAGCCGGGACTTTAAAAATGGCTGTGTTGAGACTTGCTTCAAATGCAGATGGATGAAAAAGGAACACATGTAGCTGAAATCTTCTTCCTCTTCTGCAACAACACACTGACTATCTTTGAGGAGATACAAATGAAATTCTATCCTGTTATGAAGAAGTGCACCCAGAGAAGAAGGATTGGTTTCATGGCTACCTGGTGAAGGTGTTAAAGCATTTCTGACAACTTTAGGATAAAATTGCAACTCAACATGGTTATGTGAGTGAACAGCAAGCAGCAAAGCTGTGTAGAAGGAGAGGGCTAAAGGTCAAAAGACAAAGCAGCTAGGTGGACCGTTGTATTCCAGGCCATTTTGTACTGTTAACATACCAGGTAATCATGACTAAGAACACATTCTTATTTTCACTGTACCTTTTTTGTCTTGTGGGTTTGATCTGGCAACCTTTCAGTCAATGGTCAGATAACCAAACTACAGTACAATGCTTTCCTATTGCCCCATTGATCTTTCCCACATGCAAGTGGTGCTCTCCTACATTTTGTTTGTACCACCATCCACTAGCTCCAGTATGTAGAAAGGATTTTCTCCCACATGCAGAACAAACAGGCTGAGATCAGGAACAGATGTTCATTTGAGGGAATGAAGGGTGAGCTACTCGTCACTCACAACTGGGCTGTCCTGTCTGTACTTCCACACAGCACTTGGAGGACAATAGGCTGCCTTACTGTAACCCAAAGTACCCTTACTAAGGCATCGACTCAAGCACAGCACCTTGGGTGACTAAATATGAAAAAAACATATATACATTTATATTCCTGTAGGTTTTTATTTTTGTTATATTTATTGTTAGGAAACTACATCAACTTTTCTGTTCCGTGTACATTCCATGGTCAATGTACATTTTTAAGACTGAATAATTTGATTTTATGGATTTTAATTATGCAGTTTTCCCCTGGACCCCCACCCTGCATTCTTTTAATTAAAACACGGCTGTTTGATAACGACATTGCTCCTTCTGCTGGCCCAGAAATGACATTCCTGCTGTCTCTTTTGATGGTGTCCTCCTTGCTGGCCCAATCACAGCCATCTTGTCCTCGTGCCCTCAGGTCATGGCCTTTGACCCAGCCCCAACAGCATTTATTTTTGACTGTTCTATACCTTGAAAAATGCCATTGTCTTGAATTATTCCTCATGACTGGATTTCTCTAGAAGTATACGATTTTTTCAGCAACCATGTTCACAGTGGCTAGTTCTTTGGCCACAGAAATCATGAATGGTCTACTACCATCAACAAATGTCTCTAAATTCTACAAAAATAAGAGAAAGTGTATGGCTACCATGTACATTTAGATGCGTTTTATAGAATATTCTCGTGTTTTAAGATCATGTAATGTTCTTATATTGTCCTGCTTTTGCTAAAGCATAGAGATTCAGAGTACAGAAAACAGAATAGTCAGCATGCAGTCTGATAAGTTTACATGTTCGGAAAGTCCAGACAATTGATGCAACAGTACAATGGCGCAGGCTTGGCAATACTCACAACCCAGCTTCCTTCACTGTCATTCCATGTACAAGAACATTGCCAAGTACAATGTCCTGAATGTCATTAGAGATCATGGTTCTTCTTCCTCTTCCCCCTCCACCTCCTTATTCTTACTTTTCCACCATGTCTCTCTTTCTCTGTGATGTCATCATCCATTATTCCAACCCACAGGTGGGCTTACTTTTGGGCCTTTTTATTCATCATCCTGATTGCTTGTTGACTAACTATATGTGTTGAGAGTGTTAGAATTGCGATGGTTTAAGTTTGGAATATTGAATGCCATTGTTTTATACCTGAAAACATTGTGACAGTTGTGCTTAACAAATAGAGTGTGTTGAATAAAACAGACGTGTGTGAAAACAGGTGAATAGTGCTTTTGGCCTGGGTAAAATTATCTTTGTTCTGGAACATCACAGTTCATCACAATGGGTTTGTGGGTGTTATTCATAGAACCAGTTTTAGTGTTTTAAAAATTGTGAAAAACAGGCACCCAGCCCCATCAGCCATCGACCCAGCCCATCAACTGTAGATTGTCTTGTACCCAGCTTCATCTGCATTCAACGGCAACCTGTCTGCGTTTATCTCCACACCATGCAACTCAGCCTCCAACACAACCCTGCAGCCTAAGGCCTGCTTCTGATCCAAAGTCTCTGACCTGCTCTACATTCCAATAGTCACAGTTCTGTGCCTCGAATTGATTAACTCGATTGAAAAATTGTGACTTAATGATTTGTTACAAAAACAGTGTGTCGATCCGCCACCTACACTCCTGCCCGGTACCAGGGACCAAATAGAAAATAAAACATCATTGGGGATTGATCATTGATCATATTCAGTTTACAGTTTCCTCTAAATTAGCCTCCACAGCCTCTCCTTGACCTGACCCTTCACTCCCTGGCCAACCCATCCAGGGCCCTGCTAGGTACGCCCCTTCACTCCCTGGCCAACCCATCCACGGCCCTGCTAGGTACGCCCCTTCACTCCCTGGCCAACCCATCCACGGCCCTGCTAGGTACGCCCCTTCACTCCCTGGCCAACCCATCCACGGCCCTGCTAGGTACGCCCCTTCACTCCCTGGCCAACCCATCCATGGCCTTGCTCATTAGCGTTATTTTACCAAAAGTCCTATGGGGAAACTCCCCAAAGGTAACTCTGTTGTTACTTGTAGACTATTTGGATTGTATGTCAGGGGTTCTGATATAGAATGACTACAAAACATATGGAATAATTACACAAAAGTCTCTATTTCTAAACTATTATAAAAGTGACATTTATTTGCACACAAAAAAAATAGGTACATGATTCCCCTTTACAAATATCCAAAAAAGAAATGCTGTGGAGAGAACTACACTATTGTTGAAGTAAAAGAGGACAGTACCTTGAAAACACATACCTTGGGCTAATGCCCTTTGTAAAGGACAGTTTTAGTTTCTGTCGCATGTTGTTGCTCTGTAAGCTGAGTTTTGTAATTCTGGCGATGTGGGGCAGCCTTAACTTAAAAAACAGGGACACAATTATTTCTAACAGCATGTGGTGGTGGCTGTCTATCCCATACTGGTCTCGCCGATGTGCTCCCCTAACATATACATCCTCTGAACCGATCCTTTTTCGGCCAATGTAAAAAACCTCAAGCAATTTGATGGGCTGTGATCGTCTGGTACTGCCTGATGACTGCCGAATGACCCACTCTGCTGCCCTGACGACCATCACGGTTCCCTCTGATGGAATCACCAGACCTCCATTGTTTTTTAAAGTCAGCAGGTGGTAGCTCTGGTCCTTGATGGCAGATGCAGCATCTGTCACCAGGCTGGCACGGCAGACATCACACGATAGCTTCTTCAGAGCCTGTCGCACAACAAATCCTGAAATTTGAGTTAGTAATATCATAACTTATAACAATAATCATTAATAAGCATGGAGATATTAAGGGAACACTCTTTTTGGACAATTGTGAGATTGTTTTTCCCCAGATTTTGACTATTGGCACTTTTGGTTATAGGGAAAATCGACTTTGTTAGCCTTTACACGAGAGTGTTGTCCACAAGACCATCTAAGTGGACGGGAAGGTAGCAGTGGTCATGTACTAGGGCAGGAATGTCAGCAAACGGGGATGGAAGATCTTCTCCTCCTGCTGCAGAGGACACATCTACAGCTGACAGGCTTGTAGAGGTATCGATGACAGCTGGTAGGGACTCTGTGTCATCCGGTGCCGTCACATTGCCTCTGCATGGTTTAACAACCCCACACTGGGCCATCAGCATTACATCCTAAAGATGTACTTGAACTGGTTGGCATTAGGGTTGTTATTCCAGCCACCGTAAAAAAAAAAAAAAAATAGATATACGAGTATAGTACACAGATATTCAATACATGCTTTAAAATGTTTTATGCTTACATTTTTTTTTATAAAAAAATATTTATTAGAACTAGCCATCCCTGAATGATCTTTCCACATAAAATAAGTTGAATGACATTATCATACAATTCAGACTGTATCAGTGATGATTAGTTCTGCAAACAAATAGACAAACACAGGCATTTTTCTAAATACTCAAAATGGTTTGTGACACTTCCAGGTATTGTGTATGTCTTAGGGTTAGGGTGTATGTCTGTCAGAAAACATGTTACCAAAAGTAAAAAAACATATGGACCGACAAACTGAAAACAATACAAGCATTTGCTGACACTGTGTCACTTAGTGTTGCAGCTGGTAAATATAAATTATGAACCCTACCAGATGCTCTGATGGAGTTGAAGAGAAGCTCCAAGTGGTCCTGGCTGAACCTGTAGGTCAGGACATATCGCTGTCCTTCAAGCAGCACAGGAACCAACCTAATTGAAAATCATGTGCAACTTTGCTGGTTAGCAGTTAAACTGTAACGTTAGCTGCCATAGGTCTCACTCAAAGCTTTTTGTTATTAGCCAGCAAATTACTACAACCACATCCACAAATATTGTAATTTAGACAAAAGATTAGTTGTCATAAAATCGTTATTGGTGTCAGTAAGACCTTTATAATCGAACAGCTCGATTGTGATATCTGCCTTGATATCTTGCACAAGTAGACCTGATACAACTATGCTGCACGATTAAGTAGTTTTTAGAAAAGAAAAGCTGCACTTTCAACATTTTCAAACATTCAGAATTATAGCCACATTAATAACGTTTGTAAGAAACCAAACCGTTTGTAAATCAGTCAAGGTTTCAGCGAGATGAGAGTATTTGTGTTCGTGCTGATCACTCGCCTTACATCCGGTACCACAGAGCCCGCCTGGAAGCCGGCCTGTGACAAGATGGCCGCTGGTGATGCCGGAAGTGACTGCGCCATGAGACTTCTAGCCTTTATATATGATGTCTATGCTAGTGATGGCCATTCAAGGCTTCATTACTGTTCTTCTAGCAGCAGGATATTATGCTAGCAGCACTAACTCAGGTTTTCTTTTTCTAAATAAAAGCGATCATTGAACTGTATTAGGCAGTATAGTTAACAATCTAGTCTGTACATTTTATGTTTAATGTCTGTTCTAGTATTGTTCTTGTCTGTTCTTTTTAACAGACTATATTGTTAACAATATTGCTTTATACATTTCTATTATGGCGTTTATTGTGATATAGAAAATCTGCCAATGATATGGTGCTGCCAGCATAATATCCTGCTACTAAAATAACGCTAATGAAGCCTTGTTTGGCCATCACTAGGTAGAACAGTTTAGCACTGTGTGGGATCCAGTGTTGCCAGATGGGGTGGTTTCCCACTCAATTGGGCTATTTTTAATGGCGGTGTGTGGGCAAAAATGGGCTTGGGTGGGTCGATTTACAGATAGGGTTTTATAGGTTCTGGAGTCTGCGGGTGATTTACAGTCAATCAAATCTGGCAACACGGGTGGGATCACTTGTGTTTCTCCTCTAAGATTTGTGGCAATAGGCTAATAAACGTCAAAGTCTTGTTTACAGAGTTGTAGTCCTATAGTCCTTCTTGCGACTACTGGCCTTACAGTAGCATGTATTCAAGCCCGTAGATCAGAGGTGTCAAACCGGTTCCACGGAGGGCCGAGTGTCTGCAGGTTTTTGCTCTCTCCTTGTACTTGATTGGTTAATTAGGTCACTGATTGGTTAGTTTCTACCCTCACCTGGTTGTGTAGGTATGAACTAGGAACCAATTTATAGGAAAAACCAAAAACCTGCAGACACTCGGCCCTTTGTGGAACCGGTTTGACACCTGTGCCGTAGATGGTAAACTTGGTCTCATATCGTACTCTTTGTTATGACAAAAACTCGCAAACCCTTGTGATCCATTACTTGCTCTTTCTAAGAGTCAGCAAAAAGATCCTAAATGTAGTTTGGTGGTAACTCCAACCTGACCTCTGATACCCTGAAATGTCCTGGTGTGGTGCATAGTTGAATTAGAAGTTGGTACTGCCCACACATTTTTGTCTCTAACTAGCTAGCAGCTATTATATTGTTATACACTTTATAAGTAGCTATCTGGCTATTAATCCGTATATATTTCTGTTGATTTACTTAGGTTTTGTGCATGTATCATGACTTACAACTCCAGCACAGCGAGCAGCGGGTCAGCCTCAGAATTGTTTTGTTGCTGATTAGCTTGGTCTCTGCTCAGAGGGATGACGTCACAATAAGTCTGAGAAGCATTGGACTGTCTCTGAAACACAAACACACAAACAGTATGACACCTTTAACAGTGACCTAGTCCGCAGTAGAGAGAGGGTGTATGTGTGTGCCTCTTACCTCCTCATCGCTCCCAGGGTGGATGAGCTCTATGAGCCTCTGGGCCAACGGCTCTTGATTCAACCCCTACACAGGGAGCACAAATACCCTATTACCTTTTTTACCACACAAGTTGTGTACAGGTTTTAATCTACTGTTGAGGACCCAAATCTAAATAAATCTAAAACAAGGAAAATGTGACCTATACAGAACATCTCGCTCGTCCCAGTGAGGTATCACTACTCCCCATTGAGGAGCACGATACTTAGCAAACAAATCGTTATGACCAAGAACAATGGAGCTACTGTGTTTGCACATTACACTATGGTGATGCCTTGGCAACCATCTTACATTTTCTATCCAGTGATGTCCATGGAACAAATACTACATTGTACCTCACAATTTAACCACCATAAGATGCATCACAGTCCAACCATCTCATACAACCTCACTATTCAACCGTCAATCCTTGGCAGCAGGTACAGTAAACTAGCGGTTAGAACACCTGACTTGTAACTGTAAGTTGCTCCCCAAAATATTTTCTTCTGTCCTTTAACAAGGCAGTTTTCCCTGGTTGCTGCCATACCCTTACATTAAAGGAGGATGTGTTCTTGCTAGGTAAAATTAGAAGAAAAAAATAGACACAATGTGAGACCACTGCAAATTGAACCCTTCTGTTCCTCACTCAAAACTTTCAACTTTTTTGGAAAGGAAAGAAAAGGTGCAGTGGTCTCTTTATTTTTTCCCAGAGCTGTATTTTGTTTGTGGGATGTGCCCAAAATGTGAATAAGAATGTGACATAAGCAGACATATTTCCTCTGTTCCAAACTAGTGTGATAGCAAATACAGTCATGTTAAGCAGGAAAACTGGAACATTGCAGGATGCACCCTGGATGTAAACAGACTATTTCCGAGCTAATTCAACCAACCCTTGTTTTTCTGTTTGTTTCAGTACTACTTCACCGTAAATTTCACCCATGAAAATCAGAAAGCCCTGGAGTTGCGTACGGAGGATGTAAAGGAATGCGATGAATGGGTGGCTGCAATAACACATGCCAGGTACCAGGCTTCTGCCTTTAAATTAAATTAAATAAGGTGAAGGGTGATGTACTGCTGTAATGTTGTAATGATTGGTGGTCTTTATGGAGCTGGGACATTAAACCACAATACAGCTCTGGAAAAAAATCTGAGACTACTGCACCTTTTTCTTTCCTTTCCAAAAAAATTGAAAAGGATGATTTTGGGTGAGGAACAGAAGGGTTGAAATCAAGAGACCACTGCAAATTGAACGCTTCTGTTCCTCACTCAAAACCTTCCTTTTCGACTTTTTTGGAAAGGAAAGAAAAAGGTGAAGTGGTCTCTTAATTTTTTCCGGAGCTGTATATATACAGTTGTGCTCATAAGTTTTACAATTTTGAGTGAGGAACAGAAGTGTTCAATTTGCAGTGGTCTCTTAATTTTAACCCTTCTGTTCCTCACTCAAAAAATTTCTTTTCAACTTTTTTGGAAAGGAAAGAAAAAGGTGGAGTGGTCTCTTAATTTTTTCCGGAGATGTATATATCGATTAGACCATACAGGCCATAGCAGATGTTTAGCTACTGTTGGTAATGAGGTATACAATATATTAGAAATGATAATATGGGTAATAACGAATGGGACCATTGATTGCCACAACAATCAAACTAGTAGAAATAGCTTAAAGTTGTTAGTGCACATTAATGTTAAAAACTTTTTGTGCTATTTAGTGTTATCACATCAATTCAGTCAAGTTATCACAGTGGGTGTCTTTTGTCCATATTGCCCAGCTCTAGTCAATTATGTCTTTGGGTTTGTAATTTTAAACACATTTGCCTGCTGTCTTTTGGTTGCCTGTCTGCCAAGACATGTAGTGAAGTTGGCCTTCTGTAGCTACACTTCAGTGAGCAGAACTGATATTAATATTTACTGCACTCCACTAAAAGACTATAAATAGATCTTCATACACTGTATGAGTGTAAGGGGCTGTGTGGATTCATGTGTCTGTGAGGAAGTCTTGCATAGAGTCCAGTCTTGAGTGTCTGGACCTCTGAGGGGAGGGAAACATAGTGAAGTGGTTATTGCAGTGTGTTCAAATGCATATCCTATATGGAGTGTAGGGTTGAATAGGGGTTGGATAAGAACAAGGTCCTGTGCACTCATATCCACAATGTACCCTTGATGTCCAACCAGTCCATGTTATGATTGGGTGTGTTTTTTGTCCACAGTTACAGAAACCTGGCCACGGAGCATGAGACGCTCATGCAAAAGTATCTCCATCTACTCCAGATTGTGGAGACAGAGAAAATGGTTGCTAAGCAACTTCGACAACAGATAGAGGATGGGGAAATAGAGATTGAACGGCTAAAATCTGAGGTAATATTAATAATAATGATTCTGTGGATGAGGAATGTGCTGATCGTATTTGCTGGTTTTGATTCTGTGGGTCATCTGAAAGAATCGTTGGGACCCAATGGGAATGCTTTGAAGTTTTTGACCCTGGTCATTTGGACTAAATTTGTTACATCACAAACATTTCTAAAAGGAGGACATTCTTCTCTGCAAACAAAGATGATGGAACTTCTTGTTTGTTTTAGCATTTTTTGATATCCCAAACTTAGTTGAGTAGCACAACAATTCAAAAATGATGACGATAAATCAGAATAAATTAATCAGAAACATAGTCAAACATTTGACTGTTTGGTGCATTAAGAACAGGAAAGATTACAGTGGTTAGCTCAGCAAACGAACTGTTAGACCAAGGAAGTCCTCTACAGTGGATATCCAAAGAATTCCCACCATAATAATGAAAAAAACATAGAACTGTCCCGCAGATCCGAAAACCTCTCCAGGAGAAGGGCATGGACATGTTAACCACTACCATTCCCAGATGATAAGAATTGAAGAAATAACAAATAGAGCCTTTAGAGTTCGGAAAAAAGGTATGGTGGAGAGATGAGACAAATATAACATGTAACCGAAGGATGGCAGGAGGAAAATGTGGAGGGAAAACAGAACTTATCTATGAAACATGGTGGAGGGGGTGTTCTGTTTTGGGCCTGTATGGCTGCCACTGGAACTGGCTCACTTGTCTTCATTGATGATGTGACTGCTGACGGCAGCTGCGGTATGAATTCTGTAGTGTAGCAGAAACATTTTGTCTGCTCCAATACCACCCAGTTCCCCTAAATTCACTTGACGGCCCTTCACCTTGCAGCAGGACAATGAACCCAGAATGGGAATGTTCTTGACTGGCCAAATCAATCACCCAACCTAAATCCAACTGAGCAAACCGGAAGCGAAGAAGGCTGCAGTACACGCCTGTCTGGCAGAGCATAACCAGAGAAGATACCCAGCATCTGGTAATGTCTATGGGTGGCAGACATCAGGCAGTCAAAGAATAGAAAGGGTCTGAAACCAAGTAGTAAATGGTGACTGTATTTATGATTAGGTTAATTCGTCCAATTACATTTGGTCCCATAAAATACGGTGGACAATGTATCAAATGGGCTGTAATTCTTTCCCTGTTCAAGGTTTATGGATGTACAGTTAATACCCTTAAATTAAACTTGACAGTCTGTGTTTAACTTCTCAGACCAGGGGAAACACAGAATGTGTCAAGCAATATTTGTTGTGGTGGAAGTCCTATCATTCCAATGGAGTGCTATGCGTACCGCCGCAACCCCTTTGCTGAACTAGATTTCAGTGTTGCACACATTGGATTTTTTCAATTTGTACATTCCTCTGCCATGCTCTATCAGAAAACAAATGGACATAGATCAATAGCAAAAGTTGATGCTGATGTGTAGCTTTCAGCTAAGTGTTTATGGGGTTGATCCCGTTTGTGTTCATTATAAACATCTGGCCGGTTATGAAAAGAAAATATTCAATATTTGAGTGGGACTTTTTAACGGCATTTGGAGTATATTTTTGGGGGGAACATTTTCCCATCATGATTTGCTGGCTGGAATGAATAAAAATCTTTACCAGTAATTCTGCTTTCTTCACCTTACATCACTGGTGTAGACCCACCATGCTTCACTTTGCATCTCAACTCAAAACAATCCCTCCAACAGCGCTATGCTCCCCTGCTGTAGTCTTCAGATCAAATAGTCATTTGACTTTAATGTGCAAATGTGGGGTTTGAAATGAAATGATGTGCTGAATATGCATGAACTGGTTTCATTATATAAAGTAAATGGGGGACACTTGCCTTCAGACAGTGGCAGCTCCTTTTGTGCGACACATTAATGGTTTTTCAAAGTACAGTACAGCAGCAGAGTAATGCCCCGTGTGAGGCTCCATGTCGAACCAATTGAAGTGAATGTTGATGTAGAGATACTAGCCAAGTGAAGAGTGTTAGTACTGCCGCCACCATCACATGTCAAAGCTGGCAGCTTGGATATATCTACTAGTCTCATTTGACTCAGTCACTTTGTAAATATGCTGGGAAGTGAGGAGAAAACCTGTGAGGAGATACCAGGTTGTTGATGATGATTGGTTTATCCTTGTGCATTCCTTCTCTGGCAGATTTCCGGGCTGCACAAAGACAATGAGAAGATTCAGTCAAGCCCAGCTACTGAGCCCAACGAAAACGATGACACTGAACTAAAGAAAATCAAAAAAGTGAATACCTTCAAAAAACATTTTCTGTTTGAGGGGTACATATTTTCCAGTGTCGCGGGGGAACAACTGCCATTCCAACCCAGGTGATTGCTCTGCTCCACTAGGTGCAGAGTTTTCTGCGGGGCTGGATGTGCAGGAGGAAGTGGAAGACCATCATCCAGGACTACATCCGGTCGCCCCACGCCGAGAGCATGAGGAAGAGGAACCAGGTTGTGTTCAGTATGCTGGATTCTGAGGCTGAGTATGTCCAGCAGCTCCACATCTTGGTGAACAACTTCCTTCGACCGCTCCGTATGGCTGCCAGCTCAAAGAAACCGCCCATCACCCATGATGATGTCAGCAGCATCTTCCTCAACAGGTTTGCTGCTGTGGATGATCACGCCCGATCACTCAGCTTCCTCTCACCTGTCTATCAGGGACAAGTGAAATGACTGTCCTGATGTGGTATGAGTTGTTTTTGCGTTACTGCATTAGTCACAAGGACCTAAGATGTTATGCTATTATGTTGGGTCAGAAACACACTTTTTAAAGTTTCTTCATTTACATTTTTAAGTGTGGTCTAGATAAGTGAATTTAGAACATTCCTCTTTGCAATAACATCTTGTCACCATACTTGTGAAGCACGCTTGGACGTGAAGACATTTACTGTTGAATCTTTTTCACATAGCTATGCTTGTTTGTCTTCCAGTGGACGCTTATAGTCTTGTTGATTTTTTGTTTTCTTTAGTGAGACCATCATGTTTCTGCATCAAATATTCTACCAAGGCTTGAAAGCAAGGATAGCAAGCTGGCCCACATTAGTTTTGGGTAAGCTGACTAAACTCAGACAATATTTTTTGGGGCTTACTCCAAAGCATCAATGTGTAATTATGATAATAATATGTCCCCATTGTCCTCAGTAACATTCATCAGTTATTGAAGTTCATCATTATCTCTCGCTCACTTTTTGTTCCTCTCTCTCCACAGCTGACCTGTTTGACATTCTCCTGCCCATGCTAAACATCTACCAGGAGTTTGTAAGGAACCACCAGTACAGTCTGCAGATCCTGGCCCACTGTAAGCAGAACCGAGACTTTGACAAGCTTTTGAAGCAGTATGAAGCCAAGCCTGACTGTGAGGAGAGGACTCTGGAGACCTTTCTCACTTACCCCATGTTCCAGGTGGGTTGTACAGAACACTGACGCCTTATGATTGACTGGCCGGGCCCCACATCTCAGCTCCAACAGCCCACTTTGTTCTGTCAACGGCTTCTCCACCGATCACCGACAACAGCGGCCATTTATCTCACGTGCCTTATCCCTGTGGTGTTTTTTAGAAGCACGTGAAGCGTTTGCTTGTGACTCTCAGGGTTTCGTAATGGCTTTTGTTCTGCCACGGCGTGCAGTTTCACTGCGTCCTGCCCCACCAGGGTCTGCTTTCGCCTCTGCTGTGTTGGTAATACATTTATGCTGATGACTGTGCATAGAGCTCCCCACTGATCTGCTCGCTATGAGTGTGTTTGTGTGTGTGTGTGTGTGTGTGTGTGTGTGCGCACACAATGTTGAATGCAAGTGTGTGTGACTCACCTGCCCCTATTCATAACCTGTCACTCCAGATTCCCCGATACATTCTCACTCTCCATGAGCTCCTGGCCCACACACCACATGAGCATGTGGAGAGGACTAGTTTGGACTACGCCAAGTCGAAGCTAGAGGAGCTGTCCAGGTATTCCCAACCACATTATAGCACAAATGCAGAACACTGGACCCCTTAGTTTATCGTCTTTTACGTGTTTTAACACAAAACACAGTATGACAAAATTTAATTTGAATTCAGTGACATTTCAAACATGAGAATGTGAACTTTCCTGCCCCCAGAATAATGCATGACGAGGTGAGCGAGACAGAGAACATCAGGAAGAACCTGGCTATTGAGCGCATGATCGTAGAGGGCTGTGAGATCCTGCTTGACACCAGCCAGACATTCGTCAGACAAGGTAAGCTCTCAGAAACCATCCACAAAGGAAGCCCAGATCCAGCTAAGAAACAAAATGATACAGTTGAACTTTTTCAACTGTCTGACCGCCAGCCACTTTGGGTTCTTAAACTTCAAACCTCAATATCCCGACTGAGCCTCTAAAAAGACGATTTGGGCCTTATAATCCCGTCTTCCTCTGACGAACAGCGAGTAATGAAAGTGGGTCGACTCTTTCATTTCCAAGGGTAATTAGACCGTTAGGAGGCCATCCAGTGGTGAGTCAGGGACTGTAAATGTCATACAACCCCAACGGTCACTGACGTGCAGAGACGAAGAGGCTAAGCATGGCTGAGCTCAACCCTAACCGCTCTGTATTCACCCCCCCCACCACCAGTTAGTGAACAGGGCAGGATGGACCTCGACCAATCTTACAGCAGATCTGTGGAAACTCATAGTCAACCGTGCCACCCACTGTGTCTCTCCCCCTCTGGCCGTGTAGGCTCTCTCATTCAGGTGCCAATGAGTGAGAAGGGCAAGATCACCCGTGGGCGACTGGGCTCTCTGTCTCTGAAGAAGGAGGGCGAGAGACAGTGCTTCCTCTTCTCCAAGCATGTCATCATCTGCACGAGGGGCTCTGGAGGGAAGCTGCATCTCACCAAGGTGGGCCTGCCATGAGCTGTAGTCTCTCTAGCCACACATCCTTCAACACACTCCCAGGTCGTAATGTACAGCCAGATTTCATTCATGGAGTCCGAGTTGCAGCTGATTTTTTTGTGCATCGCGATACATTTTATATTGGTCCTTTTAAAAAATCGGCTCATTCTTGAGGAAATCTTTTATTGCTGAAAATGTGGGTGTTGATTTAGTTAGTTTATTGACCTGTGGTGGAAGATGTTAAAAGGTGTTGTGCTACAGGATAATGTAAGTGATATTGTTATTGATTGTTCAGTGGTGATTGTGGTCATGAGCATGCTAATGCATATTGTATGTTGTTCTCAGAATGGCGTGCTCTCTCTTATTGACTGCACTCTTCTGGAAGACCCAGAGGGGACAGATGATGAGTGTAAGCACCGGTTCATTCCTAGCCCAGCGAAATGCTCTGCTGCATAATGTACAATTACTGTATGTAGGGTGTAACATAAGGTACGATTTTATGGAGTCTTACAACTACTTTCACCTGTTTATCCTAAGCACAATACACCTCTTATTTGTATAATAATAATAATAATAATAATAATTAATATCAAGTTCCCCTATTCATTTTTTTAATTATTTTTCTTGCCCAAAGCCAAACCAGATAAGGGTGTACAGGACATGGAGCACCTGGACTTTAAGATTGTGGTAGAGCCTAAGGAAGGCCAGTCGTTCACAGTTATCCTGGTGGCCTCTTCACGGCAAGAGAAATCTGCCTGGACCAGTGACATCAGCCAGGTATGTCAGCTCTGCTGTCCAGTACCTGCATCATGTCCGTTTATCTCCAACAGGGAGACACAGGGCTTGGGTGCCTGTCTGTCTCCAGCAGGGAGACGTGGGGCCTGGGTGTCTGTCTCCAGCAGGGAGGCGTGGGGCCTGGGTGTCTTGTCTCCAGCAGGGAGGCGTGGGGCCTGGGTGTCTTGTCTCCAGCTGGGATGCTTGGGGCCTGGGTCTCTGATTCCAGCAGGGAGGCGTGGGGCCTGGGTGTCTGTCTCCAGCAGGGAGGCTTGGGGCCTGGGTGTCTGTCTCCAGCAGGGAGGCTTGGGGCCTGGGTGTCTGTCTCCAGCAGGGAGGCGTGGGGCCTGGGTGTCTGTCTCCAGCAGGGAGGCGTGGGGCCTGGGTGTCTTGTCTCCAGCTGGGAGCCTGTAGAAGGCCTGTGCTCAGACCTTCCATGTCCCTTCTCTCTCACAGTGCATAGACAACATCCGCTGCAATGGGCTCATGATGAACGCATTCGAGGAGAACTCCAAAGTCACCGTGCCACAGATGATCAAGTAAGCCCCGTTCACCAGCACAGCCAAGCCCTCACATGAAACCTATGGATTGTGCTCACGTCCCCGGCTCCTCGGTGTTGTTTCAGGGCCGTTGTGTGTTTGTGTGTCTCCCTGTGAGCAGGTCAGACGCCAGCCTGTACTGCGACGACGTGGACATCCGCTTCAGTAAGATGATGAACTCGTGTAAGGTGCTGCAGATCCGCTACGCCAGTGTGGAGAGACTACTGGAGAGGCTGACCGACCTGCGGTTCCTCTCCATCGACTTCCTCAACACCTTCTTGCACTCCTACCGTGTGTTCACACGGGCCGACGTGGTGCTAGACAAACTCATCACCATCTACAAGAAGCCCATCAGTGCCATCCCAGCCCGGTAAAGCCATATGCAGTAGGAGCTGCTCGTGCTTTACAATTTAGACTCTGGCCAACATATGCATAGTGCTTTGGCAGTAACTGCCGAGTGTTGTTCGATTTTTTTAATGAAATGTGACCTATAATGACATAGTTATTGTTCCTAAATGTGTTAATTATGTGTGTTAAAGAGACGATTTACTGTGATGGAATGGTGCGGGGCACATCCAGCAGCAGAATGGTCTGGGTGTATGCTGGTCATAAAAATCTTTTTCGTAGTATATTGTATATTATGGAGAATCGTGGGAAAATGTGTCTGTGCGTTTCAAATTGCACTGTAATTCCTCCCCGTGGGACATTTAAAAAACGAAAAACCTTTCTGACCGCTAGTGGATGGATTTTATTCTTATCTCTTATGCCTCATGAAAATATTTTGTGTAGTAAGAGGCTATGTCACTGCACTATTTGTTGCTCTATTGAGTGAGAATTCTTGTTCATATGTGGTTATAGTCCCACATCTGTTTACATATTGGAGTGGCAGCAAGTCTGAAACCTTTCCGTAGTTGAGCATTATGACATGATCTTTTGTTCTGTTTTGACCCGTAGTTCCTGCCAATTCAGAAGCATTTGCTAAGGCCAAGAAATTCAAGTGATATAAAAGACCACATAACACCACGTAACGCCTTACTTAGCAGGCAACTTGCTTGAAGCAATCCACGTAAAATACTTCCATACATATCCCTCCTCTCAATTCATTTAAGTAATTCATCCACTGATTCATTCTGTAGTATTTTCCATTTTGCAGTGTGAAATGCAGTCAGTTTTACAGCATTATACTATATGTCATTACACAGTACTTGATACTGTATTCATATTACAGCAGGTGTACTGCAATATGAAACACAGCATGTTAGTGTTCTGCCTGTAAGCTACTGTCAGATTCATGATAAACCCTTGACAGGGAGTATGTTTCCATGCCATATCCCCGACACAGTAAAGAAGGCTGATGATTATAACATCCCCTGACAGGCCCAGCAGCCTCTGGCCTCTTCTCGCTGCCTCTTTTCCTGTAGCCCTCCACTGATTCCCTCACATCCCACAGTATTAAGTCTTTACTGTGTCCTGTGTGTGTGTGTGTGTGTGTGTGTGTGTGTGTGTGTGTGTGTGTGTGTGTGTGTGTGTGTGTGTGTGTGTGTGTGTGTGCACTATGCATGCGTGGGTATGTGTGCCTCCATGTGTGTGCGAGGGGAGGTGAGGTGAGGAGAGCTGGGGAGAGGTCATGTCAGTGTGGTGTGCGTTCTGTGTGAGAACACAGTAATTGGGCCCAGACTCTTCGCCTGCCTGCCCGAGAGTGTCTCAGCGGGGCTCTGTCACTGTCACCTTAGCAACCGGCCTCTCTGCTGCAGGACCACGCCCTCTCCTGTTCTGCAGAGGATCTATAGTATGAAATATTTATGGTGCCTGTTGTTGGCCAGAGCAGAGCAGACCCCGACTCTGGCCGGGGAGTGTGAGCCCAGCTCCCAGGCTCAGACCAGGGAGAACTGCCTCCCCATGCCCACGTCCCCATGCCCACGTCCCCATGCCCACGTCGCCATGCCCACGTCCCCATGCCCACGTCGCCATGCCCACCTCCCCATGCCCACGTTGCCATGCCCACGTCCCCATGCCCACGTTGCCATGCCCACGTCCCCATGCCCACGTCGCCATGCCCACATCCCCATGCCCACGTTGTCATGCCCACGTCCCCATGCCCACGTTGCCATGCCCACATCCCCATGCCCACGTTGCCATGCCCACATCCCCATGCCCACATCCCCATGCCCACGTTGCCATGCCCACGTCCCCATGCCCACGTTGCCATGCCCACATCCCCATGCCCACATCCCCATGCCCACATCCCCATGCCCACGTCCCCATGCCCACGTCGCCATGCCCACGTCCCCATTTCTGCAACGTAGTATCATATTCATAAAAGACGAGCAGAGTGGTGGGACCACCATGTTGGCTTGCATTGTCACTGTTGACGATACGTTGATTAATCAATACCAAATGTTTCTGATCTCTTTGTTCTTTGCAACATACCGAAGAGCTGCAGTACCTACAGTAGCTACAGTCAATTATTATGACTACAATAAAAGGAAATCTTTTTCCCATCGGTAGGTCTCTGGAGTTGTTTTTCGCCAGCAGTCAGAACAATAAGCTACTATACGGTGAGCCTCCCAAGTCTCCCCGAGCAAGCCGTAAGTTCTCCTCGCCCCCTCCCCTGGCCATCGCAAAGACGTCGTCCCCCAATCGCCGGCGTAAACTCTCCCTCAACATCCCCATCATCACTGGGGGCAAGGCTCTGGACTTGGCCGCCCTCAGCTGCTCCTCCAACGGCTATGCAAGCATGTACTCGTCCATGTCCCCCTTCAGCAAGACCACCCTGGACATCAATAAACTCTATGTCACCAGCCCCATCACCAGCAAGATCCCTGATGAGGAAGAGGGCAAGGCCGAGAAGGTAGAAGAGACAGTAATGTCCAAACAAGGTAAGCTAATCTTATTGTATGAATTTAAAACCAGGGTGTAAATCATGACAGCGGTCTAAAATATCCCATTAAATGAACTGTTTTGTTCTTGGAGCAGATATTTCGGTTCCAGAAGAACGTAACATTGACCCAAACCAGAGCGATGACCCAGACCCAGAAACATCTCCTGTCAAATCGCCAACCACCCCAAAAAGCGTGAAGGGCAAAAACTCTTCAGGTACGTTGTGTCCCAGACAGCCCAGTGGTGTCATTACCACTCAGTGCCATGATACCAGAGCACCTGGATCTCATGCTGGCAATCCACATGCATGCTCCTCTCGGCCAAAATACCATATGTATCAATGGCTCTTTTGTTTGACAAGAAAACACAGAATTAAGAAACCAAAGCACGCATTTTCAAGGCAATGTTACTTTTATATACATTTATATTATTTATTTGATCCCTGTTTGAAACAGTCCACAATCAGAGAATGTTTGTTTTGACAGTTTGCCCGGGTGCATACACCGAAGGCATGCTCAGTTTTCTGTGTAATGCCCTGCCACAGAGATACATTTTCTACAGTCTGTAATGTGGTAGAGAGAATATGAACATGCAGGGAAAGCCAATGCGAGGAATGAGTAGGTGTTTGGAATACTTGTCATCATAGCAACTACAGTATGAGCGTGTTTCCCTGCCTGCCGCTCCCTGTAACCAGCTTGTTTTAGTAAGCTAAAATACAGTCAGTGACTAAGGCTTTCCCAAAAAATATCTAATTTACTAAACCTACAATCTTAACAGAAACAATTTGACATACCTTTAGTGTATTTAATGTTAACTTTGTTAGTGTTGTATTAGTATATTCTGTTAAATACATTTAAACATTTCTAAATTGAGACACATATTATTCTTAATTAAAAAATCTATTACATCCCAATGTAGATGATATTATATGTATTGTATATAGTTTATACCAATATACATAATTCTATTTTAATAAAATACAATTACATTATTATTACTGTTTTAGTTAACAGCTTGCAATGTTGCTCAGAACAGAATATATACCCATTCAAAGATGAATACAAAACTGACATCATAAAGAGTACTTAGATCAGGGTTATATTACTCTCAGCATCTCAACTGATTTTAGTTAATTCTCACATTCCTTCCTCTATATTGTCAGTCAGTGTGTACAGTCTGTAGAAAAAAACAGTCCATTCCTCCATTATGCTGATATTAGTGGTTATATTTAGCAACACACATCATGATTATCAGAGCCTCATGTAAGGTCTCTGTTCTGAGAGAATGTGGGGCTCTTGTGTTCTACTTCCCCCTACTGGACACGAAAGGAACAAAACTATGTCCTGTTACACAATGAATTATACAAACAAAAAAAGACCCATTACGTATGGTTCATAAGAGGTTCAATATTGTTTATTGTTAAACATTGTTCGACACCTCTTAAATCTCAGCAAGCAGTTAGAGGTGCATTTATTTTGGCTCTCGGATTAGAACCAGCTTTTACTGGCCCCATGCTCTTGACCCCTAGGCCACCAGAATGAGTGTAAGGACATAACTTTATCTTTTACTGATAGAACATTTGGGGTGGGGTATGATTGTGAGACATTATGGTTTAGAGGATGTCTTAGAAAAGTCAAAATCAGCAGTTTCATTTATTTGGCATAGAATTACTTCTCCATTTTATAGCTACAGTACTATTAAAAGGTGTCAAGTTGCAGCAATCAAGTTCTCTAAAATGAATCCTGTGATATTTTACAGCTAGTATAATGCCGTGTTCCATCTGCCTGTAGAGTTCTCTCTGTTCTCCTACAACAATGGTACAGTGATGTCGTCATGCCGCCCTGAGATGGACAACAACAACCGCAGTGCCCTCTCTGCAGCCTCCGCCTTTGCCATCGCCACAGCTGGAGCCAATGAGGGCACGCCCACCAAGGAGAAGTACCGCCGCATGTCCCTGGTCAGCACAGGTAGACAGCCTTCATAACATCAGTACTGGCCACATTTAAGCTATTTCGGCATGTCTCATTTTCAACGCACGAGAAACCTTACGCATGTCATTTTCGTTACCCCAAGAGGAGGAAAGTCTATACAGGTGTTTAAACTGTAAGTGTGATTTCCACGGCATATTTGAACCCATGCTCACCACAGGGTTTCCAACCGATCAGAGGAATGGGGACAAAGAGTTTGTCATCCGAAGGGCTGCAACCAACAGAGTGCTAAATGTTCTGAGGCACTGGGTGTCTAAACACTCTCAGGTAATGCCTCCAGATACATAGTGACCAGAATTCACTCGTTCCTATGTCAAATAGTGTCCTAGTTTCCAGCCAATTAGCTTTTTTTGTGTGTGTGTTTGTGGGACACCAGGACTTTGAGAGTAACACTGAGCTGAAGCTGAAGGTGATAGCCTTTCTGGAGGAGGTCATGCACGACCCAGAACTGCTGACCCAGGAGAGGAAAGCAGCAGCCAATATCATCAGGTAAACATTACAAAACAACATTGCCATTGTCTCAACAGCTTTTGGAAAATGATTGAAAACTGTTGATTTTCATTGACGTATTGTGTATAGAGAAACACGCACATAATGCGAATGTGGCTCTGTTGCCTGCTCTGTTAGGACCCTGACACAAGAGGACCCTGGTGACAATCAGATCAGCCTGGAGGAGGTGACACAGCTGGTGAGTGGGATGACTGTGTGTCTGCCAGTAATGAAGAAGTAGAACTGTTTTGTACAAGTTCTGTAAATTGAGTTAATGGACCACAATCTCTGACATGTCTAGTGAATGTAAAACAGCGCTGAAGCTGTTGTGATACCTGTTAGAGAGAGGTGATGCTCTGTTGTGCGTGTAATAGGCGTCTGTAGGGAAGGCAGAACCGTTTGAGAGCCATTCTGCCCTGGAGATAGCAGAGCAGCTGACCCTGCTGGACCACCTGGTGTTTAAGGTCATCCCATATGAGTGAGTGTCAAAGGTTGTATTCTCAGCTGATGCTACATACAGACATAAAGCATAGTAGATAGACAATTTTGTTTATATATATATATATATAACATATGTATGTTGTATGAAAAGGAACAATATGTCTATCTACTTCTAATCTACTGATTTTGTTTAACAGAGAGTTCTTCGGTCAAGGTTGGATGAAGAATGACAAGAATGAAAGGACACCATACATCATGAAAACAACAAAGCACTTTAATGATGTAAGCAGCCAACAATGCCCACCCCACAACACAACATAACCAGTGAACATGTTTTACTTTGTGTTATAGTGCACAACTTCATCGGTTGTTATACATTAGGAACGTGGCTACTCCTTGTTTGTCTTGCCTGTTAGATCAGTAACCTGATTGCCACAGAAATCCTGCGCTGTGAGGACGTGACCACGCGTGTGGCAGTGATAGAAAAGTGGGTGGCGGTGGCGGACATCTGCCGTTGTCTCCATAACTACAACGCTGTTCTGGAGATCACCTCCTCCCTCAACCGCAGCTCTGTGTTCCGCCTCAAGAAAACCTGGCTCAAAGTGTCCAAGCAGGTGACCCCATTTCCCCACCACACACCCTATACACTGAGGGCTTGTAGCTTAGCTGTGTCACATTACGTTTTTCATAGCTCCTGGCACCAAGACTCCTGTAAGTTCTACCAGCAGTAAACATATCCTTTGCAGGTCCAAGATTAAGAAATCATGTCAGACTAACACATTTCCTAAGACACAAATTGATCTCTTTAATACAAACATCAATTCTTTAATCTTTAATGTTCTTCAGGATGAGTCCAGAAATGTGAACGTGCAGCCTAAACCAGTCACCATAGTGGAACAATTGGGGATCTTACCACCGCCCCCATGAATTGGATATTTAGCTCTTGGTTTATATGGATTTCAAACAGGGGGTTAAAAGGCTACTGTATCTGAATATGTATAATGATGTCAACCCCAATAAACGTTCTTGCCGTTGTAATACATCTATGCATAAATAGTCAGAAAAGCACTGATTTTAAAAGGAATCAGAAGGTTGGAAAACTGTAGTTCGTCTTCTTTGCCACACTAAATTAATTCAGCCACAGGTTTCAATACTGATAAAAAAATTATCACAACATTTTATTTCAGCTTGCTATATATTTGAAATAAAATCTGCTCCAACTTTCAAAGGGAGGGAGCAGGGTGCAGTTGCAAAATGGCACAGGGTCTCTCAGAAAACGATGGCCAATATTTTTGTTTTCACCAGTTTACAGTAAATGTAAAAGTCTTCAAAGCCTTCCTAGCATACACATAGGAAGTCCACTGGGGCAGATAAAGTGGAGCTGGGTTTACTTACATATGCACCTCCATTTAATACTGGCTCAGTGACCCATATTTTTTATTTGACTCTAGTCTCTGGATTTATTCCAAAAGTTAGGACAGCTGCTCATGTTCTTCCACTTGATAAGGGTGGAGACTCCAGCAATGTTGACAATTATTGCCCAAACTCTTAATTATCCTGTCTGGCAAGGATTCTACACTGCACAAAATATCTCACTTGTTTTCAGGTTAAAACATCTAACCATCCTTAAAATAAGGTAACATTTTATTAACAAGCTAGAGTATGCTGCTTGTTTTTAGTAAATATGCCTTGAATATTGTGTAATTTGTCTTGTTCCATTGGTAGATTATTTCACTTATTTCAAGCAAATATCACCTCAAAAATAGTTAAATTGTCTTGTTCCATTGGCCACATCTTTTGCAGTGTAGAATCACTGGTGAATACAGATCTTTTCTGACTCATAATTGTATTTTGAATATGCATCATTCAGGGTTTAGACCAGGATACTGCACAATGACTGCAACCACACTGACTGATTTTGCCAGGCCCAACTTGACACAGTTGCTCATTCCAAGCTGATGCATGCTTGTTTGCATCGTGAACCTTCCTTTTGGAGGGAATTGCATGTATTATATTTTATTATGTATTGAACTTTGTGTTTTTATTTCATGTATTTTATTGTTTATTTCTATTTCTATGTACAGGCCATTATTGTGAAAAAGGATTTGCCCTTAATGACGTAATGCTTGATTAAAAAAATAGATAAATAAAGCCATCAATAATCAACTGAATTACACTTAAAGACATTTAAATGGAAACCACAACTGTCCATTTCTTTATGCTCTCTTCAGCCATAGCAATGGATGATTTCAAGACTGTAATTTTCCGCAGATGCATTTTATAAAATAATGTCAATTTTTTCTTTCCCCACACTTTATGGCCATTTCATGTCATCTATTTATTTATATTAATTAAATATTGTGAGGTGTGGCATGACAAGTCAAAGGCCTTTATTTTTATAAGTGCACTGAATAACATGCATCATTCTGAACAAAGAAATTCTTGTGACATGAAAATTAAGAAATATATAAAGCAAACATAATAACAGAAAATACAAAATATACATAACAATATTGACTAGAAGACATTTCAAATAATGTAGAAATGGGAATATGGACAGTATGAATAGAAATCTTAAATATTATAAATATAAGTGTTGTATTGCCTATAAATGAATACATTAAAATTTACTAATTTGCACAAACATAGAAAGTGACCAGAGCATATGAAGTGTCCATGTGATCAATAGATCAGTGTTGCTGGTTGAGAAGCTTTATGGTCTGGGGGTAAAAACTGTTTGTGAGTCTGGAAGTGTGTGTCCTGATGCTCCGGTAACGTCTACCAGATGGCGGCAGTGTGAACAGACCATAACTTGGGTAGTTGTAGTTATTTATGATGTTCCGTGCTTTCCTAAGGCATCGTGTATGGTAGATGCCTTGCACGGAAGGAATATGGCAGCTGATGACACGTTGGAGCTGTGTGTGGCAGTCATGGGTGAACAGGGAGTACAGGAGGGGCCTGAGTACGCAGCCCTGGGGGGCTCCGGTGCTCAGGGTCAGTGTATAGGAGGTGAGGTTGCCCATTCCCACCACCTGGGGTCTGCTTGTGAGGTGCAAAGGGAGGGTTTAAGTCGCAGGGTCCTGAGCTTGGGAACCAGCTTATTCAACAGCCAGGCATGTTCTTATACAACATTTAGTCTGAACAGCTAATAACCCAGAACACTTATTTTAATCGTAATGAATGGGTTTTGTTATGCCTAGTCAGAGCAGTATCTATTCAGACAGCTCAGATGCACTGTATGCTCAGCTTTCCCAACATTCGCTTTTTGTAATCTGTGTTAATACAGTTCGTTCTTAGCTGCAATTCATTTGCATAATCCTTATTACATGTCATCAGCTACTACAAAACCCTTCAAGTACATTACTTTAAATATGTTTCATATCTTCTCCAAAATGTAGGGATTGTGCTATTTTTTTTTATCAAAACAAACATTCTTATCAATACAAATACCAAGATTGTTTTGTAAATGGTTCCAAATCATTAAAGGGTTGCAAAATTGAGACATAGGAGTGGACATTTCACCTTCTGAATTCTGCAATTACACTCACCTAAAGGATTATTAGGAACACCTGTTCAATTTCTCATTAATGCAATTATCTTATCAACCAATCACATGGCAGTTGCTTCAATGCATTTAGGGGTGTGGTCCTGGTCAAGACAATCTCCTGAACTCCAAACTGAATGTCAGAATGGGAAAGAAAGGTGCTTTAAGCAATTTTGATCGTGGCATGGTTGTTGGTGCCAGACGGGCCGGTCTGAGTATTTCACAATCTGCTCAGTTACTGGGATTTTCACGCACAACCATTTCTAGGGTATACAAAGAATGGTGTGAAAAGGGAAAAACATCCAGTATGCGGCAGTCCTGTGGGCGAAAATGCCTTGTTGATGCTAGAGGTCAGAGGAGAATGGGCCGACTGATTCAAGCTGATAGAAGAGCAACTTTGACTGAAATAACCACTCGTTACAAGCGAGGTATGCAGCAAAGCCTTTGTGAAGCCACAACACGCACAACAACAGCAGAAGACCCCACCGGGTACCATTCATCTCCACTACAAATAGGAAAAAGAGGCTACAATTTGCACGAGCTCACCAAAATTGGACAGTTGAAGACTGGAAGAATGTTGCCTGGTCTGATTAGTCTCGATTTCTGTTGAGACATTCAGATGGTAGAGTAGAATTTGGCATAAACAGAATGAGAACATGGATCCATCATGCCTTGTTACCACTGTGCAGTCTGGTGGTGGTGGTGTAATGGTGTGGGGGATGTTTTCTTGGCACACTTTAGGCCCCTTAGTGCCAATTGGGCATCGTTTAAATGCCACGGCCTACCTGAGCATTGTTTCTGACCATGTCCATCCCTTTATCACCACCATGTACCCATCCTCTGATGGCTACTTCCAGCAGGATAATGCACCATGTGACAAAGTTCGAATCATTTCAGATTGGTTTCTTGAACATGAAAATGAGTTCACTGTACTGAAATGGCCCCCACAGTCACCAGATCTCAACCCAATAGAGCATCTTTGGGATGTGGTGGAACGGGAGCATCGTGCCCTGGATGTGCATCCCACAAATCTCCATCAACTGCAAGATGCTATCCTATCAATATGGGCCAACATTTCTAAGGAATGCTTTCAGCACCTTGTTGAATCAATGCCACGTAGAATTAAGGCAGTTCTGAAGGCAAAAGGGGGTCAAACACAGTATTAGTATGGTGTTCCTAATAATCCTTTCGGTGAGTGTATATAAAATCCTTTAACAATAATATATACGTTCCGTTGGTGCATTTTTTGCAATGTTCCCAGAAAATTGTTCCACAAACTAAAACAACAAATTACTCACATAACCTGAGGCTTAAGTAATTCTGAAGGGTATATTTTTTGTCCTAATTTGGATGTATTTTCTGGTCAGAACAGATCATCCTTATGGTTATTACAGATTACACATTAGTAATGGTGATTAAGTTTTTGACATAACATTAAAAACTATTTTCATTTGATTCCTCAGACTAAAACAGTAATTGACAAACTTCAGAAGTTGGTTTCATCCGAAGGGAGGTTCAAAAACCTTAGGGAGGCTTTAAAGAAGTAAGTGTTTCTTCTGCTTGTTCTAATAATAACAAAATGTGTATCAGGAAATGAATATTGATCATTCATGCAATGGGCTGCTGTATTGAGTACTAATAAACTGGGGACATCATGCTCTTTTGTTTTCCCTTCCAGCTGTGACCCTCCCTGTGTGCCATACCTGGGGATGTACCTCACAGATTTAGCTTTCATTGAGGAGGGGACACCAAATTACACTGAGGACAAATTAGTCAACTTTTCAAAGATGAGGATGGTAAGCAATTTCTGTTGTGTTGTATGTTATATTCAAATGCATTGTGTGGTTTTGTATTTTATACATTTTTCACTCTCTACAGATATCCCATATCATCAGGGAAATTAGACAATTCCAGCAAACAGCATACAAGATTGATCATCAGCCAAAGGTAAAGCATGTAAATCTCTTCAAGCTAATTTATTTTACACCTTTCAGCCATAACATTATGACCACTGACAGGTGAAGTGAATAACCCAGATAATCTTCTTATCAAGGCACCTGTCAGTGGGTGGGATATATGGGGCAGCAAGTGAACATTATGTCCTCAAAGTTGATTTGTTAAAAGCAGGAAAAATGGGAAAGTGTAAGGATCTGAGTGACTTTGACAAGCGCCAAATTGTGATGGCTAGACGACTGGGTCAGATAATCTCCAAAACTGCAGCCCTTGCAGGGTGTTCCCGGTCTGCAGTGATCAGTAATTATCAAAAGTGGTCCAAGGAAGGAAAAGCAGTGAACCGCCAACAGGGTCATGGCTCATTGATGCACGTCGGGAGCGAAGGCTGGCCCGTGTGGTCCGATCCAACAGATGAGCAATTGTGGCTGAAATTGCTGAAAAGGTTAATGCTGGTGCTGACAGAAAGGTGTCAGAACACACAATGCATTGCAGTTTGTTGGGTATGGGGCTGCATAGCCGCAGACCAGTCAGGGTGCCCATGCGTGCCGAAAGCACCTACAATGGGCACATGAGTATCAGAACTGGACCACGGAGCCATGGATACCACAGCACAACTTCAGAGGTCTAGTGGAGTCCATGCCTCGACGGGTCAGGGCTGTTTTGGCGGCAAAAGGGGGACCTACACAATATAAGGCAGGTGGTCATAATGTTATGGCTGATCAGTGCATATTGTATAAGATAGAGAACAATAAAAGGAAGAAATGGAATTCAACGTGAGAATGTCTGTATTTGTCTCACCATACAAATGAAAGTAATAGTAGCCAACCTGCTAAAACGGTATATGTGTCCTGATTTAGGCAGCACAGTATTTGCTGGACAACAGCTCTGTCCTGGATGAAGAAAGCCTGTATGAAGCATCTCTCAGAATTGAGCCTAAAGTCAACAACTGAAGTGGATGGACGAAGGTTTCCCAAAGTGTATTCTGTTAAAAATGATATCATACATTGTAGTCAATAACTTGTGTTAAGTCACGTTTAACATTTTTGTGTATTGATTTGAGAAGTATCTTATGAACACAAACATGTTTACTTAATCATCACATTGTTGTCAAACTTTTTCTCCTTTGCAACAAGGACCATTTCACTGGGTTTGTGAAAGTGATAGCTAAAGTCACAATGATCATGTGTAAGGGTGTGTCCTTTGTAAGCAATTACATTTACTGGCATATTTTCATACTGTGGACTTTGCACTTCCTGTAAGCACACCTGCTGCCAGGGTTATACTGTATATAGAAAAGATTGTTCTCTTTACTCAATTGTTCTCTGATCATGTGTTGATCCACAGCTGATGTAGCATTGTAAAAATCAAACCAGGTAAAATAACATGGATATTTTTTAACCCAAAAATGGATGTGGCTAAACCAATGAGTGTTCCTTCAAATGTTTTATACCAACCCCACCTCAGCCCGGCTTTGTTTGTTTTATTCTACTTTTTGTATATCTTTCAACATTTGACTCATCTTATCACAGAGAGACACCAGTGCCGCTTTTTCATGCAGAGTGATTCTTCATAGCAAAATATTACACATACATGATACAGGAAACCCCTGCTCCTCTAGAAGATACAGACATGTAGTGCAATAGTCTGTCTGCTCTATTATCAAGGATCACTGGCTGATTCAGTATAAGGGCATGTTCACACCACAAGCTGTGTGTTCATACTGTGCATCCTAACATAGGACAGGATAAACATGTGTAGCTTTATTGTATTTCATTACTGTTACATGTTGCATTGTAACAGGTAGTTAAATCACAATCCTCTTGCTATATATTTGCAAAAGTAACTTACGTAGCCTAAATTCCACTTGAAGAATAAGCTCTAATAATACATAATGCAATTCAAAGGGCCAGTAATAAGCCAGTGTTTGTTATATCCCCAATACAAGTGTACTTCCAGTTTGACAATAATTATTTTGGGGTTACATCTTGTTTGACTATACGTTTGGGAAGAAAATGTTGAGACCATTTTGCTGCTATTTTTGAAGCATGCTATTGTCGAATGACTTATCTGTAGTGTAATATGTATTTCCCTTTTACAAATCACGTTCTTTCAATTCAAACTAATTGGAACACACATATTAATCAAAACAAACAAACATCCTTGAAAAAACCCCTAGAAATTGTAATATTTCCAGGCTTTGTGAAATTTCTGTACAGAACAAGTCCGTTCCGCTATTATACTGTATATAATTAAAAGACAATCTATGTCCTTTTGCTGTTCCCGTGATTGTGGAACGTGACCGTATATCACTCTGTTAAATGCATTGTTGTTTAAGAGTATGACACAAATAAGTATACCTTGCAGCATTCAAAAGGTATTTTTGTAGTACTAGTATAAAGAACGGGGTTAAAAGAACACAGGAAAGTATTTTGTACTTTGTTGTTGTTTATTCAAATTGCGGAAATGTATGCTGTACATTTTGTACATGCAGCCCTACATATTTATTGATGTGGAACTGTCAAGTACACCTCTGAAAAGCATTGTAATCCCAGCTTTAACACAACATGCTACAACAATTGTGATTATGAAACTATGACTTAGAGGTAGAAGACAACTTTAAAGTGTTTTGCGCATATACTGTAATCCTGTCTATAATCATTTTCGTAGCAGGAATATAGTAATGTAGTGCTTATTCTGTGAATATTTCTATGTATTTTTACCATGTACAGTCTTGAAACATTTAAAACTCATGTGGCAGGCATGCAACACTGTATCAGACAATATTAAAACGAAACAATATTTATACTTATATATACTGTATACACATACACGTGCACATACTCTTATAAATGATATATTAACAAAAACGTTTTGCTGTTAGCAATACCCAGTGGTATGAGAATTATCTTTCAACCCTTATGTTTATTTCCATGGCTTGAGAAATATTTCAATTTTTGTAAAAAAAAAAAAAAAAAAAAAAGGTAAATAAATAAAATGTCTGTTTCCTGATTACCTCTTGCTAATAAATCTATTCTATCTCAGGGGCATTGTTGTCTCAAGTGTGTTTATGAGAAAATGCTCTCTTCTTTCATTCTCAATACACAAACACACACACTACAGGCATTCATTTACATTATGCATCACACATGCTTCATACTATATACAGTATATTTAAAGAGATGGGACAAAATAAAAGAAATACCACAATGAAAAGTAATGTTACTTTTAAAAAACTAAATCAAAATTACCAACGCAGCTACAGAGGTCACATTTGGTTGATTGGATGTATGTGTCAGCTGTAAAAGAGGTCTATTAGCACTTTCATGTTTGAGTTTTCAAAACCATATGAAGACACAAACAGAGGCCAAATAACATGTGCCGAAATTCTAGATGCATCCATCATAAAAACTGTTTTAATAATTAAATGTGTCGAGGGGACCAGTCTCAGAAATCATGAGAGCATGCTGAACATGGACAAATTGCATCGGCATAGATCAATAGTGGTTGCAGGACAAACCTGATAGACAGAGATAGGGGGGAAATCTCTGGTTGCTCAATACTCCACAAGCACAGCCTAAAAAATGACCTTAGAATGAATCAGCACAGTACATAGTGAGCTTCATAATACTTCGGAAACTGTTTGCAAGGTCAATGAACAATACGCAAGCAAGCACGTTTATTTACATAGCACAATTCATACATACAAGCAATTCAATGTGCTTTACAAAGAAAAAGGAAAAATCTAAAATTACAATTGCATAAAAAAAAATACTAAAATGAAAACATCAAAACAACATCAAAACCACAGAATAAGATAATAGAAATAGAATAAAAATATAAAAACATAGGAAGCTATGAAAGCTGTAAGGCTAAACAGTGCGGTTATGTTTAAGCTGCTCAGTCATTGGTGCGTGAAAAGAGAAGTGTTTATAACTTGGATTTAAAAATGTATATGTTTGGGGCACGTCTAAGATCTTCTGGTAGTTTATTCCAGATGTGTGCAGCATAACTGATAAATGCAGCTTGAATTGCGAGGTGGGGCCTCCGTGGATCGGACCTGTTTGTCCAGCACATCCCACAGATGCTCAATTGGATTGAGATCTGTGGAACTTGGAGGCCAAGTCAACACCTTGAACTCGTTGTTGTGTTCATCAAACCATTCCTGAACCATTTTTGCTTTGGGGCAGGGCGCATTATCCTGCTGAAAGAGGCCAATGACATCAGGGAATACCGTTATCATGAAAGGGTGCACATGGTCTGCAACAATGCTCAGGTAGGTGGTACGTGTCAAAGTAACATCCACATGAATGGCAGGACCCAAGGTTTCCCAGCAGAAAATTGCCCAAAGCATCACATTGCCTCCGCCGGCTTGCCTCCTTCCCATAGTGCATCCTGGTGCTATGTGTTCTCCAGATAAGCAATGCACACGCATCCATCCATCCACATGATGTAAGAGAAAACATGATTCATCAGACCAGGTCACTTTCTTCCATTGCTCCGTGGTCCAGTTCTGATGCTCATGTGCCCATAGCAGGCGTTTGTGGCAGTGGACAGGGGTCATCATGGGCACCCTGACAGGCCTGCAACTACGCAGCATCATATGCAACAAACAGTGATCCACTGTGTGTTTTGACACCTTTTATCAGTGCCAGCATGAACCTTTTCAGCAATTTGAGCTATAGTAGCTCATCTGTTGGATCGGACCACAAATGTTTTCTCTTGATTAACGCACCAAGGACAATAACTATTATGTTAGGATACTGTAAAAAACACATATCAGCCCCTGTTATCTCGAGATCTGCAGGCATTTAACCCACTGAATCACGCCTAAGCTTGACAAGGTATTGTCCTTTCATATTTAGGCAAAATGGGATTAGAATGGGGTTCAGATGGGAACCTGTAAACATTACATTTCCTGAAAGATGGTTAGCCACATATATTCACTCTATAGAGTCTCCTGAACATTTCCTACAATAAATTCATATAATAGTTTTTTTTTGTATGAGTTAATAGGTCAATAGGTATTTCATATCCATTGACTAACATTGTGGTCAATGGCATGTGCGGAGTAAAATGCCAGCAACAATTGCAAATACTTAGTGCCCGTAGATTTTTTGCATATAATCACATTATCCACTCTCCTGAACATTTACTACAATACTATTGCTTATTATGCATACAAGGCATAGATTCATTTAATATTATTAATATCGCGTTTTACCGCGGATATTCCCAAAAAAAATACGGCATTAAGTATTTCAAATTAATTGCACAAATTAACGTGTTAACTTTGACAGCCCTAGTTTATATCCATTTTCATTACTTTCGAACGGGACTTTTGTTTTGAAAGTGATACTAGGAGAATCCAGGAATCAACTATTGTGGTTCACGGCAATTGTGGCTAGATTTATTTTGACATGTTCGGATCAAACTCCCCGAGGAACCCTGACCGCAGTGTGCAGTTCGGGGCCGGGCTCAATGTGGGTAGAGTGAAACGCCTTTAACCCGAACAAGTCTGTTGTTCACTGCAACAATAGCAGTAGCTTGTCTCAAATACAGCATAAAGCAAAAAGTGTTACAACACGTTCTGGTACTACTTACATAATTGCCTGATTGAGATTATTTGAGCAAAATCTAAATTATTCTTTTTCGCACAATATTTAGATTCCAAATGTGGCCGTATGTTTTCAATCTGAATAAGGGTTTTACACCGATATTAGAAACTTCTCAAAAAATAACATGTGAATTTTGTCTGTTTCAATCGGTTAGGATGTCTAGCCCAGTGGTGCCAGAGCGTTCGGGAAGTTATAGGTGCAGATAATTTACTGAAAGTAATTTTCTTCTTAATTTCAGTATTTTTAAATCCGGTTTAGAATTGTTTTGCAATGTTATGTTATTTCACAATATTAGTTTATAGAAAAACGCATTTCAGTAGCTTATTTGTCATATCAACTCTGATCGACAAAAGAAAATAACATAAGCGTGTGTAAAATATTTTTACTAATAACCATATTTTCTAATTAGTTATTGTGCATTAAATGCATATATAGAAATATCTGTTGTATATTGCATATATAGGCCTACGTTTGAAAATAAAATGTAGGCTACATGTTTAACTGAATTAATAAACTGAGCATTGAAGCACGTTGTTCCAAAGCCGAACATAACTCCACAGCTCTGGGTGCATTTTGGTTTTAAGCCAAATGAGGCAATTATTTGGAGGAGATGAATTGTTGGAATGCGGTCTAAAGCGCTAACACCTCATATCTGAAGAACCATCTTTGAGATCCACCATGTGTATACTTCCAATATTATTTCACTATAATAGTGGCATACAATTAACAATATAGACAATAAGATTGTTAATCGTCATCTAAAATGGCATAATCGTGACAGTACCTCCATATAATATTTCTTACAATCTTCACAAATGAAATATGCTTGTATTCAATGTGTGCCTTGCACAAACGTCTGTTTGTATTCAGTGTGTGACTGTCAATTGAGCCTCACATTGAGCAAAAACAAAAATCGGTGGGCAGGGTGAAACGTTTGACTCCGCCCACATTGAGCCCCAACCCAGACTACACACTGCAGTCTGAGACTTCTCATCATACTGGTGTAACCAGCAGGCATTATATAAAACACGTGACTTTGAACGGGCTCGTTTATTCTGCCAGCTCTGTTTTATTGTTTGCAACAAGATAATTGCTTACAGGAATTGGAACAATGAAGTTTTTAATTTTGTTGTTATTTACCTTGTACACGATTAGTGCTTTACATCCGTTTTCTGAGGAGGGTAAGTTGCAGTTGCACCGGTTAACATTCTGAGTTTTGATACCAACTTATAGTATGCGCTTTCACTTTCATGTTAAACATATCGATGTTTTTAGTTTAAGAATCAGTAAAATATCTCAAGTGTACCTTATATGTATTCTTTACAGACGAATATCACTTTAAGCTATGGATGTCACAGGTACGTTAAAACTGGATTTCATTCGAAACCAGGTGCTTTCCCAAAACAAGGAACTGTTTTTTTCTTGTGTAGCAGATGTGGAAGCATGTTACTTTTAGTTTCCACACTTTCCTTATAACAATTTCAATGAAAGAATAAACGTTCAGTTTGCAATATGTTACATTCAGGATTTTACAATATAGTGATCAGTCAGTTCAATATAGTACATACATTTTATTTTTTGTCCGTCAAAACGCAATTTTAATAGGTTAATATAAAACACAGAATTGCATGGGTCTGGTCATGTACCAGTGCGAGACTCATACCTGTATGATCCTGGCTGTAAGTGTGCGTACGTGCGTATGTGTATGAAGAACTGTCAACTTTGAGTGTCTGTCAACTGCTCTGTTGTCATGGTAACGATGAGGTGCAGGTCGGGAAAGATAGCAAAGGGGGATCGATTCATATGTGTGTGTACCTTGTATATGATATTATATTTTATAGATCAGAAAGTATAACCTGAGAGGTGGTGGACAGCTGGCTAACAGCCTCTGCAGCACTTCCTTAATTCAAGCAGCACTTCACTGCCTTTGGCATTAGCGCTGATTGCAATGCTTGTGTTGAGTTTCGCTGTTTGTGACTTCTGGAGGTGGTGACCCTAAGGCTGTAATAACCTATTGTAACACCGTATCAACAAAAAATATCACCATAATCTATGTAACTGACCATTTATTATGTGGGCTTTTCGTGCAGTTTGGAAAGGTGTATGACATAGACGAGTACTACCACCGTCTTCAGATCTTCTTTGAGAACAAGATGAGGATTGAATATCACAATAAAGGAAATCACAAGTTCACGAGTAAGAAGAATTGTGTTATGGTTGAGTTTCTCTTCAGTTGCTATAAGTTTATACTCAAAACTTGTTTGTTCTAATAATTGACCTCTTTACCTTAGTGGGACTGAATCAATTCTCTGACTTGACCTTTGATGAGTTCAAAAGATCATTCCTTTTGACTGAGCCTCAGGTATTCGTATTCCTGTTAGTATGTATATTTTAGTTGATCTATGCTTGAAACCCCATTTTCATTGATGGTGTCCTTCTTAGAACTGCTCTGCCACCAAAGGTAGTCATGTGAGCAGCAATGGACCATACCCAGACTCAATAGACTGGAGAAAGAAGGGGAACTATGTCACCGATGTGAAGAACCAGGTATTCTTACATTCATACCACATTAAATGTTTTCAGATCAATGAACAATGCATTATGTGGAAAAGTAAGGATGTTTATGTGGAATGACAGTAAATGTACCTTTGGGCTGTTAAGGGGCCCTGTGGTAGCTGCTGGACCTTTTCCACTACAGGCTGTTTGGAGTCAGTCACAGCTATAGCAACAAAGAAACTCCTACAACTGGTGAGCTACATTTTCATCTACTTCTGTTCTCTCAAATATAGGAGAATTATCCTGAAAGGAACTAAGCCTCTTTTTGCCAAAAACGATTCTAGAAATATTTTCCTATTGCGTTGAACTTGTGTTTTTACCTTTATATTATCTAGTCAGAGCAACAACTAGTGGACTGTGCCCAGGCGTTCAACAACCATGGATGTAAAGGGTTAGTGCCACCACTTAAAATTTTCTTTTTTTCTATTAAATATTCAAACAATCTTAGTTCAACTGGACAATTCATTTCTGAATTTTAACTTAGGTTTCTGAATAAATTATTTTTTTAGCGGTCTTCCGAGTCAAGCATTTGAGTACATCAAGTATAACAAGGGGCTCATGACAGAGGGTGATTATCCATACACAGCCAAAGTATGTAAACTGCAATGCCGTCTTTGTAGCAACTACAGTGCTAGCACTTCCAAAGGAGACACTCTATTAACATAATTTACACTGACACTATTTTTGAAGGATGGCACTTGCAAATTCAAGGCTGACTTGGCTGCTGCTTTTGTTAAGGATGTGATCAACATCACAAAGGTAAGTAAATGAAGAATACATTTTGGATTATTTTGTGCAATGAACTGCATTGGCAGTCACGTTTGTTTATTCCTTGGCAGTATGATGAAATGGGGATGCTTGATGCCGTGGCCAGACACAACCCAGTCAGCTTTGCCTATGAGGTGACTCCGGATTTCATGCTTTACGAAAGTGGTGTATACACCAGGTACGTTAATGTCTACCATAGTGTTGTCAAAACTAGAACAAGAATCAGATGTGTCTTTTGTTTATGTTAAAAACTGTAGCCGTAAATGTCATCCTCCCTTCCACTTGTGTTATTGTAGCAAGGTCTGCCACAATACAACAGACACAGTCAATCACGCAGTACTTGCTGTGGGATATGGTGAGGACAATGGAACGCCCTACTGGATTGTGAAGAACTCCTGGGGAACAAACTGGGGAATGAAGGGGTAAGGGTGAAATGTAAAGTGGCTCCTTACCAGAGCGGTTCAGTTGACTTATTGTAGAAGTTTCCTCTGAGGAAGACAATGGTGATTAACACGGTGATATAACGTTATCAAGATACAGTATTTTGTGTTTTCACAGATATTTCTTCATTGAGCGTGGGAAAAACATGTGCGGACTGGCTGCCTGCTCATCTTATCCACTTCCTATGGTGTGAACACTGCCTAATCCATCTCATAGGAAAAAAGAGCTGATAAAGGGAAATTGAGCCAAATACCTTTGGGGTTTTTACAGTACAATAGTTTTACAGAACACAATTTCATTTAAATAAAGTGAACATAAAATGTTAATACGTCTTTCGACTCACAATAGCAACAAGTTATTCTCACTGTGCCATAAGGCGAAACATGCATGTGCAGCACCATGGGCAGACCACTGACCTGGAAGGCGTAAACTCACTGACAGTGTTGTTTACCAAGACACTAACATGTTACTTTTTGTAGGACAAATGTTCTTGCTGGTCAGAATATTTGCCTGTGTGAATAGTTTTTTGTTCCCCCCCCAAAAAATCTGATTCTGTGTATACATGGAACCGGACCAGACTTCACTGGTCACCGATCATTCAACTACAAAACACACTGAGTAAGACATCGTCTTTAGAAGTCTGGAGCTGCAGGGAGTGTCTGTCAGGAAGGTTTACCGCGTACGGTATCCTCTGGAAGTAGCGTGCAACAATTAAGATTTTCACCTATTTACACCATTTCTTTTATAACTCTAATGTGAATCTGGCCACAAGGTTTTTTTCATCTAGATCAAACTATTGTAGTGGAATGACGCTCGATCTTGGTCCAATATGTTTGCTGTGTGCCCCAGGAATATATGATACATTCCTACTGCTCATCATTTTGTATATTGCATTACTTTGCTGACAATTGTTCTAATGATTTATGAAAAACATTTCTAAAATGTTTAATGTTTTGTTTCAAATTGTATCTAAAATAAGATTTTAGTGGTATTCACTATCACTATTGTTATAATGAATAAAAAAATATTTCAATGCTGGCTTTCATTTAGAAAAATATATCTGATTGTGCTGCAGGGTGCCCCCCCTTAATAATATCCTGCTTCTAGCAGAATGGTTATCTAACCGTTAGCGTGATCCGTTTCAACTAATGATGTTACTATATTCCAACACGCATATTTGAAGAAAATAAAAATAATAATCTGGAAGGATTCGCTGCCACGTTTTTATTGTATTCAAACAGAACAAATATACATGTAACTGTTACAAACATGTAACAATGGAAAACAAGTATATATGAAAAGTATGCAATACATTTAAATGCTAGGGTGAACAATGATTTATTACATACAAATCGTAAGGGACAAACAACAATTTATGACCCTAAACTTTTTATTTGGTAGTGTACTTGATTGTTTTAAAATATTGTTCAATTTCCTTTTGTAAAATGAGAAAACCTTGTTTTCTGTTCATAAATGTACTTTTATAAAAATGTACGTTAATGAATGTGAAATTTGGCCAATACAATAATTAAACTGATTACATAAAACTGCTTCCTTTTACGTCAAACATGTTATGCAGCTTTCCAGGGTAGGATAAAATCATTATAAATATTATTTATTATATATTTTGCCAAAAGGTTTTAACAAGAGCACAACGTCAAAACAATGCACCACGGTCGACGGGTGTCCCTCAATTCGATCTTCGCTCGCTGGACTTTGTACGTACAAGCCGGGTAGGCACGTTCGAGGAAAACATATTTCCAGCCAATGGGAAGCGTTCTGGTCGAAACGGCGCAAAATTAGACCCAAAGTGACATTGGGCTTGAGAAACTGGACACGGTTTTTTAGCTAATATATGAAAGCTTTATTAACGTCAAGAAAACCCCCGCTGGATGGATTTATGTGTAACATTAGTGTCTCACGAAATGACAACAATATTAGCCAGCTAGCTATTAGCTACGAATGCTTAAGTTTAATGTTTGCTTGCTAGCCTCTGTTAGCTAGCTTGTTTAGGATGTCCAGTCTTCCTCAAAACAATTTGAAGGAACAACTCGAGAGGTATAGCAATGCTGCTCAGAGCAAATTGTCGCTCTGTAAACCTAAACCAGGGTGAGTATGAGACCACATTTAGTATCTTGATTACGGAAATATATTGCTAAAGAGTTGTAGCTAGCTAGCTAATATTATGAACCCTTTGATGTACCACAAGCTATGCAAACCCTTTCTAATGCACAACATGGGTCAACAATGACCTATATTCATTCCCTATGATATTTCATGCATGGCTGAGTGTTTCTTTGCTGTATATTTAATGAAATGTATGTATTTAATATTCCAGTAATTAAATAAATATCTTGTTTTTGATTACCACAAATCATTAAATGTTTTTCTTTTTCTATTAACAAAACCAGTTTACACACATGGGTCACAAATGAACATAAACATAAAGAAATAGTATAATAATATTTTTTGTTAAAACCCAGTTAGAAAATACAATATACCCCTAATCGTTTTTTTTACTCTATACCATATGATAATGTAGTTTCTAACGCTGTGACTTGAGCTGCAGTACATACACATAATAATGACTTAAAGCATCATGATCATTTAAAACTACAGCACACATTTTCTCTGTTAAAACTTTTAATGGCATCATCATGATAGTTATTTGAGTTTTTATCTCACTTTCCCTTGCAGGATCTTTTGTTTTAAAAAGAAGTCCACATCAGGCATCACTAATGTGGAAGTTCCCACTAAGGTAAACAGCTCAAATGGTTTAACAAACAGGAGTGTAAATGTTCCGTGTGATATTGCAGTAACTAAACCTCCTTTGACATTTTCAACCAAGCCCAAAAGACCTCTTGCCAAAGTCAACTTCTCCTCAGTCATTCCCAAAAGCAAGTCGGAAGTCATCAGTCCTTTTCTAAACCCCTTTTCAGTGAGCAAACCCATTTCATCTGTTGGGTCTTCTGCGACACACTCCCCTGCGTTGACAAAATCTGCAAGTTTAATCACTGGTAACAATGGAAGCCAATCCACAGGACTTGATAGCTGTTTTGATAATCCCTCAGATGGATGGGATGATTTGGATGACTTTGAAACCCCTGTCAAGGGAAACTGTAAAACACCAAGCCCAGGGACATCTGGGAAGAGTGGCAAAGGGACGCCTGTTTCCACTGTTGACAAAGTTCATTCGAATACACATGGGTCTGACAAATATGTCCCTATACAAACGCTGAATGCGACGGAAAACATCCATATTGGGAAGAAGAATAGCCCTATTGGGACAGGACAATGTATCACAATAAAGGACTCACAAGGTTGCTTGGGGCCTATCAGTACTGTTCCAAGAGACTGTCCCAAACAGGACCCAGCTGAGTGGGAGGACTGGGAGGTGGACGATTCACCCATTCAAACGGTGAGGAGACGACGTCCTGCTGCTCGTGCTGCGCCTGTGCTGAATGACTGTAAAGGGAACATCACAGACCCGCATCTTGGTCCAGTTGGAAAAAACATCAGTGAGTAGTACTCTGACTGTCTATCCTAAAGCCAATGTCTCAGGTCCGCACGTTTTTAACATTTTTAGCATTTGTTATGAGAGAATGCAAAGCTGTCATCATTTCATAGTTTTGAGTGTTCGCTATTATTCGACAATGTGAAAAATAGTGAGAGAAAAAAAGATTCCCTTGAAATAAGTGTGTCCAAACTTTTGACTGGTACTATACATCCTGCCCCACCCCAGGTCATCAAAGTAAACGGAATGACACCGATGTCATAGACCTTGATGTCAATTCAGAATTAGATGAAGACCTAGATTTCATCCCCCCTTCCCCAAGCCTGGAGAACTCTAGTCATTCTATTTCTACAAAGGAGACAAGGTACTGCACGTGTTTACATTTTTGTGGTGTGTGATTGTAGTTAGCAGTGGTCATGTTTTTCTGGATATGGTTTGAATTCACATAATTATATGATCTTAAGCATGCTGTTAATCTATTCTTTGTTTTGTCATTCTAACAGCCTGAAGTCCTCTTGTTCTACAGTCAGTAGAGACATCCGCTCTGTATCAGCACGAGAGTCAGTTTCAAGCTTGCAAAAAGTGTCTGGTTGGCCTTTTAAAGGAAGAGGTGGGGAACATATCTTGATGATTTGTTGTTAATTGGCTATACAACTTTTGTTATTGTAATATATACTTTATATTTGTCTTTGGACACAAGCACAGATATTGTTTTGCACATTTCATGAAAAAAAAATTCTCAGTTTAACAGCTTGGTTTGGGCATTACAGTTAGATTTCTTATGAAAACAGTTTTGACTGTTATTTATTTATTTATTTTTTTAAATATAGATGACTGTGTTCTAAGTTCTTTCGCACCTCCCCTGAAGCTCTCTGTGGCCCTTTTAGAGAGGCTCACCTCACACTTTGAAAACCCCTGGTCTAGACACACTGTTGAATTTGGATTATTTCTGTGTATTATGTGTCTTATAATGCTCTCTTACTGCCCTTTTCATTAATTGTTCTCTTTTTAGTTACAAATTCAAAGTCAGAGGAGCAGCTCCTCAGCATCATGGAGTCAATCTGTGCTCTGGTGGATTCCATCCCGGAGCATGAACTGATTGGCCTTTCCTGTGGGACAGAGCTCTTACTGCTGCGGGCTCACAGGTATCTGCCTGATCTGAACCATTGTGCTTGTGTAATATAGACACTTTACATTTTTAATGGTATTGCTCTGTTACCCTCAGGAAAAGGATTATTGCTACCAGCAGCTGTGATCCTTCTGCAATGTCACAAGAGCCAGAGAGCACAGTCTTGGAACGTGGATTAAATGAAAAGCCTGGCTTTTCTTTTGCTACTCCCATGTCTTCCACCACTTGCCTGTCCAAGAATAAAGGCGAATCTTCCATTAAACCTCTTCCTTTTACAAGGTCCTCAGTCATATTTGGGGACTACGAAAGCAATGTGTTTGAGGACACTGACTGCATGATCAATGATGTTCAGGATACATGCAATTCTTGGAGACTTAACACTCCAGAAAATCCAATTTTCACCAGAGACAAGGACAAAGCATCCACTAGAGGCGAAAGGAATTGTAACTCTCCCTCTAATTATAGCATCTCCAAGAACCAAACAAGTGATGAGTCAAACCTTTTCTTCTCACCGAAGACACCAGCAGTAGCAGTACACAGTAATTTTGAGAGCAGTGCCCAAGCCTCTGTGGCTCCAGCCCCACTTGACGCAGAACCAGATGATTTTTTCATTGATGACTTTGACATAGATGACTTCAATGATTCAGATATCCCGGATTACTTTGAACCTCCAAACTCAAACGCAAACTCAGCATCAAGGCATGGCTCCATTGCTGTGACTAAAACTGCGTGTCAGGGTGGACCAAGTACATCAGCATTGCAGAAGGCACTAGCAACCCCAGCCCCTGTGGCAAAGCCTCCTAAAATAACCACTCCTGGCAAGTACATTCAAGTAATTGATTGTCAGGGCGGACCAAGTACATTGAAATTTGATTGTATTTCCCTTTTACCAAACAAATTGTTTTTACATTAATGTCTTGGACTGAAGCCCGGACAGACTTATAGTTATTTCTCATATCATTAGCAGAGCCCACATACAGAAACCCTGCTCACGATCGTTTCAGAGGCTTTAACTTCCCCCACTGTCCAGAGATGATGAAGATTTTCCACAAGCGCTTTGGTCTCCATCAGTTCCGATTCAATCAACTGGAGGCCATTAATGCTACAATGCTGGGTGAAGACACATTTATCCTAATGCCCACAGGTAGGTGGGAAATCACTGTAGATGTATACGACTAGTGTTTTAATGCTTTCATTTACAACCCTGTTTCCCAAAAAGTTGGGTCGCTGCGTAAAATGCAAATAAAAACACAATGCAATGATGTGCCAATCATTTATCCCTATATTTAATTGAAAACCGTACAAAAACAACTTATAAAATGTTCAAACTGAGAAATGTTATTGTTTATGGAAAAATACATGCCCATTTTGAATTCATGCCAGCAACACGTTTCAAAGTTGGGACAGGGGCGTGTTTACCATTTTCTTGCATGACCTCTTCTTTTAACAATGCTCTGTAAGTGTTTGGGAACTGAGGAGACCAATTGCTGTAGTTTAGAAAGCGAAATGTTTTTCGCATTCTTGCTTGATATAGGATTTCAGCTGCTCAACAGTTTGGGATCTCCTCTGTCATATTTTTCGCTTCATAATTTACCAAATTTTTTCAACGGGTGACAGGTCTGCACTGCAGGCAGGGAAGTTTAGCACCCAGACTATTACTACGAAGCCATGCTGTTGTAATACGTGCAGAATGTGGTTTGGAATTGTCTTTCTGAAATAAGCAAGGCCTTCCCTGAAAAAAACGCTGGCAGCATATATTGCTCCAAAACCTGTATATATTGTTTAGCATTAATGGTGCCTTAACAGATGTACAAGTCTCCCATGCTATGTGCTCTAATGCACCCCCATACCATCACAGATGCTGGCATTTGAACTGTGCACTGATAACAAGCTGGATGTTCGCGGCATCCATGATTCCAAAAAATCATTTCAAATTGTATTTGTCAGACCACAATACAGTTTTCCACTTTGCCTCGGTCCATCTTAAATGAGCTTGGGCCCAGAGAAGGCGGCGGTGGTTCTGGCTCTTGTTTATATATGGTTTCTTCTTTGCATGGGTTTTAACTTGCATTTGTGGATGTAGCGACGTACTGTGTTCACAGACAATGTTTCCGGAAGTGTTCCTGAGCCCATGCAGTGATTTCCACTACAAAATCATGTCTGTTTTTCATGCAGTGCCACCTGAGGCCCCGAAGACCACAGCGATCCAGTATTGTCACTTGCGTACAGAGGTTTCTCTGGATTCTTTGAGTCTTTTAATATATAATATATAATGTGTGTGTGTGTGTGTGTGTGTGTGTGTGTGTGTGTGTGTGTGTGTGTGTGTGTGTGTGTGTGTGTGTGTGTGTGTGTGTGTGTGTGTGTGTGTGTGTGTGTGTGTGTGTGTGTGTGTGTGTGTGTGTGTGTGTGTGTGTGTGTGTATATATATGTGTGTATATATATGTATCGTAGCTTATGAGATCCCCAAATTCCAAATTTACAATTTAATGCTGAGAAATGTTATTCTTAACTATTTGCCTGCACAGTCTTTCACAGAGTGGTGAACCCCGCCCCATCCTCACTTCTGACAGGCCCATCCTCTCTGGAATGATCTTTTAATAGCCAATCATGTTACTGACCTGTTGCCAATTGACCTAATTAGTTGTGATGTTCCACCAGGTTTACGTTTAGTTTTTTTGCTTGACACAACTTTTCCAGTCTTTTCCCTCTGTCACAACTTTTTTGAAACGTGTTACTGGTATCAATTCAAAATGGAAACATATTTTTCCAGAAACAATTATCTCTGTTTCAACATTTTCATAAGTTGCCATTTTACTATTTTCTATTGAATATAGGGTTTAAATGATTGGCACATCATTGCTTTCTCTTTTCATTAACACTTTACGCAGCGTCCCAAACCTTTTGGAAATGGGGTTGTAAATCAACACAAAACCGGATTAAAAACTGTAACGCGATGGATTTAATACTTCCTGTTTGTTCTCTTTGTAGGAGGGGGGAAAAGCCTTTGCTACCAGCTGCCAGCCTGTGTGTCTGCAGGGGTCACGGTGGTCATCTCACCGCTGAAATCCCTCATAGTCGACCAGATCCAGAAACTCACTACTCTGGATGTAAGTGTTCTTCATGCCGCTGACCGTGGTAAATATTTACCATCCTGGCATGCTGAGCGCTAAAGATCTTTCAACGTCCTTAGATTCCTGCCACAAGTTTGTCTGGTGAAAAGACTGACAGTGAAGCTGCCAGGATCTACTTGCAGCTGTCCAAAAAGGACCCCATCATTAAACTCCTTTATGCCACTCCAGAGAAGGTGAAGACAAAATAAATCAAGCGGTAATATTGGTTTGATACCCCTCCAGTTGGAGATCCTCTGTTCTAACCTGTGTATTTGGGTTTCTCCCCAGGTGTGTGCTAGTGGCAGGATGATCAGTGCCCTTAATAACCTCTATGAGAGAGGTCTTCTGGCACGCTTCGTCATTGATGAGGCTCACTGTGTCAGTCAGGTAAAAGACAACATGAAAGGCACTAGCATTGACTTTGCTGATTAATACTTTGTTGGCGGAAAATGTACTTGATATGGTTTTGCTATGTGGCGATCTTAAGATGAGTATAGTCATTGTAATTTGCTTTGGAGAAGAGTGCAAAACCCCTCGGACATAGGTAGGTTGTTGTATTTGATGTCCTGTACGGTCTACTGTGTTAGGGAAAGACAATGAGCCTGTTGTTTCTCTCAGTGGGGCCATGACTTCCGACCAGACTACAAGCGGATGTACGAGCTGAGGCAGAAGTTCCCCAAAGTGGCCATCATGGCCCTGACGGCCACAGCCACACCTCGTGTCCAGAAGGACATCCTCAACCAGCTTCAGATGACCCGGCCACAGGTGTACGTGCTCTGAGACAGGCTTGACTCTACATACGTCTGTTTGATTGTATATTCCTCACATTTTCCACAATGATTTCTGAAAACGTGGCCCGATCGCAGAATCCTGGAAAGACTAAAGTGTTTAATATGTATTTAAGAAAGTAAGGAATTAACAAAATATTTTGAGAAGGTATGCATTTTATATTTATTATAAAATTATCAGGATGAATCAGGGATTTGGGTTTTCTGGGACTTTCTGAAAATTTAGATTTTAGTGTCAAAGAGAATACCCCTGTCTGTGCGTGGTGTAAAAGTCTACCACTGTGTTGCTGTTAAAAGTAATTCTAAGGGATCAACAGGTTTTATAAGACTATTGAGAAAGTAAACTTTTAAGAGCAAAGCATGTGATAATGGGGAAGCCTGGGGAAAGGGGATGAAGTGATTTTATAAAGCTCTAGTAATAGTGAGCTTTTTCTTTCAGGTTTAACATGAGCTTCAACAGGAGCAACCTGAAGTATGCTGTGCTGCCAAAAAAACCCAAGAAGGTTGATGAGGATTGCATTGACTGGATCAAGAAGCATTATCCTCGTCAGTAGTGTCCCCTAAGTTTGTCTGAGGTTTCCTTTGCTGTTGAATGTTTTCAGGAATGTTTTTTTTATTTTGTACTGTTTGTCGGTCCTCGTAGGTGATTCTGGCATTGTGTACTGCCTGTCTCGTAATGACTGCGACACCATGGCCGACCGTCTTCAGAGAGCCGGGCTACTAGCATTAGCCTACCATGCCGGTCTCAACGACAAAGACCGAGAATATGTGCAGAGCAAGTGGATCAATCAGGATGGCTGCCAGGTGAGGTCCTACTAGATGTTACCACTGTGAAACTTTTGTACTACATGAGCCTTGGTCAATGTTGTGTCCCTGTTATCCAGGTCATATGTGCCACCATTGCCTTCGGCATGGGCATTGACAAGCCTGACGTGCGCTATGTGATCCACGCTAGTCTCCCTAAGTCAGTAGAGGGCTACTACCAGGAATCAGGGAGGGCAGGCAGGGATGGAGAGATCTCTCACTGCATCCTCTTCTACTCCTACACTGATGTCATCCGCATCAAGAGGATCATCAGCAGTACGTATCTGAAGGTTTTCTTCTGTTTAAAGGGCTGTATGCACATCGTATGCACCTATGTTTTGGAACACTGCATTGCATGCATTTAGATGAACGCTTCAATGTATTCTCTGATGACTTGAGTGATATTCAGAAATGTCTCCTGATTTGATCGCAGTGGACAAAGATGGCAACCACCTCACCAAAGCAACTCACATGAACAACCTGCATAGTATGGTGCATTTCTGTGAGAACGTCATGGACTGCCGAAGGCTACAGTTGCTAGCTTACTTTGGAGAACACACATTTAATGCAGACTTCTGCAAGGAACACCCTGACGTTATCTGTGACAACTGTTCCCGACCTAATGTAAGATCCTGGCATCTATTTTTGGTGTTGTTATGGACTGCAGTCATGGTATTCAAACCTTTTTTAAGGGATTGTGTTTGGGTTTTGGACAGAATTTCAGAATTATTTTTAGAAAATAACTTTCAATATACATTTCATATCAAATCAGTGTTTTTGTGCTTTCAGCAATACAAGTTAAGAAATGTGACTGAAGATGTGAAGAAGATTGTAAGATTTGTCCAGGAGAACTGTGAAAAACCTGGATCCAGATACAGCAATTCTGCAAACCAAAATCGTTTGACTCTGAACATGCTGGTAGAGATTTTCTTAGGTAAGCAGTAAATTGGAGCATCACCTAGTTTAATGATTGAAAATGATTATAGTTTTATTGAATCAACTATGCTTTCTGACAGGCTCTAAAAGTGCCCGGATCCAGTCAGGGATGTTTGGTATAGGGAAGGCCTACTCCAAACACAACGCTGAGCGTCTTTTCAAGAAGCTTGTGCTGGATCACCTTTTGGTGGAGGATCTGTACATTGCAGCCCACAGCCAGGCTGTAGCCTACATCTCCGCGGGACCCAAAGCCATGAATGTCCTGGCAGGGAACTTGCAGGTGACCTGGCACACATCAAATCCTGTCCTCAAGGACCACATTGTTCAGCCTTAGAGAATGGAGCTGTACCTGTGTCATGATTAAATGCTTGTAAGGTCAGAGTGAAAGAAAGGAGAACCTAGTTGTATTCCTCTGTTCCAGGTGGACTTCTATGAGACTGAGAGCGCCTCTAGCATCAGGAAGCACAAAGCTGCTGTGGCCAAGGATGTCTCCAAGAGAGAAGAGTTAGTCCAGAAGTGCCTACAGGAGCTCACTGATTTGTGCAAGAGGCTGGGCAAGGTGTTTGGAATTCACTATTATAACATCTTCTCCACTGCCACCCTGAAGAAAATAGCTGGTGAGTTCTGAGGGCGTATAGCCCAGTGTTCCCATTAGCTGGAAGTTGTTAATACATTTGTAGCTTTCAGCAGTGGCTTTACTCTGCTGCTTTTGAGGGAATAAAGTGAAGGAGGAACTGAAGATTGCTAAGGTTAAGGTCTTTTCATTGAAGTAATATGACTAGTTCATACAGTTGGCGACTCCCTGTTCCCTGCATGCAATTGTGTGTGTTAAGGTCATTTTCATTTAGTTAGTCACCCAATAGCAATAATCTATATTCATTCTTATATACAACAGTTTGCTAAATCCTTCCATTTTTCTCTCCTGCCTACACAATGCACTCCCTTTTGCAGCAGCATTATCGGTTCTTTAAAGTAAAATCCAACCAATTTTGTGATACACGCATCCTCCCATGCAACCCTGAGACAATTTCCACCCTGACCACTAATTAAATGTACCTAATTGAAATCAACTACACCCTAACCGTATTTAAATGTAACCAAAAGAAACCCCTGCTTCTCCCTTAATACTATCTAAATGTACCTAATAGATTCCTTGCTACACCCTAACCACTACTTAAATGTACCGCACAGAAATCCTGCTACACCCTAACCACTACTTAAATGTACCCAACAGAAACCCTGCTACACCCTGACCACTACTTAAATGTACCGCACAGAAATCCTGCTACACCCTAACCACTACTTAAATGTACCCAACAGAAACCCTGCTACACCCTGACCACTACTTAAATGTACCGCACAGAAACCCTGCTACACCCTGACCACTACTTAAATGTACCCAACAGAAACCCTGCTACACCCTGACCACTACTTAAATGTACCGCACAGAAACCCTGCTACACCCTGACCACTATTTAAATGTACCGCACAGAAACCCTGCTACACCCTAACCACTATTTAAATGTACCCAACAGAATCCCTGCTACACCCTAACTAGTAACTACTATTTAAATGTAACGGACACAAACCCTGCTACACCCTAACCACTACTTAAATGTACCCAACAGAAACCCTGCTACACCCTGACCACTATTTAAATTGATCTTTCCTCTTCCAGAGACTCTGTCGGCCGATGCTGATGTGCTGTTGACGATTGACGGTGTGACGGAGGACAAGCTTGAAAAGTACGGAGCAGAGGTCATCGAGCTGTTGCAGAAATACTCTGCATGGATGCTACCTGGTGAGTGAAGCATTTCACTTAGGACACCAATGTTCCTATCACAGTCATCTACTCTGCTGGGTTAAGGCCTGTAACATGGTTGGTTTGACATAGCATGTGTCTTTCTGAATAAAACTCTGCAGTGGAGCAGCAGTCTGACAGCACCGGTGGAGGCTCTACTATGGCATGGATAGACACAAGGCAAGACCGTGGAGACCTAGAGGATAACTATTGTGATGACGACACTGGATCATCCAATTATTTCAACAATAACCAGGGAAGAGGCGAGAAGAGGAAGAAAGCCCCTGCTTTCAAGAAATCAAGAAAGAGAAAAGTATCTACGAACACAAAAGGGTTAGTGTCATGTAGTATCAAATGTCTAAGAAATGTCTGGACAATGCCAAGTGAGTCTAGACACAGCAGCTGGAAATTTGATTTACTCAAACGTGTATTGGAGGCAGAAAGAAATGTGATTGGTTCAGTAGAGGATTTGGATTTAAAATGTGTGTAATACCCTGAAAATTTGACCTGGGATAGTGCTTGTCCCTTACCTTAAACCCGACCCGACCCAACCCTAACTCCAAGTCTTAACCCCTAACTCCAAGTCTTAACCCCTAACTCCAAGTCTTAACCCCTAACTCCAAGTCTTAACCCCTAACTCCAAGTCTTAACCCCTAACTCCAAGTCTTAACCCCTAACTCCAAGTCTTAACCCCTAACTCCAAGTCTTAACCCCTAACTCCAAGTCTTAACCCCTAACTCCAAGTCTTAACCCCTAACTCCAAGTCTTAACCCCTAACTCCAAGTCTTAACCCCTAACTCCAAGTCTTAACCCCTAACTCCAAGTCTTAACCCCTAACTCCAAGTCTTAACCCCTAACTCCAAGTCTTAACCCCTAACTCCAAGTCTTAACCCCTAACTCCAAGTCTTAACCCCTAACTCCAAGTCTTAACCCCTAACTCCAAGTCTTAACCCCTAACTCCAAGTCTTAACCCCTAACTCCAAGTCTTAACCCCTAACTCCAAGTCTTAACCCCTAACTCCAAGTCTTAACCCCTAACTCCAAGTCTTAACCCCTAACTCCAAGTCTTAACCCCTAACTCCAAGTCTTAACCCCTAACTCCAAGTCTTAACCCCTAACTCCAAGTCTTAACCCCTAACTCCAAGTCTTAACCCCTAACTCCAAGTCTTAACCCCTAACTCCAAGTCTTAACCCCTAACTCCAAGTCTTAACCCCTAACTCCAAGTCTTAACCCCTAACTCCAAGTCTTAACCCCTAACTCCAAGTCTTAACCCCTAACTCCAAGTCTTAACCCCTAACTCCAAGTCTTAACCCCTAACTCCAAGTCTTAACCCCTAACTCCAAGTCTTAACCCCTAACTCCAAGTCTTAACCCCTAACTCCAAGTCTTAACCCCTAACTCCAAGTCTTAACCCCTAACTCCAAGTCTTAACCCCTAACTCCAAGTCTTAACCCCTAACTCCAAGTCTTAACCCCTAACTCCAAGTCTTAACCCCTAACTCCAAGTCTTAACCCCTAACTCCAAGTCTTAACCCCTAACTCCAAGTCTTAACCCCTAACTCCAAGTCTTAACCCCTAACTCCAAGTCTTAACCCCTAACTCCAAGTCTTAACCCCTAACTCCAAGTCTTAACCCCTAACTCCAAGTCTTAACCCCTAACTCCAAGTCTTAACCCCTAACTCCAAGTCTTAACCCCTAACTCCAAGTCTTAACCCCTAACTCCAAGTCTTAACCCCTAACTCCAAGTCTTAACCCCTAACTCCAAGTCTTAACCCCTAACTCCAAGTCTTAACCCCTAACTCCAAGTCTTAACCCCTAACTCCAAGTCTTAACCCCTAACTCCAAGTCTTAACCCCTAACTCCAAGTCTTAACCCCTAACTCCAAGTCTTAACCCCTAACTCCAAGTCTTAACCCCTAACTCCAAGTCTTAACCCCTAAATCCAAGTCTTAACCCCTAACTCCAAGTCTTAACCCCTAACTCCAAGTCTTAACCCCTAACTCCAAGTCTTAACCCCTAACTCCAAGTCTTAACCCCTAACTCCAAGTCTTAACCCCTAACTCCAAGTCTTAACCCCTAACTCCAAGTCTTAACCCCTAACTCCAAGTCTTAACCCCTAACTCCAAGTCTTAACCCCTAACTCCAAGTCTTAACCCCTAACTCCAAGTCTTAACCCCTAACTCCAAGTCTTAACCCCTAACTCCAAGTCTTTACCCCTAACTCCAAGTCTTAACCCCTAACTCCAAGTCTTAACCCCTAACTCCAAGTCTTAACCCCTAACTCCAAGTCTTAACCCCTAACTCCAAGTCTTAACCCCTAACTCCAAGTCTTAACCCCTAACTCCAAGTCTTAACCCCTAACTCCAAGTCTTAACCCCTAACTCCAAGTCTTTACCCCTAACTCCAAGTCTTTACCCCTAACTCCAAGTCTTTACCCCTAACTCCAAGTCTTTACCCCTAACTCCAAGTCTTAACCCCTAACTCCAAGTCTTAACCCCTAACTCCAAGTCTTAACCCCTAACCGTTTTAAATGTACACTACAATTATGTGACTTAGGAGACGGGTTATAAGTTCTGCCCTATCCGTTGAGTCATTCAAAGACATACATTTCTGGCTTCAGGACAGATTTGCATCCAGTATTTATATCTTATATCTGAGTAAAACTCCCAACTAGGTCTGTCACGAATAATCACAAATAATTTTTAGTATTTGGCAAATGTTAAGGAAGGTCTAACTGCTCCACTACTATATGTTTGAACGTCATTATTTACTTTAGTGTCAAGGTTTTGACATTGTTTCTTATTGATGTCATTGTTTGAGAAATAGATAGTTTGACGATTTTTCATTCCCAAAGTCCTTTAAATTTACAAAAGTGGATTTCTTTCCTTCCTACGTTTATTTTTTGTTAACAAGTAATACTTAATATTACCAACTGTTTACTGTAGTTATCTGATTTGATCTCTGATTATCTCTGTTTGACCCTTTTTAAATGAATTATCCGCACTCCTGTCTCATGGGATAGGGGTTACAGCAGCAACGGGTCGTGGACCGGTTCGAACTCAAGAGGTGGATCTAAAGGCCGGGGTTTTGCAGGACGGGGCTCAAAGCCTTCAGCAGCAACAACAGGACCAGTGGGCAGGAGACCTGGCTTCATGGCCCTTCCCACGCCACAAACCTATAACCGGCCTTTCCTCAAACCAGCCTTCTCACTGTTGGAGTGAAGGTCCTGGCCATGACTGGAGTTTTCGGGGTAGCAAGGAACCATCTAGCTAGGCAGTGACTTGGAGACAGTCAGTTCTTTTTTTGTGCATATTTCTTGTAAATACCTGTAATTTATTTACTTGTTTCATTTCAACTGTTACTTTATTGTGTTGTTTTGTGTGATTGCTATTTTAGCAGTATTTCTTCAATGCTTTTATCAATTGTGAAACACTTTTTTAATAAAGGCTAATGTAGATATGATTCATGCGTGTAATGTGTCTTTCTCCGTTTTTAATCTGGACAAATATTGCTGCATTTCTTTATTTAATCCCACTGCTACACTGAACCAAAATATGAATGTCATGTTGGTCTTGTTTGGTGAGTAAAAGTAAAAGATCACAGATGTTTTTCATTTGTATATGAAGCTTATTTATCTCAAATGTTGTGCACAAATGTGTTTACATCCCTGTTAGCATATCTCCTTTGCCAACATCATCCATCCACCTGACCGGTGTATTACACTGGTACATTGTGTTCTGGGGACAATGACAGATCATCCACCAGACAGGTGTATTACACTGGTACATTGTGTTCTGGGGACAATGACAGATCATCCACCTGACAGGTGTATTACACTGGTACATTGTGTTCTGGGGACAATGACAGATCATCCACCTGACAGGTGTATTACACTGGTACATTGTGTTCTGGGGACAATGACAGATCATCCACCTGACAGGTGTATTACACAGGTACATTGTGTTCTGGGGACAATGACAGATCATCCACCTGACAGGTGTATTACACAGGTACATTGTGTTCTGGGGACAATGACAGATCATCCACCTGACAGGTGTATTACACTGGTACATTGTGTTCTGGGGCCAATGACAGATCATCCACCAGACAGGTGTGGTATTACACTGGTACATTGTGTTCTGGGGACAATGACAGATCATCCACCAGACAGGTGTGGTATTACACAGGTACATTGTGTTCTGGGGACAATGACAGATCATCCACCTGACAGGTGTATTACACAGGTACATTGTGTTCTGGGGCCAATGACAGATCATCCACCTGACAGGTGTATTACACTGGTACATTGTGTTCTGGGGACAATGACAGATCATCCACCTGACAGGTGTATTACACTGGTACATTGTGTTCTGGGGACAATGACAGATCATCCACCTGACAGGTGTATTACACAGGTACATTGTGTTCTGGGGACAATGACAGATCATCCACCTGACAGGTGTATTACACTGGTACATTGTGTTCTGGGGACAATGACAGATCATCCACCTGACAGGTGTATTACACAGGTACATTGTGTTCTGGGGCCAATGACAGATCATCCACCAGACAGGTGTGGTATTACACTGGTACATTGTGTTCTGGGGACAATGACAGATCATCCACCAGACAGGTGTGGTATTACACAGGTACATTGTGTTCTGGGGACAATGACAGATCATCCACCAGACAGGTGTATTACACAGGTACATTGTGTTCTGGGGCCAATGACAGATCATCCACCTGACAGGTGTATTACACTGGTACATTGTGTTCTGGGGACAATGACAGATCATCCACCTGACAGGTGTATTACACAGGTACATTGTTTTCTGGGGCCAATGACAGATCATCCACCTGACAGGTGTATTACACTGGTACATTGTGTTCTGGGGACAATGACAGATCATCCACCTGACAGGTGTATTACACTGGTACATTGTGTTCTGGGGACAATGACAGATCATCCACCTGACAGGTGTATTACACAGGTACATTGTGTTCTGGGGCCAATGGCAGATCATCCACCAGACAGGTGTGGTATTACACTGGTACATTGTGTTCTGGGGACAATGACAGATCATCCACCAGACAGGTGTGGTATTACACAGGTACATTGTGTTCTGGGGACAATGACAGATCATCCACCAGACAGGTGTGGTATTACACAGGTACATTGTGTTCTGGGGCCAATGACAGATCATCCACCTGACAGGTGTATTACACAGGTACATTGTGTTCTGGGGACAATGACAGATCATCCACCTGACAGGTGTATTACACTGGTACATTGTGTTCTGGGGACAATGACAGATCATCCACCTGACAGGTGTATTACACTGGTACATTGTGTTCTGGGGACAATGACAGATCATCCACCTGACAGGTGTATTACACAGGTACATTGTGTTCTGGGGACAATGACAGATCATCCACCTGACAGGTGTATTACACAGGTACATTGTGTTCTAGGGACAATGACAGTTCATCCACCAGACAGGTGTGATATTACACAGGTACATTGTGTTCTGGGGCCAATGACAGATCATCCACCAGACAGGTGTGGTATTACACAGGTACATTGTGTTCTAGGGAAATGACAGATCATCCACCAGAGAGGTGTGGTATTACACTGTGTTCTGGGAACAATATGAGGCCACATTATAATGGAGTTTCATCTCACAACATAATGCAACAGTGATTTCTAGATATGAGGTAGTGTGCATGTGGCATGCTGACAGCCGGAACATCTAACGTCTTTTTAAGAGAATTTAGCAGCTGGCCTCACAGCCATAAAGATGTAATAATTCCAGCCCAGACAAACATCCAGCTTCTTTATCTGCAGGATCTTTAATGACCAGCCAACTAGACAGCTGATAAAACTGGGTTTGCACAACTAAAGAATTTCTGCACAAACTGTAAGAAACCATCTCAGGGGATCTTCTCAATGTAGTTTATGCCAAGAATATGCAATGTATGATATTTCCTCTAGATGGTGGTATAGCTTGAGCTTTCACAGATAGAAGTTTGCAAATATTACACAATTGTAATTTTATTGTATTTATGTAAATTTCTACGGAAGAACCATAAACCAGAAGAAGACTTTTTCAAGTTTGAATTGTTTAATGGCACCAGTTACACAGATCTATCAGGGAGAAACAATATTGTATATAGTTTTTTTTCAGGTTTTATACGGTACAAACATGAGTTCGGAATGGATCAGACTGAACAAGAACTGGATTTGGCACATGGATTTGTATATAGTTGTATGTTCATATATTACGTAAATAAACAGCAACCTCAACTCCGAGATAGAAAGATGCAGAATACAGGAATACCTAAGACATGCCTACACACAGCTGATATGCATCTTGTATTTGCATGGATGTGTAAGTGTTTGTTTGGTAGCCGGCAAATAGGCAGACGCATATTACATCGACGATGACATTTTAATGACTGGTCTTCAGCTTTATAGGTCAAAGTCTGTCCTCAATCTACTTGTTCAGTAGCATTAATGTGAGGGTGAAGGGGACCTAAAGAAATAAAAGCGTGCAGAAAAACTAGCTCATTGCTTTTGAAGGAGTCCCTTTTGTCTGACCTGTGTTCAAGTCACAGGCAAACAACCATAAGTACATCAGACCCATGACCCGTGCTGACTTTGGCATAGACGCACAGTAGAATCTGCATGGGTTTGGAATCGGGGCCCTTGCCCTTTAACCTGCCCTCACCAATCTTCCAACCTTCTTTAACATAAAAACTAGTGGAACTGCCCCACTCCTTAACAATCCCTGAGAATGTATTCTCAGAATAATGGTCAAGTCATTTCCCGTATTTTCGTGTGGTTTCCAGTTAAGACTTCATGGCTACACTGCAAAAAACATGGACAATTTAACTATTTTTGAGGAGATATTTGCATTAAATAGGTGAAATAATCTGCCAATAGAACAAGACAAATTACACGATATTCAAGGCATATTTCTTAAAAACAAGCAGGATATTCTAGCTTGTTAAGAAAACCTTACCTTACTTTAAGGATGGTTAGATTTTTTAACCTGAAAACAAGTGAAATATACTAGATAAGACAATATTTTGTGCAGTGTAGGGGAAATGTATTAACATGTTAAATGAACAGCCTCAGAATTCCGCAAATTCAACTGACATCTAGTATCTGCAATGTGTATCCTACAGTCTGAAACATCTACAAAACAAATGTTTAAAGGAACTAATGTAAACATGACATCAGAACAAATGTACTGTATAGATTAAAGGGTTCTCAGATGTAACACCTGAACGGGTTCCGACAGACACAGATAAGCCCCGTTTCTACATGCGTCTAAGGCTGTGTAACATGACTCCATCCTGAGCTTGACATGATCTGAACCATGAACACACGAGGCCTGATCAAAATCAGATAACACCTTTAAATCCTCAACAACTCTCCATAGAAATGTGTGCCCTGCACAATCAGAATGTGGACAGGATCCAGACAGAGGATGCAGGTTAGAACCAGGCATAAACAGGGTTTTGGCAACAACTTTCCCCCAGATACCCAGATGACACCACTGTAAGTGCACACCGTGCAATATGACCTGGGATCAGTAACTAACTTGTGCTGACACAACATTACAGTATGGGAAGTCAAAGCCACACTGATAACAAGTATTTTGTATGTCTGAAATGAAAGAGCTGTCCATATTATGAGGAAGGTGCAATGTATTTGTCCTCGTTCATTCACTCATTTGCCCCTTCCAAAAAATGCAGAGCTGTTAGGTACTCAAGAGTCCAGGCACTGGGAAAGACGCTTCCGTGTCATGGATGTACTGTGAAACAAATGAAAGCCAACATCCTAACAAGAACTCTAACAATGGAAGGAACACCATGTATAACATGTGGTAAATGCTAAAGAATAATAACTGTCTTTTCATATTATTACTGCTTCTATATAAAGGATAATGAGCGTACCATGAGCACAGTCATTTGTTGGTATTGTGGAAATCATGACAGTAAACTGATTTGACACAGCAAAAAACAACAGCTCAAAGTCCAGTGCAACACATCTCTTTACATTGTTATGTCTGTTTGCTCTTCCAATTTGACATGTTATTGCTCATTGAATGATGCTGCCTTAATGCAAGCTTGGAGAAACAAATAGCACTGGAGCTACATAACGCTGATAAAGTGTCCCTAGACCATCAATTCACATGTCCTTCTTATTTGCTCTTCCAGGTTTCTGAAGTAAACTTAACACGTGAGTTCCATAGTGGTTCTGTTGACCTTGATTTCGCATTAGGCAAGTAATAAATAGGAAATATAAATGTATAAAATCATAAAACAGTGCTGTTTCTTATACATCAAAGCTAGACTCCCAATCCTAATAAAGACAAATTCACCATTTAAATTCGCTGTTCATGCTGCCCAGGTGTCTCTTTCATTTTAAATGCATGCATGATACCCTAGCACAATGGCATGAACTCAAGACTCAGGAATTTATACCTTTTTGCAATGTGTAATTTACCCGTCACTTCACCAGACAAAGGGCTGCTTTTACTACCCATGTGCCTTAAACACAGATATTTCCCACTCAGATGTCGGCTCAACTCTGTAGGAGGGTTTAGGGTTTAATGCAGTGAATACAGTAGACACCCGGCCATAGCACTGACATAGATGCAGTGAATACAGTAGACACCTGGGCATAGCACTGACATAGATGCAGTGAATACAGTAGACACCCGGCCATAGCACTGACATAGATGCAGTGAATACGGTAGACACCCGGCCATAGCACTAACATAGATGCAGTGAATACAGTAGACACCTGGCCATAGCACTGACATAGATGCAGTGAATACAGTAGACACCCGGCCATAGCACTGACATAGATGCAGTGAATACAGTAGACACCCGGCCATAGCACTGACATAGATGCAGTGAATACAGTAGACACCTGGGCATAGCACTGACATAGATGCAGTGAATACAGTAGACACCCGGCCATAGCACTGACATAGATGCAGTGAATACAGTAGACACCCGGCCATAGCACTGACATAGATACTCTGTATCCTGCCTTCCCTGCTGGGTCTACATGAGCTAGCAGGGTGCTACTGGGGGACAGATGAACCTGAGGAGCTGCAGTGCTCCAGTTACATGGGCCCAGGTTGGGCTCACCAGGGAAGCAGGCAAAAGCACCCCTGGGGATCAGAGCATGGAGTAGCATGGTGTAGAATAACATGCCAAAACAGGCATGGATGTCTAGCCAATGGGGTTTTGAGAACAAGTGCTGACATTTGCATTCCCAATTGACTATCCTTACACACTTTAATGTGAGGGTGGTCCTTCCCCCGTTCCTAATTATTTTAATCTCTTCAGGCGTCCTTTCTTCCTCTTCTCTCTCTCTCTCTCTCTCTCTCTATCTGTCTTTCTCATCATCACTTTCAATCTCTTTTCTTAATCGTCCTATGAAAAAAAGATGTAATCCCTTTTTAAAATTAGAGCACATTTTTTCCTGTCAACACTTCACAATATCAGCTTGAAGTTTGTTACATTCCTACATACAGAGACAAAAAACACACACTAAACCCTGCATTAGGTACAGTACAGGAGGTAGACAAAAACACAAAAACAGACTTTACCCAGGATCCAGCAGCCATGACAGCAAGCATATTGCTCCCTTGAGTTATGAGGCAGAAGATTGCACATCCACTTCTAAAACTCTGGAAAACTACTGAGCATTTGCATTTGTGAATTTTCTCTGAAATACAATTTTTTCGGTTGGCATTTTAGTCCGGTCCAGCTTTTTAAATATGTATTTTCTGGGGGAAATAAATGAGTCTTGACGCCAAAACATTTGCACACAGTGACTGCAGTGACATTGCTGGTGGAGTAAGAGAGGTGGAATCTGTGGAGTGGATCTGGATAAACGCCTTGTTTTTGAGTCAACCCCCCGTTTACAATATATTTCCATAAATTCTAGACCTCACTTGAAACAGCGCTAAAAAAGGTATAATTTAATCTTCGATAACAAAATAACATTTTAATTCTGTTAAAATATACATGGAAAAACTGTCAATATATTAGGAAACAAACTACTTTGTACAAAAAGTACATCATTGTTATTCTTATGCTAACAGTTAATTCTAGCGTGATATACACAAATTTAAGAGCAAGGTTGACATGGAACTGAACAAAACTGTACATTCTTTATACAAAGAAATCCTAAATCTTCTCCAGATCTTAACATAATCAATAAATGTTGACAAAACAAAATCAAGAAACATGACAAATACACACTTTCTAAAGTACTGAAGTATTTAAGCGTAAGGGTATTGCACATCTAACTGCACACCTACATACCTAGAAGGGTTCAGTTGGTGCTAGTGAGTGTTTTCAAGAGGTTGATTATCAACAATTCTACCAGTTACTGACACTATGGGGCCACATAACACCATGGTTACTGTACATACATCCTTTATAAAACTTCAAAAAACTAATTTCAACTTCACAGCTTCTACTTATACATAATTGGATTTTCACAAAAGTATAACTTCAAAACATTCTGCCAAATTCAATACGGTCTTCATTTCATTACATTTTTCTTCATAAAAGGCATTTTTTGTTAGCGTCTTCACTACATTTCATAACTTTATCATTTAACATTGCTTGAATTCCACACTGTGTTTTGATCAATGAACCTCTAATGAAAACCAATCATAGATGTATTGATGGGGATGACATGATCTACTCCAGTAAAAACTTCTCAAAACTGTATCTAGCTCACAACTTTATTAATTATTTTAATGACTTCCCTGATCTCTTTGCATCACATTATTTCCCTATGCTAATGCAATTTATGTTCCAAACAATAAATAGTAAATAAAGGCAACTTTCATTTGTTGCAAGAAAATGCATTGTCCCTAAAAAGGAACTGTTTTAAAATACTTCAGTTCTTTGATTTCAGTTTCATATTTTTTCGTTTATATTTTTTGAAAAAATAAAATACCTGAAATGACCTGATCTGAAATTAAATACAAATAAAAAAATTCTCCTGGCTTTGTAAAAAAACAAACAGACGTAACTAAAAGTGAAGGAAGAGAGAGAGAGAAATTCCTGGCATAGTGATTCCAGGAGTATCATGGGAGAAGCTGGGTTCATGGTTGGGACGGGGCTGCCCTCCATCACTCCGGAGCCTCAATCGTCTTCTCAAAAACCCCAATGGGCTTTTTCACTCTACGGCCTCACTGTCTTTCACTTGTTAATGAGCAAACTGCCCGCCCAGCGGAGCTTGCAGGCAAACCACCGCCTGAGGGGACAAAAGTATTCGTAATGGAACTGTTCAAATTCGGGGGTCCGACGGATATCACGTAAAAATGCGACGTCAAGGTCGGATTCGGTGAGAACGATGAGGAGGAGGAGCAAGACAAAGAGGAGTCCAATGGTCACAAGGAGCAAACGGAGGACACTTAAAACAAACTTATTCACCTGTTCCACTTCGCTGAGCGCCGCCGCCCCCCCAGAACCCTCTAACGCCGCTCTACTGTCTGCCAAGTCGCCCGAATCCCCCACCGAGGGAGTACCCGCTTCCGACTCCCTCTCTTCCTCAATGCTGCGGGGGGCTCCGTTGACCTGCCGCGCCACAGCCAGGTCCAGGTTGTGCTCCGACACCGGGGTGGGAAGCACGCTGTCCGAGGGGCTGTAGGCTTCATCGGAGATCACCGCCGAACCCTCGTCCGTGGCCAGGCTGCGGGAGCGCGGCATGAAGGAGTCTCCGTGTGACACGGAGCGTACAGGTGTGGAGTGAGCACTGTCACGCAGCGACTCCAGACCTGCCCAGGCCAGGGGGAGGGAAAGGGGTGAGGGGAGAAACAGACACACTCTTAGGAGGAATAGAAACATGGCAGCAGTTGGAAACATACCCCAGCTATCTACCCACTCTGCATGCACTGGAGATCATACTTATGTATACAAACAGTCTGGTGATTAAACTGGTACGGCAGGCAGAGGAGTTTAAAGAGGTCTGGTTTTAATCTGGTACGGTCGGTAAAGGGGAGAGTAAAGAGGTCTGGTTTTTAATCTGGTATGGTCAGTAGAGGGGAGAGTAAAGAGGTCTGGTTTTAATCTGGTATGGTCAGTAGAGGGGAGAGTAAAGAGGTCTGGTTTTAATCTGGTATGGTCAGTAGAGGGGAGGGTAAAGAGGTCTGGTTTTAATCTGGTATGGTCAGTAGAGGGGAGAGTAAAGAGGTCTGGTTTTAATCTGGTATGGTCAGTAGAAGGGAGAGTAAAGAGGTCTGGTTTTAATCTGGTATGGTCAGTAGAAGGGAGAGTAAAGAGGTTTGGGTTTTAATCTGGTATGGTCAGTAGAGGGGAGAGTAAAGAGGTCTGGTTTTAATCTGGTATGACAGGTAGGGAATTGTGTATAGATGTATTTTACAGGCAGAAGATACTCAGGCTCAAGTCAGATCAAACTGAGAGATGAAACCTGATCGTACATCTTGCCAGTCAGTGGGGGGGAGGGTGTATCAGTACACTTCAGTACTACAGTGCTGCTAACGTCTAACAAGAGAGATCTTCATATGTGTTGGTTAATACAGTAACACAGATCATATGACCATGAGTCTGGACTGGACCATTGATCTGCATTAATGCCTGATGGCTAGGTAATGTCAAGAAAAATGAACATACACTATCCAAATAAGCAGCTAGTTCAATCCCACAGCACTTGGAGCCCTACCAGGTCAAAACCTTAAAGGTCACAGTGGCTGTGGGTGTTATCTTTCAGTCCGAAGCAAATATAGGCCTGGGAACATATGTATATGGACACTTACAGCTCTTCTACATACAGCACAGTAATAAGATTACCGCAAGTATTGCTAATTTCCACCTTCCAGCAGAAAACAATATTTAACCGAAATAGTATAGAAAACAGGGTCCAATCAGTAACAGGGAGAGAATACAATAATCCACAATACAGTAATACAAATACATTTGTAATAAGATACAGCAGCATAAGAAAGTATTCAGAACCCTTCACTTTCTACAGATTTTGTTTTGTTATAGACTGATACTTGATTTTTTTTTTTAAACTGAAATAAATAAAATAAGAATGTTAGCATGTATCTACAAAATGTACCCTGAAATGAAAAAGTTATTTCTTTTTATGAATGTGTGTATATGTTTTGAAAATAAAAAAAGGAAATATCTCACATACAGAAGTATTCAGACCCCTAACACTCCAAATTGACCTTAGATGTATCCTGTGTCCTTTAATCTGCCTGTGGCAAATTCAAAAGATAGAACATTTTGTTTTATATGTTTAAATAAGGTCCCACATTTAATAGTGCGTGTCTAAGCAAAAACCAAGCCAAAGAAATCTACGTAGACCTCCGACATTTTGTTGATGCAAAGACCTGGGGAAGGTTATAAAAGAATCCCTAAAGCAGTTAAAGTTTTCAATGTCCAATGGAAGAAGTTTGGAACCACAAAGACTATTGAAGAACCTAGCAGAAGAACAATTAACTCTGTAGCATTGCATCAATCAAGCCTTTATGGTAGAGTGACTCATCAGAAGCCACACCTGAGTAAAAGGCATATGACATGCTACCTGGAGATTGTCAAAGGGCAATTAAAAGACTCTGAGAGTATGAGGAAAATATTCTCGGGTCTAATGACACCAAAATTTAACTATTAGATGCCAAGCGCTACCTCTGGCGAAAATAAAGTACCACTCATCACCTGGCTAATACAATCACTATTGTGAAGCATGGTGGTGAGAGCATCATGCTATGGGGGTGCTTATCAGCCGCAGGAATTAAGAGACTGATCAGGACTGAGGGAAAGATGAATGGAGCAGCACGGCAACGACCCAAATCTCCCAACCAATGACAACGCTGGAGTGGTGTAGCTGACATTTAGTTTTAGTGAGTAAGGTTTCTAGCTAGCTGATCCGTGAACACAAGCTTAACCTGCTAAAATGTCTTTGTATAATCAAAGTCATGCAAATGCTTCTACATTCTTTTTATACAAGCTACAGGTTAGACTTCACTGCAGGAGAGGAAAAATTTAGCTGATGGTTCCATTCCTCAGAAAGCCACCACAGGGATTAACACATCCTCAGATGATGAGGCGTCACTTAATTCTCATATGTCTGCTTTTTATCCATAGGTGGAAATATACAGAGATTAGGCAAACTCTGTTAATCCATGCTGACTGCTGAGATTCTGTCAAAGAAAAAGCAGGACAGCTCTGTAGTGGGTGGCAGTGAGAGGCAATATTCACTTATTGGTAATCTCCTTCAGCACATCCCAAGATATCCTCGGTTGCAGGACAGACTTCAAAATGCCTACTGGCTCTATTATAATATATATACAAAGTATCTTTCAAGGGACACAGCATAAAGCCATTCAAAAGCCAAAATTAGAAATCCAATCATTACTGCACAGAAAATCAACACTTGGCATCACTTGGCTAGTTTCAACCGGAAATAATAAGACCCATGAACTTAACTTTCCTCTAAACCGAATAAAGATTAAATTAAATCACATTTCAACAAGAAATAGGTCAAGAAATGTATCTCTTTACAAAGACCCATCAAGGATGTTGTAAAAGCTCGGACTACAACTCCATCGAAGACATGACGGCACTTTCATTCGGTCTGCAAGTTGGAAGTGAGGTAAACACAGACAGCGCTGGTCCCCGTGGAACACAAGCTGACCAGTTTACCTGTCGGTGTCCACGACTGGGCTCGACCATCAGCAAGCAGGACCGGCGGAGGCAGGGGGGAGAAGCTGCCGGATTCCTGCTGCCCAGTCAGGGACGGGTAGAGGGGCAGGACGCCCAGGGCCTTGCCTAGCATCCGGGGCCCCAAGCTCAGCACGCGCACCTTGACATCTCGGTAGCAGTGGTTAATCATCCGCAGGTGCACGTTCACCCGTGTGGTGATGCGTATCAGACACTTCACCATGGTGGCGGCTTCTATGGCTCAAACCGCGCGCGCGTGTTCACGGTCCTGGTGGTCCTGGTGATCCTGGTGGTCCTGGTGGTCCTGGTGGCCCCGGTACCAGCTCCCTGGCTGTGCGCTTGACCTGGCTGCGTTAGGCCAGTGGCTGCTGTATTGGCTGGAAGGGTGAGCGAGAGCGACTTCACGGCCGTAGCAGTGTTCAGTCGGCCAGCGCTGGACCTTTCCAGGCCCCGCCCACGGCCGTGACATACATGGAGAAGAAGGCCCTGGCTATTTTAAACTGGGTGTATTAATACTACAGTAAGACACTCAGTCAGCACCAGCCGGGGGCTAATGGCCGAGCGTTCATCATAGCTCTCTGACACTCCCTGTACGCTGACCTGCACCAGGTTACAAGCAGGCCCGCAGACAGCCAGAGGAACAATGAGGACGGACAACACGGGCAGCTGTGGGGAAAAGAGGTGCCGCGGCCTTTCAGTGTCAGCTTGCCAGGTTAGCTTCAGGGCCAGGCCGGTCAAAGCACATTGTGTGAGAGGACGACTAGGTTCACTTGGAGGCTCAGAGCAGGGGGGACTGACGGACGGGTACTCCAACTGCCCTTGTCGTACAACCCCCCTCCCCGCATACTGAGAGCTGGGACTGTAGCCCTCACACACACACACACACACACACACAGCTCCAAGGGGTGGTGCTGAAATAGAGCAGCCTGAGTGACACACGTATCTGCAGCTTGGTCCCCCACTCCCAACAGCAGGAACCGGACCAAGCTCAGGTTACAGAGTGTGTTCTGTACGTGTGTGTTCTGTACGTGTGTGTTCTGTATGTGTGTGTTCTATATGTGTGTGTTCTGTACGTGTGTGTTCTGTAGGTGTGTGTTCTGTAGGTGTGGGTTCTGTACATGTGTGTTCGGTATGTGTGTGTTCTGTACGTATGTAAGCTGCCTTGGGAGAGTATTCGGACCCCTTCATTTTCTCCACATTTGATTGCGTTATAGACTGCATATACAACTGATGATAAACATGTTGTGCCCTCATTCTACACACAATATAATTTTCTATTTATGAATGTGTCAATTTATTAAAATATCTCATGTACAGAACTATTCAGACCCCTTTAGAGTCACAGTTTAGAGTATTTTTGGGTATGCCTCTACCAGCTTTGCATACCTGGGTAGTTTCAGTTTCTTGGTCAGTTTTTCCCACACATGCGTGTAGACCTTCCATGTCAGATTTTAATGCAGAGTGTAAAAAACCTTGATGATCTTTAGGTCTCCCCACAGATGCTCAGCTTGCTTAGGCTGGGCCACTCAAGGACATAAGCCATTCAAGCGTTGCCTTAACTGTGTGCTTCAGGTCGTTGTCAGGCCAAAAGATGAATCTTCACCCCAGTCTGAGGCCTTATGCACTCGGTATCAGGTTTTCTTCAAGGACCTCTCTGTGTTTTGCTCCATTCATCTTTCCCTCAATCCGGACCGTTCCCCCAAACACTGAGGCCTTTCTAAATCCTGTCCAATCAATTGAATTTGCCACAGGTGTGCTGCATCCACCTTCTAGAGACACACAGGGATGTTCAAGGGCCACAGGATGCATTTGAGTCACGGAAAATGGTCTTTTTTTTTTTCAATAAACGGGCACAAATTTCTACAACATTTTCATTATGGTGTATTGTGTGTAGACTGATGGCAAATACATATTCAATCAATTTAAACATAAAATGCGGAGGAAGTGAAGAGGTCTGAATGCTTTCCGAAGTCACTCGGTGTGTGTGTAATCGTTATGTTAATGTTTAGTATGAGTGTGTGTGTTCTGTAAGTGTGTGTGTTCTGAACGTGTGTGTGTGTCGACGTGGGGGACTGGCGGGTTGGGGGGAACTCTTACCCTCCATAATGGATATGTGAACTGCCCTCCGCCGTGTGCGTGGAACACTAGTGAGACGTGGCCCGTGAGTGATGGACGGACAGCTTCTACTGGGAACCAGACCAGCCCTGGAAAGACACAAACTCTTTTATTTAGGATCTTATTCATCTGAGATGTTCCACTCTCATCTAGTGAATAGAACTGATGTTACCTGTGTATTTCTGGAGGCTCTCGCTTGATTTTGGCACTCTGTTCCATCACTTCTTTTGCCACTCGTCCACTACAATAAACCACAATAACAGAAGTGAGGCTTCTCCCCACACACACTCCCCAGTCCGCTTGATGGCACACTACATTGTGCTGTTCAGTGTGGTATAGAAGGGGAGTACAAGAGAACAGATATCAGATGAACCTGCTGAACTCAAGACTCTCTAACTAAATTAACCAGACAACGCAATGTCACAAGAACAAAGGCAACCTTTTATCATCACATACTGGGCAGACTCAACTGGAATTCTTGGAAACCATTTAGAAGCTCAGATATCCAGTTGATTTTGGGATGACATTTTCGACTGAAAACAGTTTGAAAGTTTTAAAGGTTAGTTTTTCTCTCTTCACAGATATGAAAACAACAAAATGGAACCGGAATGCTTGAGGACTGTTCTTTAAGCAACTAAAGCCACTGTTCTCCTTGCGGTCCCCTCCAGCCTACTGTGTGATGTGTCAGGTTTAGGCTGACGTCCCAGCAGGGCCATGCGGTCCATTCACCGGCACAGCTTTCAGTTACCTGCATGGCCCTCTACTCCGTCATCATTTACTGTACCTGTAGCGGAAACGACTCCCCTTGAAGAATAGGTTGCTGCTGGACACTGTCCGCACCTGACTGGACTTCTCAAGCCTGAATGAGTGGAAGAAAGAGTCATTACAGGATAATAAAGAATGAAAGGACAGGTGACATTTGGGAGGTGTTTTAAGGTGACATATGTTAATCATCATTGCCCCCCCCCCCCCCCCCCCACCCACCAACAACATCAAGAACTGCTCTGACTATCAGAACATTCACTTTTATTTCCTACTCCAAAGTGTCTGGTTCTCTAAGAATAGTTTGAAAACTAACAATGATATATTATGACTGTGCACTCTACATACTGTAGATTAATACATACTAACTTTGTTGTTACTGAGGGAAAATACCATCATTCAAAAACTGATACAGATTTATATATTTTAACTTTCAAAATACATTTTGAAAAGGTGCGTATTTATTCATCCTTCTCTTTCTGCAGGATTTATCCAACACAGACAGATGTGTTTAATTACAGCAGTATAACGCTATGTGCCAATCAGCCAGGCATCCATGAAAATCTCCCAGTCCCCAATGGGATTCATTTATAGCCCTTTAGCGGATATCTCCTACGACTTCCATCTGTTTGAGTGCTGAGCTGCCCTCAGTCTGCCCTCTCTTTTCTCATTGTCCCTCCCCTTTCCTCATTGTCCCTCCCCTTTCCTCATTGTCCCTCCCCTTTCTCTGTGTCCTTTAATAACCTTGAGCACTCTGTCAGCCCAAACACTCATGTGCAACCTTCCCCGTCACCGTTCTCCATTACCAGACTCTCCAGTCATTCTTTATATAGTCCACAGGGTGGTGGTCTTTGAACGTCTCCAAGAGGTGCGGAGAGAGAGGACACTGACAGTCATTCATCCCTGAGAAAGAAGGAGCCCTTATTTGTCTGGAGGAGCTGTTAAGTGTTCGGTAAAGGTCACAGTTGCAGTGAGGAACCGCCTGACAACGCTGCTCCCTGGACACTTGAGGGCGAGAGGACAGCATCCCTCACAGGCACGCTGGAGGAAAACACTCACTTGTAGAAGGCCTGGTTCTCCACTCCACATTTCCACAGGTGCTTGCAGGCCTCAGGAGTTGGCGCAAAATACGTCAAGATGATCTTTTTGTCCTGCACATTTGAAATAAACGTGCAGGAAAATGAACCAAACCGATGCTTTTTCTTAAAGTCAGGAATATCGAAAGGTATTTGATGTTACTGACTACTATGACAATCAGTGATCAGAACTAGGTACATTCAGCCACGTTATCAGAGGAGACTGCCATTACAACAGTCACAGTATACACTCACTCTGCTTGACTCCACCAAAATACACCAATTATGAACGCTCTCACCTCCTTCTGATTTGCATATATATGGAATGTCTTTCCCTCAAACTTCAGTTTGGTCACCTCGTTCCTGCCCACAAAGATGGGTATAGTTAGACGGGTATAGTTAGACAGGTATATTAAGACGGGTATAGTTAGACTGGTATAGTTAGACAGGTATATTAAGACGGGTATAGTTAGACTGGTATAGTTAGACGGGTATAGTTAGACATGCATCCAGTTGCAATGAGAGCCACGGGCTCTTTAAAAATGAATGACAACCACAGGCAGGTAACAGAAGCAGTAGCAGAGCTCCATGTTCGGCTGACAAAACGAAACAACACAGCTGTGGGATGGCCATCAGTCTAAGCACTTTGTGAGAGCTGCAGATATAAAGACGGCTTTATGAAATGCGATTCATTGAGCTGTAAAAATGCATGGAACTACATTTCTATCTGTAGAGATTATTTCAGCTAACGGCAGCTGTGGGCATTCAGGGCCAGTGGTTGAGAACGTGTCTTTTTCTATATATTAAATTTGAAATCGACATGCGTTGACTCAATAGACAGACCTGCATAATCATTTTATTAGGATGCTAAAGTTAGCTATGATGAGCTGCCCGTATGGATTCTGGCCTCTAGTGATGGATCGAAACAGACTGTTGGTACCCAAGCCAAAAACAGAAGTATACCTAGTGTATTGTTTTGGATCCATCTAAGCTGTATTTTAGTATAAATAGTATTAAAATAGTATTTAAGCACTATTTAAATAGCAATACTTAATATAATTTTAGTACACTTAAAATATACACACAATGTATTCTAAAATATACTGCTAATTTATTTTCATTAACTAAAGTAGGTTTGGGAAGATACAGTGTAACCAGCTGTGCTATGTCCAGGGCTAGAGGAAGAGTAATCCACTCACCACTTGAGGAAATGAACCCTCTTGTTTCCCTGAAGCACGACAAATCCAAATGGAGTAAAGGCAAGAAAAGCTGGATTTCCAGACACATCCTGTCAAAAACAGATATTTTTTTTACAAAAAGGCATTGTGCAATACTGAATAAACAGTTATCAAAAACAGACAATATTTAGTATAAAAACAATATCAACAATACCGAGTAACAAAAAACTCATAATATTGAATGCACATCTCAAATACATACAATACAGAATACACCAGTAACAAAAACAAACATTACTGGAAACACCTGCATCAAACACATACAAGACCAAATACACCAGTGTCAAATAAACACAATACTGTTCATTATAAATAGTTGCATTTGCTGGTATTTGTTTTTGACATATGTGTTGCTTGTTCTGCCAAGAGAAACTCCAAAGCTCAAGTAGATGCAAAAAGGGTTTCAAAATGAAAATGTATTTTGAGTGAATCTGATCAATAGTGTTTAAGAACTGTTCACCCAACCTTGCATGGATGAGGATCCACTCCATATGTATCCAGCATTTGGGCTTTCTGAAGGAAATTCAGCTCGGATGTTTCTGGTGTCTGGCCCCTGAGAGAGCATCCGCAAATATTTATATCAACACACGTCTTTGAAAAGACAGAAGCAAAGTTTAAATGCAGAATATTAATTGTGACAAATGTGACAATTCTTCCTCTTCCACCAGACTGAGGTAGCAGATGCTTATTGTGATACGTCTGAGAAAGGGGAACTCGTTTTTTAAGAAGCTTGGCCTTTTGAACAGGTTGGTAATTTAACTGTTGTTCGCTTCTAAGCAAGCCCCAAATATTCTACAATCATGGAGTAATTTATGCCTGACGCCCATGGAGAAAACGGGGAAAATTGAGAAAAAAATGCAGTACGAAATGCCTGTGACTCTTAGGTTTGAATTCATTTCAGATTTAAAAAATTTACCTGTCTAAACCTTCCAAGAATATTTCCCATTCCTACACACCCGGGCATATTGACAGGTGCTTTGTCGCACAACTCACTAGAGGGCAGCAGAGGATCTTAGCTGTGATGAACGTCTTCCAGCCCCTACATCTACCAACCTGGTTCAGACTCATTTTGGTTGGTGAGCTGTGGCTATGCTGTCCACAGGTAGCGTCATGTCGCACACCCATCACCACCGAGCTGGGTGACTGGACTATGTTAAAGGACCTTCAAATCCCCTCTGAATTCATCTGCAAATGGCTGCTCCATGTTCCAGTTAATGTAGAGGGCACATTATCTCACAGTCATTATGATTGAAACAAAGGAACAGTGCCTTGTGGGTTGATAAATAGCTCATCAATTATGGCTAAGCCATTATCCACTTGGCCTCAATCATACGGCCTTCAGAGGGCTGACTGGGAGCGTGAAGGATCAGTGTGTGGAAATGTCTTTTACAGCCTTTGTATCATCATGAAGAAACCCAGAGATGCTTCCTCAGCTACCCTGCTGGTGTGAGCGCGTGCATTACATTCCCTGCCAGCTCGTGGAGCTAAGAACTCCACACTAATGACTGTGCAAATGAAAGGTCAAAAGAGTCTCACCATCTCAGCCCTACTCTCTGCAACACCCTCAAATGACAGAGAACACTCGACAATCTACCTGTTTGTTTCTCTCTAAAACACCCTGAAATTACAAACAATAGACAATCTACCTGCTTGTTTCTCTCTAAAACACCCTGAAATTACAGAAAACAATAGACAATCTACCTGCTTGTTTCTCTCTAAAATACCCTGAAATTACAGAAAACAATAGACAATCTACCTGCTTGTTTCTCTCTAAAACACCCTGAAATTACAGAAAACAATAGACAATCTACCTGCTTGTTTCTCTCTAAAACACCCTGAAATTACAGAAAACAATAGACAATCTACCTGCTTGTTTCTCTCTAAAACACCCTGAAATTACAGAAAACAATAGACAATCTACCTTCTTGTTTCTCTCTAAAACACCCTGAAATTACAGAAAACAATAGACAATCTACCTGCTTGTTTCTCTCTAAAACACCATGAAATTACAGAAAACAATAGACAGTCAACCTGGCTGTTTTTGCTGATCACAGGTTTTAGAAAATGTCCCCCCAAAAATAAAAAAAAAGTGGTGGGGAAGAGCATGAAGGATCACGTTTCTAAGAGAATAAAGAATAAAATAGCTTCCTTACATCAGTTCTGTCTTGTGTATGTCGGCAATACGTCGCTCCAACTTCTCTGAATGTTTTGGGAAGAACTGGAATTTAGAGCTGTATCCTTCAGGATGTTTCCCAGGATCATAGTCCCCGATCTCAGCTGAAACACACGACTGGAAAATGTTAGTAAAGCACCTCAACCTGAACATGCATAGTAACAAAGTAATAGAATAAAAAAATATATAATGTGATCCTAATACAATATCAACAACCTACATTTGAAAATGCTTTCAAAGTTCTGATATACAAAGTTCTTGAAAAAATATATTTAAATTGTGGTTTTTCTCAATTATGGTTCCATAAATGTTTGCCGTATTGTGGCCTGAGGAATTTAACTGAGTAAATGCTCTACAAACTGAACCATACAAGACACAACCACGACATAGTAGATTAGCCTCCATAGGAGCAGTGAGCTGAGCCCTCCCACCCGTTCACACACTGTGGCACGGAGAGGACTGCTACAATTACAATTAGACATTTTATGTGAGTAGATTCTAATAAAATCATACACGTTGATGTAGAATCTCAGTTTGGCCTTTGGCTGCTGGGCTGACCCCTCCATTACACATAGCCAGCCTCCTGACCCCTCCATTACACATAGCCAGCCTCCTGACCCCTCCATTACACATAGCCAGCCTCCTGACCCCTCCATTACACATAGACAGCCTCCTGACCCCTCCATTACACATAGCCAGCCTCCTGACCCCTCCATTACACATAGACAGCCTCCTGACCCCTCCATTACACATAGCCAGCCTCCTGACCCCTCCATTACACATAGACAGCCTCCTGACCCCTCCATTACACATAGCCAGCCTCCTGACCCCTCCATTACACATAGCCAGCCTCCTGACCCCTCCATTACACATAGCCAGCCTCCTGACCCCTCCATTACACATAGCCAGCCTCCTGACCCCTCCATTACACATAGCCAGCCTCCTGACTCCTCCATTACACATTGGCAGCCTCCTGACCCCTCCATTACACATAGCCAGCCTCCTGACCCCTCCATTACACAGCCAGCCTCCTGGCCCCTCCATTACACAGCCAGCCTCCTGGCCCCTCCATTACACAGCCAGCCTCCTGACACCTCAATTACACAGTCAGCCTCCTGACCCCTCCATTACACAGCCAGCCTCCTGACCCCTCCAACATGCAGCCAGCCTCCTGACCCCTCCATTACACAGCCAGCCTCGTGGCCCCTCCTGGCCCCTCCATTACACAGCCAGCCTCCTGATCCCTCCATTACATAGCCAGCCTCCTGACCCCTCCAACATACAGCCATCCTCCAGACCCCTCCATAACACACAGCCAGCCTCCTGACCCCTCCATTACACAGCCAGCCTCCTGGCCCCTCCATTACACAGCCAGCCTCCTGGCCCCTCCTGGCCCCTCCATTACACAGCCAGCCTCCTGACCCCTCCATTACACACAGTCAGCCTCCTGACCCCTCCAACATAAAGCCAGCCTCCTGACCCCTCCAGCATACAGCCAGCCTCCTGATTCCTCCATTACACAGAGCCAGCCTCCAGACCCCACCCAACATAGAGCCAACCTCTGTGTAATGGAACAAGCTTCATGCGTAAACAGCTAACAATAGAGGTGATAGCAAAATTCCCGATAATCATCTTATAATCTACCACAGCCACATGCTTCTGCATTCAGGGCATTCATCTTACTTTGATCTTAGCCTTTTCATCTTTGTCAGATATGGTTTTACATTGTAAATTATTGTGGAGTTCTGTGTGTTGTGGGAATACATTCCTAATTTCGTGCTTGTTAGTTTACAGTAGAGATCAGTTAAGATGAGGTAAGCGAAACCTCAGGGCTTATCTGTAGCCAACTGATTATGCTATGCCTATTTAAGGAGATCCAAGTCCTTTTTAACTTAAGGCTGGTATTATCTCTATGGTGGGATCAGGGGTCATGTGAAATACTTTACCTTGCAGGATAAATGCAGCCAGCATGGCAGCATCTGATGTTTTACACAGGAGGCGGCCGTGATACAGATCCCTCTTGATCTGCAGGAAGACTAGATATCTGGACCGGAATAAAAAAGGGGAAGAAGGTCAGCGATCATGGAACTATGTCACCTGCCTACTTTCAATCATCAATGTTCCAGACCACAGTTGTTAATTTAGATCTCCTGCAAAAAAGTAAATAAATGTCAAGACATAGCTACTGACAAATGTCGAAATAATGTTGATTTTCAGATTCCCATTGGGTACCTGGAATATTTCATTTTCGTCACAACCTTTGAAGGCACTGAGGCAAACAGCTGCTACCGTGGATTGATTGTGATGCAGTTCAAGCCTCCAAAGATAGTGCTGAACCCTAACACCTATGAAACAATGATTACTGTACAGCCGAATACTGATCCTGAAAGTGAATGTGACATGATATAAACCATTCAATGGGCTGTGGAAGATCATCCTGAAAACCAATTTCCCACAGCCCATACCCTAATAGAATGCCACTCAAGAAGCCATGTGTTAAAACAGCTATTTCCCCTTTTGAGCGACCCAGTTAAATGACAGATGCAGTGATTGTCTTGTAAATTCCCTGGTTTATATCTCTTATTTTCTTCTCTCTATTTCTTTCACCTGTTTTTAAAGACTTTGCTCTCGGTAGATTTGGACAGCCATGAATAAAATGTTATTCTGGTTTAATCTAAAAACGTAATCCCCCTCTGGTTTGGTGCATCCTGTCAGTATTTGATTATTTCAGATATTGAACGAAGGTCTATCCCACCCTACTACTCACAGGCTCTACCACATTCTTGCTCCGTTCCTCAGCCATCATTCCCTTTCTCCCCTTCCATAACTCCGTCCCGTCACACATCCATAATCCACACCATTTATTATCCATGCTCTGCATTCTGTGTTCACGTAATCTCACCTGAGTGTATGGACTTCCAAGACAGTAATGACTATGACTTGATCGGATCGGCGCGTGTCCACATGGACGCAGTGTAAATGACAAACAAACGCACAGACACAAGAAACTCTCTCACTCTCAGTTGCACACATACTTGCGTCTGTGATGTCATCATCAGGTTTCAGAGCGTACTCTGAGGGTGTTTAACAGCCCTATTGAGGGCGCGGTGAGACTTTTCTGGGTGACCTCATTGCAAACTGCACGGGGGATGCGGGAGTCAGGAGGAGAAATGTGCAAAAGTGATACCAATCTGAACTTGCTGGGGGCTAATCATGTATCATTTAGAGGAGTCTGCTAACAGTCATTGACCCTCAGCCTGCCTCATTCCATCAGCAAGCAGCCATCCAGTCGGCCAGAAAGCCAAGTACAGCCCAGCTACCGAGCCTTTCAATTTAGCAGCAATTCTTATTCCAAAGAGTAGGCTCTCTTGCCAGCTTACTTCGAAAGGCTTTTTACATACATCTCAACTTTACTTCAAACAGCAGTGTCTCTTTTTAATATTTATCACACTGGTTTTAGACAAAAAATGCTAAGATTTATTTTTATTATGGAAGCCCCTCAATAATGTCTCGAAAAACTAAGAATGTCATCTGCCCTTTCATCACGCAAACATCTCTGGGCAGAAAGTGTGGGAGAATGTGATAAACAACAGAAACTGTTCTGAAACTGCTTTTGAAAAGGCAGTTGTAACTGAAAGCTTTCTACACACCAAACCTCAACAGACGCAGTCCCTGACATGCAGCATCACACCAAGTCCTACCTGGTGATTTCCTCTTTGAGAGCGGCGGGGTCGGGAGGGTAAAACTTGACTCTGAGACACATGGTGAATGGAGGCTGGGCTGTCACCAAGGCAGAATAAAATAGTCAGGAACATTTCATGGTAAGAGTTCAAGTGATTATTCGTAAAAGACACTCTCGGAAAGGATCACGATGCTTGCGAAAGCTTAGTGTGTGGTAACCTGAACTCTGTGCGATTCGTAGACGGAAATGGAGTCTGACAAAACCATTTCAGTGAACATAAAAGCATTAACAATGGTAACAAATGTTAGAAAACATCCATGAGGCACTGAAACTGAATTATAATAGATAAAAAATATTATCTTAACTTCATATCACAGTATTATACAGCATATTAGGCTAACATAATCTCATTTAAGCTCCGTATCCACAACAAGCAAGAAACAGCTTGGGATGATATACAAAGAGTGCGGGTGAGAGATCTTGTGTCTAGATTATCTTTTGTTAGGATTTATGTGAGTTTTTATTCGGTCTACTTTCATATCCTCTCCAATGTAAAACCTTGATCTGTTTATATTACATTAGAAACTGCATATAATATAAACTACATGACAGTAGTCAGACGCCATCAGAGACCCCATGGTGATTATAACAACTATTTACTCAATTAAAATCATGATCATAAGACACTGGAAATACTTACATTTCATCTGCTTGGCAATGCACTTTGTGACCTCCAACCAGTGCTGTGTCAAAAACAAACAAGTCACGATCAAAGTGTGACAAAAATGAAACATGTCTTAAAAGCCTGCCACTACCGCCTGGATTAAACATGAGCTGTTACTGATGCTGAAACCACGGTCAAATCAATTCATATTACTTTACAAAATAGGTTAAACGCAATAGACAGAAATGACAGTTACACTGAAGACGTGTGAAAGCCAGTGTCATGTCAGCTTCACGCCTAAAACACACATACAAACACACATACACAAAGACACACACACCCAACTCGTTGTTCAGATCAAACACCTCAAACATCTCTAATCTGTCAAGAATAAAATAATGAATTATGTTCTATTCATATATTACAATACTGAAGGGACACAGTGAGAGACAGACAGGCATGTGGACAGATAGACAAACAGACAGGAGGATAGATGGATGGAAAGACAGACAGATGTGTAGACAGACATAGGGATGAACACACAGACAGGGACAAAATGACACTGTGTTGAAGCAGTCCTCTCTGGACTCAGGGGGTTGAAGGTCATTTATTGTTCCGCCAGTATACCAAGCCTTGTCACTACAACAGTCAATTCATATCCTCCATGTTCCAGGCCCCAATCAATAGAGCTGTAGAACTCACCTTGTCATCATGAACGTTGGCTTATGTACTGTACCGGTTTTGCCTCTGGCTGAGGGAGGGAACACGGTGCAACATGGGAAGAATACGCATCCACATGCACATAAGCCTATGACAAACACATTCACTCCTTTTGAAAAGCCATGCTTGTGTGAAACCAGCCAGGAGCTCCACCACCCAGACTGGAGGAGCCCAGCGTAAACCATCGCAACATTGAGTTTAAGCCCGTTCTTTAGCACGACTGGAACAGCATGGGGCCCCAATGGTGTTGCACCTGGTTCCCCCCCTAAGGAATGATGGTTGCATACATAATCCAAGATTCCCGGTCAGTCAGTCACCTCAGTGCAACATGAGAAGATAGTACAACCACTCTGCTAATCCGAAGAGGTGGGAGACTTAATGTGAAAATGATGAGGCACCACATCCAAAGACTTGAAGGGAGTTGATCAGAGCAGGTTTAAAACATTGCACATCATTGTTGACAGGTTTTACGCTGAGCTCTTATACACTGGGAGGTTGGGCTCCTGGCTACAATAGTCATGCATGAGAGTCAAACCCCTGTGGGATCGGTAGAAATTCCCTCAAGATGAACCTTGACCGTGGAAAAGGAATGGGCCTTCTCCAGAAGCTCCTCGGCACCAGGAGCCCATCCTATATGCATACCTCTCAGGGGCCCGACCCACAAGTCCAACTCACAGGGGCTCGACCCATACGCATACCTCTCAGGCCAGACTCACAGGTCTAACTCTCAGGGACCAGACCCACAGGTCAAACTCTCAGAGGCCCAACCCAGAGGTCAAACTCTCAGGGGCCTGATCCAGAGGTCAAACTCTCAGGGGCCTGACTCACAGGTCAAACTCTCAGCTGAGGGAGCCAGCAGCTGGGCCGGGACAACAACTGGCCGAGGAGACAAGTATATGGAAACCACAGGCATTTGGGGCAGCAAGGAGCTGCAAGATGCAGGGACAGACGCCCCCAAGCAACAGACCATCTGAGATGAGATCTAGAGGGGGCAAATGGCAAAAGGTGAGTCGTAAGCCTGTGGTGCTTGAATGCCACTTAGAAAAACAGCGGACAATGTAGGTTTTCTCACAAGGGGAAGAGATCAATCTGGGCCTTGCTGTACTTCACCCAGAGCCCCCACTAACGGGAGGAAGGAGCTTTCGAGGCAACAGGAAGACGGAACAAGGCCAAAAGCACCAGGTCTCCAAATAAAACCGGAGGTACTTCTTGTCATGAGGATAAATGGGCACAATAATGAAGCTTACTTCATATCGGTTGAGGTAAAACACTTCTGGGGCAAATTGTAGGAAAGTAGGAAATGCTCCATTAGCATTGTGAATTTGAAGGTGCAAAGAAAACTATAGAGAATACATCAGTCCAAAATGGGACAATGTCCCTTCTCTCTGTTCTTCCCGACAAAGCAATGAAGTTCGCTCTTTAAACCGCCAGAACAGACAACATTATCAGTTCCTGGAACTGGGGAGGTCTTGTGGCAAACTGAAGTTTGTAACCGGTATGATTTCACCATTTATGAGTACATGTAGATGATAAAGGTGATTGTGATGCCAGTCCCAATGTCTTCATGGGAACATTTACTCCCTTAATGTACACTACCCCCCTCCACCACCACTTCACTTCAACGTCTTCCACTAAATAGTCCTATGGTAGCACCAGAGATGTATTGTCTCAGAGGGTAAAACACACTGTCTGAGTGTCATGTTCATTCCTCAAGCAATGCAGCAACAACACATTCCTGAGGCATAGCCCTCAGTTCTCCACTTCTGCTGCTGATGAAGTGAGTGCCACTCTAAAAAGGTGTGTTATGAAATAAATAACATAACATTAATCTTCAATCTGGCCCTGTATATCATTGAACTGTCTACTGCAATTTGCTTCACCAAATAAAGACACACACAGACACACAGAGACACACAGACGCACATATAAATACACACTCAAATGTACACACTCACCCGCTGCTTATCTGGGTCCACATATCTGATGCCAAAGTAGTCTTTCTCCAGCAGATTGAGGTGGTGGCAGATGAGGTCAAACAGATATTGTCCTTTTGCATCCCGCTACAAGACAAGGAGCAAACAATTACATGACGGACTGTAAGTCATCCCAAGAAATCAGCACAAAAACAGCAAACAGAAAACAAGAAACCAGGCAAGCCTAGTTCAGCCGGGCCGCGATAAGAAGGAATGAATGTTGTTGCCCTGGCTGGATTCGATACGCGGTGTCCCATTTAACAGACTGTGTCTTTAACCACAATGCTATTTAGACAGCGAGTGTTGTTGCATGTTATATGTGTGTAGATTTTGGGTGTGCTTGTTTACCTCCTGCTTTGTCAAACCAATTAGTTGAAACTCCTCGGTTCTCAAAACTAGTTCCCTAAATGACCTATTAACATCCAAACCAACAACAGGTATAATGGGATCGCAACACAGTGACTCTGAAATGGTCCTTGTCGGTGAAGTTCGTCCATCGCAATATAACCGTAAACAGTTTTACTTGAGGCTTACTATAACGTAGCCAGAAAAGTTTTAGCCTAACCTGAAGTAAACCAAATGCCTACTTTGTTTGATCCATGGTGAGGATCAAACCCTGGTCAACTGCATGGCACTCTGCATCTCTAACCAGTACGCTATTTAACAACGTATAGCCAATCAATCAGGCACTCAGTAAGAGATATTCACTCTTTTTGGCCAGCTCTGTTAACACAGTCTGGCAAAAATAGGGATACTAAAAAGGGAAAGTTTTAGGGGTGGCTTTTAATAATAGTCGAATGTGCAGATTGATAGGATAGGACTTCAATATTACTGAGTCATGTCAGTCATCTGCAGAGTCTGGGACAGAAGCCCTCCACAGCTAAACCCAGGTGCTTAGATCTGAAGGGGTTGGGCTGATAGACTGGCCTCATTGACAACCCTCCCTCTCTTACTAAGATGTGGGTACACGCACAGGGCTGGGAACAGAGGCAGGGCAGGGAACAGAGGCAAATCAGGGAACAGAGACAGAGCTAGGAACAGAGGCAGGGTTGGGAATAGAGGCAGGGCTAACCACAGGGCCTTTTTCTCCATAGAATCACTGTTGCATATCAGATATCCCTGTTGATCCCAATCTACAAAAGGGATTCCTAAATAGCCCATCCCAGCTTCATTAAGGATGCCAGTGCCTCTATATTGATCTGGCACCAAATCTTATTTTCTCTCCCAAGAATACGATTAATCGAGGCCTGCACATTTCAAGTTGAAATTATTGTTATATTCTAAAGTTTAATAAAGTGATAAGGAATGGCTAAACCTAGTGTAATATATGTAACACTACAGGAAAGTGTAGGGAGGGTGATATAATTCTGAACCTTGAAGACTTGATGATAACTAACCAAGCCTGTAATCCAACACACTGTATTGTAGCACCGTTGGTTGAAACATATGGATGTGTTCATGGTTTTGCGTCACAGGTGGTGGCGTTGCTTAAGCCGCGTTTCCGCAAAAAGTACCCGGAACCTTTAGTCCCAGGAAGTACTTTTCAAGGAACTAAAATGCTCCTTCAGCCCAATTGTTGCGAGGGTTTCCAGGGCGGTCTAAAGACCTGCGAAAATCAGGCAAATAATTTCAGCGGACGTATGTTCTTTGACGCCATACAAAGCCACAGACAGGCATCTTTATTATATATGCGACACTGCAACATCACCGTAACCATGGAGGAGATTCAAGTTGTGCTGCTGTTGGTCGTGATTGAATGGTTTGCAAATGTGGTCATTGAGCCAACGGTGGCAAAGGGACGGGCAGTAGAAGCAAAGTGGATTCAAAATGATTCAGAATGATTCAAAATGCTACACTTAAAGCAAGTGAACAGATTCTACCAGCTATTGTGGAGATTGAGACTGATTCACGCCATCGCGCATTAATTTTTTTGTTCTTTATCTGTTGTGATTTAATAAATATTTCAGCAGTAAGCGAGACAGAGTGTGGGAGTTCTTCTGTTTTCAGATTTATACATACAGCCACTATACAAACATATTTGGTTCCACAACTATTTATTTATCTGCAAGAATATAGGTGTTAAAAACGAATGTGAAAAACACTGGTATAAATAACAACTAATAACTTACATTCATCAACCTTCTCCCGGCACTGTTTTCCGGTGTGAATAATGTTCAGCTCACTTAAATTGGATATTTAACAGGAAATTTTCCAATATTTTAACAGGATAACAGGGTATTATCCCATACACTTTATCATTACGGATCGCCGTTTCCAATTCCCGCTGGATTTGGTCCTAAAAACTCAATAAGGCCTGGATTTCGTCATCGGTGGTGTTCATGTGAATGGATAATGCATGCTGGTTCTCATCACTTTGTAGTTAATCATATCAAATGTACTTTAGGTTGCTGTCTGAATAGAAGACAGTGTCTGTCTGCTACACATGAGAAACAAATGCACAATAAGTTCCCTGGTCACTTAAATTATCCACCCAGCTTTTGTGTCACAGCTCTAAATACAACACAAACAATAGGCTTTGGAGACCAATCACGTGTTGAAATTAGTGCAGAGTTAAAATGTAATTTGGAGCTCCAAGGAAATGATCAAGAATCATTTAACTGCTTGCACCTAATCTAGAAATGTTCAGAAGGCAATATCTGGGTAATCATAGTTGGCAGCTTTTTTTATTTCACGTTGGAGTAAAATTAAATTATTTTACACAAATAATGAATCGTTGGAGACAGGAGAAGAAGGCACATATACTGTGTGTGATTGACATTGGCTGCTCGAATAGTTATATAAATGTATACATGTTCAGGATTTACCATTAAAAACAAATATCCTAACAACATCAGTTGCATGATTGACATTACCATGCAACAGATCACGTGCCCCAGAACATGTAAATATATAGCTATGACATTAATTAACTTTTATAGTTACCACGAAATAATGCATATTTCGTGGTAACGAAATACCCCTACCGTATTGTGCCTGTGTCCTGCTACCCCTGCCTCCTCGTGACTGTGTCCTGCTACCCCTGCCTCCTCTTGACTGTGTCCTGCTACCCCTGCCTCCTCTTGACTGTGTCCTGCTACCCCTGCCTCCTCTTGACTGTGTCCTGCTACCCCTGCCTCCTCTTGACTGTGTCCTGCTACCCCTGCCTCCTCGTGACTGTGTCCTGCTACCCCTGCCTCCTCGTGACTGTGTCCTGCTACCCCTGCCTCCTCGTGACTGTGTCCTGCTACCCCTGCCTCCTCGTGACTGTGTCCTGCTACCCCTGCCTCCTCGTGACTGTGTCCTGCTACCCCTGCCTCCTCGTGACTGTGTCCTGCTACCCCTGCCTCCTCGTGACTGTGTCCTGCTACCCCTGCCTCCTCGTGACTGTGTCCTGCTACCCCTGCCTCCTTGTGACTGTGTCCTGCTACCCCTGACGTATTTTGCCTGTGTCCTGCTACCCCTGCCGCATCGTTACTGTGTCCTGCTACACCTGCCGCAACTAAAGTTCTGGTACTTCGGGAATGTACTACCCCCAACTTTTTTTTGTGATAAAATAAATTCCCCAGAACTTAATTTAGACCCTGGTTCCTGCGGTGGAAACGCAGTGAGTTCCTCAAAAGGTTCCTAGTTCCTGGGTAAAGTTCCTGCGCTGGAACTCACTAGAATCCATTACAATACTAATGCATTACACCTTAATCCATTACGATACTAATCCATTACACCTTAATCCATTAAACTGAAGAAATGCTTATAGACATCAGTTGTGGTATGAAGAGATTAAGGCACTGGAGATCAGAAATAAGGCGAGGCCCTGACACCACTGAGAGACGCATCACATTCACTCAGGCCAACACGTAGTCCAGAACTCTAGAAAGACAACGTATTTGTATTTCCTGAGAATGTTGCCCTGCACCACACGTTGTCTTCCCTCTGCTGAGGGCTGCAGATATTAGCATAAGCTCACACCAGAAATGATTACAGTTTATTGGAGCACGGTAGTGATCTATCCGGCAGGCAGCAAACACATTTGCCCCCCACCCAGCCTACAACTGGAGAGATTCATACTGCAACCTCAGTCAGTCAGCTTAAAACTGCCAGTCAACAAACTAGTACAGAAGTGATCTGAATCTGGATTCTTTTACACTTTCTATTCACTGTAACACAGGTAACTGTTCTTCTGTTACCTGACATATTACTGTGAAACGTCAGGAAAACCACAGACCAAATCACTCAAATAACAGAGATCCATTACAATTCAAGTAATCGCAGAAGCAGTGCTAAACATGAATATGCTATCAATAAATGTGAATGGCCTGTTTATCTCCGAATGCCATTCAATTCTAATAGCAGAAGATGTGGACTGCCATCATGTCTGCTGTTAAGAGGATTGCGTCATAACTGTGATGTGGATATAGAGTGATAAATCCATGGAAAGGACAGAGATTAATGGTGGAGCTGATCACTGTCCTCCCTCCCCACCCAAGGCCCGCTAGCTATGGGGGACGTTTAACGCTAAATGGAGCTCAGTAATGGGATCACTCACTCGTCTTCATGTAAACTTTCAAAGGAACACGCTTCAAGGTCAATGACATGATGTGTGTAGGCAAGTGCTCATGCTTCTATTAATAAGATGCCAGCTTCTTAAAGCTGTGTGGGGGTTAGTCCAAATGGAACTCTATAAAGGAGGGGGAGGACATCTCTGCTTGACTTCTACAAGCTGTGTCTCTCTAGCACTATGTACAGTGGATGACAGTGAATCCATTTAGTGGCCTTGGAGGTGATGGCAATATGGTTAACCAAACCTATCCCCATAGCACATCCATGTATCCACCACGTCCCACTGCCTTAACTAGCAAACCAACCAGAGATGTTTCACGATGCCCTCAGAGCAGTTGGAGCAGTCAGAGTTTGTTTTTTATAATCTGACAGATGGGGAGCAGTGGACCTTGAATGTATATGCTTGAGCCATGCCAAGCGTAATGTGATGTGTTGGTGAACAGCAGAGGATTTTCGAAATTAGCTCCTGACACAGAGTGGACAGAGGCCTGTCGGGAATAAGATCCTTCTGGCCAAGCGTGGGAAACATGCTGCTGTTGGCCTGGACACAAGCTAACGGCTGCTGCTGGACAACAAGACATTATTCCCCTAAAAACATTGCGATGGTTGAGCTGGGAGCGGAGGTCAGCTTAGATCTGACCAGGGCAGTCTGGACTGTCAGTCAGCCTCAGTGACTCTGTCCTCATTGGCCTTGTGATGCAGTAGGCATGTCCCTGGGGGCAGCAGTCCACTCCAAGTCATAATCCAATCTCCAGATAACACACTTCATTAAGACAGGACCCTATCAGGCTTCCCAATTGAATCTCCGGCCAAATGTCAGCACAAGCACTCCTGCAGGTATGACAGTCTGACCTTTACACAGTAAGACAGAGTTCACGGGCCTTCATTGCCACAGTCCCTTCTAGATGGCTCCCTCACAGCCAGATCACAACTCAACAAAGAGATAATGCATTGTGTAAAGAGACAGTTATGAATTTTGGATAACACATTGGTCAAGATCACTTGATAAGATAAACAGCATTTCACTGGCATGATGAAACATATCCTATCACATATCTTCAGAATTACACTATATTTTGTTCAGTGGCTTTTGTTCGGAGGAGATTTGAATAAGTAAATAAGAAGTTGTGGAAAAGTACATTTTTACCAGGAAAAACAGGAAAGATATGTCTGAAGAAACTTTTAGAATCAAGATCACAAATTATTTGAATTTTATTTTAAAAAATCCAGTCTGCCCAGAGAAGTCACAAAAATGTCAGTAGGTTGTTCTGAAGCCACATTGTTGCTTTTACCTTTGTATACCCCTCCAAAACAATGTCTTCGGTTCAAGATACATACAAGAAAACCTTGTCCCACAAAACATGAAAATCAGATAGCACGCCACACTGTCATGACAACCACAGTTCCAGGTCCAAGTTAACCAACCTCCTGATCTGAACTACCACCTGTTTCTGTTTTGCCCCAAATGGAAGGACAGAAGAGACACAAGCAACTTCACCTTGGAGCTATCTGCAGCTGTGTAACAGATAAGAATGTTTTAGGCCTGGCGCCTTTGGTTCACGTCTAAGAACAGGGCATGCTGACCAAGGTCATTGGCTATCCTTTTCGTCCTTGAACAGTCTAAAGCATTTTTGGGCCCACTCTAACACAGTCCATTCATTACACTGGATTCTGCGTAGCAATTAAGCAGGTTTCTAATCAATAAACAATACAATACAATACATGCAGATGCCTATTGGTGTTCATAATTCAAGTGATATATGGGTACATATTTTCTGAGAAAATTCTGTCCCTAACAAAGTACACAGTGATTCACTGGCTTCCAAAAGCATCACCGGACAGCAAACCATGCCAAGAAGCAGCAATGAGAAAGCAAAAAGGTCTGAGAGACAGTGATGCATATGGGCGGACAATGACGCATTGAGGCTGACATAAAGCCTGGCTTTTGTTGCAGACAGTGATTGTGTTAGTATTCCATAACACTCCTCTCTCACCTCTATGGCTCTTATCCCTGAGTCTCTCCCTTCACCATACAGAACTCAACTGCATTCTTCTTCTCTAACAGGCTGTAATTGTAGGATCTGTATAATTGTGTGGTGGGAATAAAGGCTCTAATGACACTGGTGAATTCCAAATTAAAACTAATGGAGTGTCTTCATCTGGGCTGGTCATGGGTGATTAAAGGGTTAAAGGGCGTCCGACCAAACTATCAATAGATTCCGACCAATTAAATATGTAATAAAATCATATCTCTGATAGGGACACTGGTTGTTTGGTGTCAGCAGGGATATGTAGTGCTTGTTGTTGTGGCCTCTAGTACAGAATAGCACAGCATTATTTTACCCTAGGAGACATTTTCTAGTTGCATAGTAAGGGAGTCCTCTTTCCATACTTACTGTAAACAGACAGCAAACTCATCTGGCATATGAAATTATCATTGTAGCGATATCCAGAGAATGATTCATGAATTGTAAACTGTACTGACTGTTCTGCCATGGGAGTACAACAATGAAAAGGTGGGAATGCTTTTATTAGGTGTCAAACTACTTCATATGCAGTGGCTGCATTAATGTATGCTGGCTGCATTCATTTTGTCATTCTACTGTAATGCAGGAGGAAATGCTGCACCAGCAATAACAAATCCTCCATGTGATTCGCTTAATATGTTCCATGAAAATGGTTGCGCTGCTTTAACTGACAAAAGATAAATAGCACCAGTGTCCATAACGTTTGGGTACTTCCAAAAAGACAGCCAGAGGTCAGGTAAAGCTTAAGTCTTCACAACATTTTGATGGAACCGCATCCAGATTTGAATGGAACTGATTCCCAGTGTAGTTTCTAGGCATATATATATATTTACAGGGAGTTGTTTGGAGTCACACTATATTATTTCCATAGTTATTTCCATCAGAGGATACTAGCAATTTTGAAATTTGGTAGTGCATCAGCATTTTTGCTCTTTTTACTGTATGCCAGTTACTCAATTAGACCATGTCAGCTAAATGCAAAATGTTTGTTCTGTCTCATAAAACATTTTGTAGAATTGCAGAATGTAGATTGTACAGCAGGTGGAATCATTTAGTGATTATATAGCAATATTATCCCAAGGCCCAAACCAGCCTAATTGCTTCCCTATTTTCTAAGGTTACCCTTGAGTGAAATGTCCAGTTTCAGATGAATCATAAAAATGGGCTCCATGACAACACAGCAAAACAGATCATTAATAAAACATGATATTGTTTAATAGTGAGGGGGAGAGAAGCACGCCGCTGTTGACTCATGTGTGACTGGTGATTGTGTGTAAGGGAGGGAGGGAGGGAAGGAGGTGCAGGGAGAGGACAAGGAGCGCTAAACCCCTGGAGTAATTCATCTGGTTTCATTAGCAGATGACTTGCGTTAGCTTTCAGACCAAAAATCCATATTGCAGTACTTTCCCTACGTTAAAGTCATAATGATAATATAATGATACATTTTTTGCCCTAAATTTCCCATTAAAAGAACAGATTTTTCTCGGCTGATTGACCAGTGTGATAAGAAGCGGGGATCTGTATGGGAGGGTATGTATCGGTGTTTGACTGTAACACACCTGCCGTGCTCTTGTTGCAACAAGGGCAGTCCATTAATATTCATTGGATGGTTAAAAGGTGGGTTGCAACAAAAATGATTGATTAAAAAAGGCCTTTGGTATTGATCATTTTCTGTTTCTGATCCCAGCTCTACTCCGGGGCCCAGGCAGTGTGAGTAGCTGGAGTGGTTAATGTAGCGGGGCCTCTGTGAGGTTCAAGCTCAGACCCAACAGTCTTGACCAGCTGCATCACATCCAGTGGGTTGGAGCCCAGAGCACACAACACCATGCAGGCACAGACACGGCAACTCATCCAGGGTGCATTAAATACACTACACACAGCTCTGCATGGAAGGGAAAAGTAGATATATTGTTCTTAAGCCAATATCAGTAACAGCTGTTTAATGTTGAAAACAATTTACCATCACCCAGAAAATCCATATGTAGTTTTTCAATAAAAAATATAACATCAGACAGTCGTGACGAGCAGGTAGATATATGAAATGAATCCTTGAGCACTTATCACATCAATCAAGCAGTTAAGCTGTATTGATCCAGTAGAGTACCCTCCAATAGGGATGAGGGAGTTGGAGGGGGATGTACTGAACTGGCCAACCCAGCACTGCAGGAATTATATTCATATACAACTAATTACAACTAATACAACTAACACCATTTTGTTGTTGGGGAATTACGTTTTATTTGATAAAATCTGACTATGGTGTGCTACATCTTAGGCTGTCTTGTTCACTGGTTCAGTCACTATTAGTGTGATTGAACCAAAGGTGGTACCCCACTCTACCAGACACCTCTCTGTGAAATACTTTATATAATGTGGCTACACACTTGAAAAAGACTATTATAGTGTTCAATCTGCCCTGTTGGCCATGTCCACTTGAGCAGCTAATGCACACTACAATGTCCTCCCTAATATCAACCAAAATATGCAAGCAATATATTTATTCTTAACATAACCTAGAACTATTGTCATGTTAATTAATAAGAAATATGAAATAATTCATCAGCTGTATAATTAATCACAGTCAATATTATTGTTGTCTATTATTGATAAGCTTTGTTCTTGTTAATATATGTTGTATTTATTACAGCCTTGTCAAGTTTTTTCCTCATCCTTGCTACATCGTTAATCTCTCTCAACTTCATTCAGCTGTACTAGGTTCTGCTGCTGTCGCTGATCCAGCATCTTCACATTCATATATTTACATTGTTAGTAACTTAAATGTGTTAATTATATATTTTTTTACTCTATATATTGCATATATAGCCTAATGTTTTTGGTGATAGTACATACCCTAATCTGATGGTCTTTTCACCAGTCATCTTTGTTTGCCTCGCGATCTCTCTTTAAAAACAAATCTGTAATTTTAGGCTACTAAAAGCCACCTGAAAAGTTAAAAACAATATGTTATGCGGATTAGATGTAGTTTGAGGTTATTACGTTTTAATGGAATATTTTGACATGCTTGGGTGTAAAAGAAAACTGGGATCCAGTTTGTTTTCCCAAGAAAAACTACACGCCCAAGCCCATGAAAAACACCCCAATTGCTTAGGAAACATACCCCACCTGGCTATATAAAAGCGAAACACTCAATATGGAAAAACTTTCCTCCTACCGTAATTTTAGCTGCAGTGTTTCGCTTTTATATATGAGCGCAAAATCATTTTTTACCAGGCCAACACACAGAGGCGGTGTGAGATTTTGGGAAGGCTGTTGCCTTTGAGCTTTGAATGCATGAAAAACTCTGTGTATTGATATATAGAATGCCACCCGCCAAAGTGGCTAGTAAGAGTGACTGTGTTACACGCCACAGCCGAATTCAGCAGTTGCCAATGTCAAGCCCTGTTGTCCTCCTACCACCACCATGGGTTCCCACCAGAAGTATGACGCTCTCTGGATGGAGAAACAGCAAGCTGTTCACACTTACCAGGCTGAAAGTGGGCCATCAAAACACAACAGGAATGAGGCAGATTTGGCCCAGAAACATGAAGCAAAGCAACAGTAAGCAGCTTGGGACACACATAATACATTTTAATGTAAAGCACACAAACGACCTTGCATGAGCATCCATAAAAGTTGTTGCATGCTCAATTAAGCAAAGTATTTAATGTAGTTGTAGAATGAGAGTAGGCATGGGCAGAGGACACATGATAAGTCAACCCTCCACGGAGGCTGGTACCACCAGTGAATATCAGAATAATATTACTTCAAAAAAATCCATGGATCATAGCTCTTTGTTCTCCATTTGTATAAACATGTCATTAATTAGACACCTTTTAATAGGTGTCGATTACGTTCGTAGGACATACCTTGTGTTGCATACGTGACTCCTGAAATCCACATTCTACCCAGATTATATCCAGTCCGGTCAAGACAGGAACATACATGGACATCTTCAATCAAGTTCTAATAACCTGTACCATCTTTAAACATCCACTCTGGATCGCCACACACATTTGGATAAAGGCCTGGATTTCAGTCAAGAAGAGGTACAGTACTTCTCTAACGTGTCATGACTCCGTGTCCTAGGTTCTGTGAGGGAGCTGGATCTTTCTGAATCATTCATCGAGGAGACCGCGGCTGCCCAGGGCCTCCATTACAACATTGACACGCGGCGCCAACAGTGCGCATATCACGCCTGCATGCACATGGAGACAGTCTCCAGGGCCTAACAGCTTTATGCATTTTCATGCCTGGATTCACCGGTGGTAAGTGATCTCTCCTGGGGGTTAGGAAACAATGGAGGGGGTGAAGTGGTAACGTGGGAAGCCCTGCATCTCCACACGGCAGAGTGAGGTAGCCAGAGGAACTCTGTTGAAGATTTCACAACAGGACAACAGCATGACCTTAGACTCAAAATATGAGAGAAGAAAAACTATTAATCAAGAAATATTGCCAGACTTTTCCTATATTTTGTGATGACATTGGAGTACAACTAACAAGGGATCTGTGGACTCTATACTTCAGCTCAACCAAAATGTTTTACTTCTTCAACTGAGTGACTTACAGTATATCGGAGTTAACCCTGTAGTGAATACACCGCTGGGTCTGATGAACCCACTAAGCACCCTCTTTCAATGGGCATTCCAGTGGTATCCTCAACTGTCAGAAATGCTTAAGATATTACACACCTTACAGTATCACTGGTATTGGGACTGCTGTATTCACACCAAAAAGAAACAAAAACAACATCCTTTGTGTGCATAAAGATAGAAACAAATTAATGTGTGTGGCACAAACACACACAGACACACACACAGTCTATTAAAGCCAAATGTAGCCTGGCCACACCTTGAGTCCATCACGCTCCGTTGAAGCCATTTATCAAACACCCCAGACTAGGTGCTGCCTCTGTCATCCCTCCTCTGTTCAGTGGCCGGGGCATGCTCTGGGCAGCTCTATTTTGGACAATGTGGCCACATGTTGAGACTGTACTGGATAACTTTATGTGACAAGGAGTAGGACAGTCCCCTAGAGAAAACTCTGTAGGAGGGAGGGACCGGAGACAGCATGCCTATTGAAGGGAACCAAACTGCCTCTGATATCCCACTGTAGGCTGGTTTTACATAACATCTGTCAGTCCTCTCTGCCTGGACTTCACATCAAGACCAATTATTTTAATAGGCTAAAATCAGTGTCTTTTTGTCTTGAATAAATATAAATTTTGACTTCCAACAGATTCCTTTTCCCTAGGTAATGCCACTGTTTTTCAGAAAAGCTCTTTTTGCTGCCCTACTTTGTTTTTTTTCTTTGTGAGATCTCAGTTTATTGAGGAACAAACAGAATATCTGACCAGCTAGTTAATAAAAAAAAAATCTTAAAGTTGCAAATTTTAAACATGCAAAACTAAAATTGTCAATAATTAAATAACATTTGCATAAGCGCCATATAAAAGATAATGTTTCTGAACAGGGCTCATGGACAATTCCAGTATTATGGACTCTAAAGTTACATGCAAAACCACATGTGATGTCTTCAAAGTTTCACAGAATGGATAAAGAAAATATAAAATAATTTCTGATGTATGTGTACATAGCACCCCAAGGTGTTGGAACAATTATTCTAATTAGAAATGGAAAAGTGTTTTGGGGAGACTGAACATATGACCAGAAGTCTAAAAGTCTTATTTCCAAATTTAGATGGCTATTTTCAACAAAAGGGTTGGCTGAACACAAGACTTACATTTTAGAGTGACTAAATAACCATTATGGATGGTACACCCTATATTATGGATGTCACTGAGTTTAATAACACATTTGTTGTCATTTGGAATATTTTTAAAAGATCAGCAGAATGACTAGTACCTAAGTAATGCATAATTCTAGTTAGGCTGATTACTACAACACACAGCATGGGATTTCACTTTTTATATTTAAAAATGTATGCCTTGAATGTACACATAAATATGCCAACTTTTAGTATTAAAAACAATTCAGAAATATTGAAACAAGAAATATGAAGAAAAAAAGACTTTATTGTCAACTTATATTTTGTGGGGCTTTAATCTGAAAAGAAGATGAGGCTACAAATATGGGGTTTTCTCCAGTTCCATCCCTGCCCATCCTTATGGAAATTAAAAGTTACAAATATTACACAATGTATAGAAGCAGTCACATGGCAAAACTATTATTGTGTTGTGTGATGATGATATCATATTCTTAGTAATTTTGCTGTATTACCAGAGGTGCCAAAAACAAAAGCGCTGTCTCCCAATAGTCAATGTTTGCTAATTAATTTACTATTGAATGCCTGTCTGTCTTGCTTGTTTGATATGTTGAATACTAAATAACTGCATGTAGGTTACTCCCATCTCTCCAGCCTAGCTTGGCTGGCCCACGATTACAAGGGTTAGCGTCTCGACATTAGATCATTTTGTCATGCATTAACATCATGCCAAGTTTGAATATTCCACTAGAGACCATTAAGCATTGTGGTAAACTGACTAACGTGTTTTATTAAGTTCACTTCCACCACAAATAGCATCCATGAACTGTCTGGCTTTTACCACTGGCTGTTTTAACAGCTTATTAGCCAGTAATAGGCTACCTAGTATCTACTAACTTACTTTTTGGAATAGTCATAAGAATAGAGCAATTTCTTGTGAGACTGAACATGAATGTTATGCTGCCAAAGCTATTTAATTTCATGGCACAACAACGCTAGTTGTTCTTTCATTAGCGAATAACAGTGATACAATCACTATCAATATATGTGATGATAACTGACTTTTTCATCAAATGAAAAGATGAGAGAATTGTGGAAACCCCTCCACTTTAACTGCTCAAGGGGTTGTGATCTACTGTATATTACCCCAAAAAACATGCACGGATGCATATTTCGAAAATGTAACAGAAATAGTCAGAATATACAGTTGTGCTCATAAGTTTGCATACCCTGGCAGAAATTGTGAAATTCTGGCATTGATTTTGCAAATATGACTGATCATGCAAAAAACCTGTCTTTAATTTAAGGATAGTTATCAAATGAAGCCATTAATTATATAGTTGTTAGGCTCCTTTTTAAATCAGATTGATAACGGAAATCACCCAAATGGCCCTGATCAAAGATTTACATACCCTTGAATATTTGGCCTTGTTACATATACACAAGGTGACACACACAGGTGAAAATGGCAATTAAAGGTGAATTTCCCACAACTGTTGCTTTTTAAATTGCAATCAGTGTCTGTGTATAAATAGTCAATAAGTTTGTCAACTCTGACGTGGATGCACTGAGCAGGCTAGATACTGAGCCACGGGGAGCAGAAAAGAACTGTCTAACAAGGTCATGGAACTTCATAAAGATGGTAAAGGATATGAAAAGATATCCAAAGCCTTGTAAATGCCAGTCATAACAGTTCAATCACTTATTAAGAAGTGTAAAATTTGGGGATCTCTTGATACTAAGCCAAGGTCAGGTAGACCAAGAAAGATTTCAGCCAAAACTGCCAGAAGAATTGTTCAGGATACAAAGAAAAACCCACAGGTAACCTCAGGAGAAATAAAGGCTGCTCGGGAAAAAGACGATGCAGTTGTTTCAAGGAGCACAATACGATAATACTTAAACAAAAACTTGCTGTATGGTCGAGCTGCCAGAAATAATTCTTTATGTGCCAATGCCACAAAAAAGCCTGGTACACACTGTAATTTTGAGTGATAAGTCCAAAATAGTTTTTTTGGTCGCAACCATGAGCGCTATGTTTGGGGAGGGGTCAACAAGGCCAATAGTGAACAGAATACCATCCCCACTGTGAAGCATGGTGGTGGCTCACTGATGTTGTGGGGATGTGTGAGCTCTAAAGGCACACGGAATCTTGTAAAAATGTATGGCAAAATGAATGCAGTATGTTAGCAGAAAATACTGGCAGACCATTTGCATTCTTCTGCACAAAAGCTGTGCATGGGACGCTCTTGGACTTTCAGAATGAAAAAGGTGAAGGTTCTGGAGTGACAATCACAGTCTCCTGGCCTTAGTATCATCGAGCCACCCTGGGGAGATCTCAGACGACCAAAGACTTTGTGTGACCTGGAGGCATTTTGCCAAGACTAATGGGCAGCTATACCACCTGCAAGAATTTGGGGCCTCATAGACAACTATTACAAAAGAATGCACGCTCTCATTGATGCTAAAGGGGGCAATACACAGTATTAAGAACTAATGGTATGCAGAATTTTAAACAGGGGCCATTTCATTTTTTCTTTGTTGCCATGTTTTGTTTTATGTGCCATTCTGTTATAACCTACAGTTGAATATGAATCCCATAAGAAATAAAATAAATGTGTTTTGCCTGCTGACTAATGTCTTCTTTAAAAATTATACATATATTACCAATTCTCCAAGGGTATGCAAACTTCTGAGCACATTTTAGGCTTACTATAACATAGCTTCTGAAGGTAGTGGCCGGCAAAGATTTTGTATATCCTGAACAAATCCTAATGCATAATTTGCTTTGACTGCGGCGATGCTCGAACATCGGTCCCCTGCATGGGAGTCTGCACCTCTAACCACTACACTTTTTAACAAATGGTAGTCAAGCAGGCAGTCAGTCAGTCACTCAGTAATTCAGTAAGAGACATTCGCTTTTCTTGGCCGGCTCTGCTTAAGCGGTCTGGCAAAAAAACATGAAGTTAAAAAAATTATGTTGCGTCATGCTCATATTTGCAATAGATTAGAATTACAAGAGACAAAAACGTTGTTTCTTGGAACTTCCTTTCATGTCTTAGACATGGAGTCATGGCGTGAACTCTGAGAGAAACAAAGATAAGGCAATTTCTTTGAAAGAAAATAACGGTCCAAAACTATTCAGAAATGGTGGATGAAAGCTATTAACATCGTTCTATAACAATTGCACTTTAACACTATAAAACCTGACATTTGTGAGCAATGCATATCAGCATATATTTTCTGAGAAAAAACTAGAACACCAAATTTCCAACATACCAACACTGAACTAGAAACCAATTATAGATAGCATATTTAGTAATACCTTGATAAAAGTTGGCTTTACAAAAAAATTTTAACAAAGAAATGTTTAGTACTGTTACATTATGCAAACATGTCATAAAGATGGTGGCATTCAACTGGCATAGAGCGTTGACAATTTAACTGGTGCAGTGACCCACTGGAAGTTCTTAGCTCAACGGCCGGGGTAGCTCACTGAGTAGTGTGTTTAGACATGGAAAGTGTAACAAAGTTAAAACTATATCCTAACCTTGGCTAGCTTCAAATGTCATTGATTGGGTTACCCAATTGATAGCTTCTTTATAGCGCAAACAGCTGGGATGTTGTCAAGGAGGGTGGTCACAAGTTGTGAAGCAGAGGACCACAGGGTTGTGGCTGGAGAAGTACCAGAGGAAGCTGTACTGTTAACAGTAGACTATTTTAAGACTTAGCCTCTTGTTCTTTAATCACCTTATTGAGGTTCCACACCCCGGTAAAATAAAAGCTGCAGACATCTCACTTATTATCTCTAATAAGAAACATGTTTTTATGCTCATGTTGACCTTCCAGTCGAATCCCCCTTATCAGCAAAGCCAGGCCACAGCAAGTCCACAAGAGGTAGGGAGAAAAATGATCAGTAATAGTGAAATGCAGGCACCTCTCACAGGGACATCTCACACTATCTGCTCAGTAAGTGGCAATTATGCAAAATAGAGGCCGCAATGGAACTGAAAGAATTAGCCACAGTGGGTGTCAACGCGTATTTTAGGAACAACAGGCAAAATTCAAAGGGCCGATGAAGAGGAGAGGCACTGTAGGCCACTACTGCTGCCATGGTGAAGAGCTTGATGCAGAGATGCAGGACTGAGCTAACAGCCAGCCCCAGCCTGGACAGGGTTAGCCATTGTTTCTAAACAGTGAAGGGCCCAGACAGACTGTAGGCTTAATCTGTACCCTGAGACCATCTGGATCCTGTACTGCCACTTATACAGTCTTCCACATGAAAAAAGTCGGATATAACCTTCTGGTGAGGTGTTCCTACTGGGGATATTTTAAAAGGCCAAATTAAATGAAATGAAGCAAGGCGAGAGAAAAAGAGCCCTCTTAAACAGTCTAGGGTTTCATAACATCCGCTTCAGGGAGAAATCCAATGATACAATAGTGTCTGCACTCTGCAGGATTATGGCTGTTGCACTGCTAAATGCCAAGGAAGCATTGTTCAGACCGTGAAAGAGATCTTGCCGGCAATAGTTATTTGCAAAACTGCTGATGAGAGGTCAATCTAAAATACATAATAAAGTCTTGAGGCCACGCATACAGTGGCAGATTGTAGTATGCATGCAGTGAGGTGTGGGACCTGTGCACTGGCTCTATAATAGCTGGAGCAAGCATTTACAGTCTCTGCTAAATGCACTGATTCAAAGTGCAACACTGAAAGCCCCTCCATGCATTGTATGGGCATGCAACTCATTTGCATAATACCTCATCGTGGTTATATTTAATTATTGTCATTTTTCACTTCATAACAGTCACTAAAATATTAAAATTTAATAATGAACATACACTTGTTTATTTAATAATAATAATAATATTTTGTTTGCATTTGTAAAGCACTTTTGACTATAGAGGAATAATCCCAAAATGCATGAAAAAGAAAATGAAAATAATATTTGTTTCACATAGGTCTGACTAGAATTTAAATTGATTTTGAATCATTGTTAAAGGACTATTGGGGAATAAGCAAATACTGTTGAATGATTACATTGCATTTGCCCTATCCTATTACTGGACATTTCATTCATCAGCTGAACTATGTAAATGCCCACAGGGAGAGCATCCATTTCTAGCTAGCAAAGTAAAAAAAAAAAAAGGAATTAAGAAATCATTAAGAATGTAACATGCATACATTCAAACAGTAAACATATGTGGCCATACACTTTAATAAAACAACACATTTGTCAACAAATCAGGTATATCCTAATTAGGTATTCCTATGCCACTGAGCAGAATGAGGCACGGATCCAGAAACATCATACATCGGTTTTAGTACAACACTAGAAGGTTGAGGAAGAGAGCAGACTTCTCTGAACTAGTTATAGTAATATAATATATGGAATCACCATCACACATTTGGGTAAACCTCCTGTTTCATCAATGTCAACTTGATTCTAATTTTATAAGCAGTTAAATATATTAAATATATTTACAATAATCTTAATTCGACACAGTACCAAAATATTTTATAGTGCTGAATGTATCTATTCAAACAACATGGGTGTCTCTTTCACAATGGGCATTCAGATAATTTTTTCTTGGGGGGAGGACGGGTTTATTATAATGTGCAGTGCGAGCTCCCAATTGAGTAAACCTTGGCAGGATAAAAGGCAATTACATAGAACAGAAGAAAAGTATTGAGGGTTGATGATGCCATCTAGAAACCCCAAGTCATTGCCACAGACTGCCAGACACTACGTTGTCAGGGTTCTGCAGATGCCAGATAATTAGTTATTGTTTTTATGCTAATCCTGCAAATGACATCAATTGTGTGGCATGTAATTCTGTTCTTAGGGTATTTGCTCCACATTTTTTCAGAGCAAAATTAACTATAATACAGTGAAAGCATAACTCCAACCCAAACTAATGCATTTAGTGTGGGTGATTTTAGTAGCAAGAGAAGGACTTAAGAATAGGCAACCAAAATGCGAATTTCCATAACAAGTGCTACGCAAGACCAGGGTTTCCCAACCACCGAAGTCACCACCACAACATACTCGACTGGACTGAACGGGCATCATGTCTCTGACCTTCTAATGTGAGTGATTTCTGACATTTTTCAACAAACAATGCAAGAGACCAGGGACAACATAGCAAGCTTACATGGATGTGATTGATAAGCAATGTTATTAACAACTATAGCACATTCGCTAACCACGATTTTACTGAGAAGTTTAAACATACTTGCACTTTTCTACCAACATAAGTACTTCAGTATTTCAGCAAGCTAGCATCAGAGAATGCTCCTAGGGATCCTAGTGACCATACCCAGAATGCTGTGCAGTGTCCGTCTAAGATAGCGGATGGCAAAAAGCTATTACAGCAGTGCTTGCAGGGAGATCCCTTGTGGATGGCTTCTGGGATTCAGAAATCATCTATGAAAAACATGTTAATTTATTTGAGCCCGTGGTTACGGGGGACTATTTAAGGAGATGTGACGCCTCCTCAGGAAACACTGTTTCCAGGCCATATTTGGTTGTGTCATTAAGGTTTGTCACTATGGTTACTGACAATAATGCTGTTTACTGTACATTGTAGATGGGGACCTGGAAACTGGAGACATTACAGAACAGGAATGTGTGTCATGTCATGTTGCTCCAGTCAGTGGCATCGGACTGACAATGTAACTGCACGTTTAAATCCCTTTGGAATGATGATACCTTTTCCTGGATCCCTGATCACTTTTGATTCCAACAGAAGTAATCTGCACATCTGACCATAACCATAAGCCTTTGTCGAGATCATTCTGACAAAACATACAGTGTACCGTAACAATACATCAATGGGACACAGAACACAAGTCGTAAGAAACTGCACGAGGAACGAGAGAGTACTTGAGTTCTGACAGTAATAGTGCAGCACTTCCATGTAGGACACTAAATGTGTCTTGAGAGGGTGTGTTCCCATTAATGAGATTTTTAGGGACGATGTAATCTTAAACCCTGTCTCGTGCCACTTCTGTGCAGAGTGTAGAAGACCATGGAAAATAACAACAGTAATAGTAAGTTGTAATTTGTAGGTGTGCAACATTTTGAAAATATATGTTGAGTTATTGGCATACAATGAAATATTTTGGGCAACCTGTTCTTGGTCCAAGGTAACACACAAGGTGAATGGAGAAGAACCTACCAAGGGAAACCACCCGTTGACTCTGAATGACAACGAACATGTTCCTGAACGGATTACTCTCATGGAGTGGGTCAGGCTTTTACGAACTGCTGCCTGGGGGTGAGGTTACATTACCACACATAAGGACAGCTGGATGAAACAGAGCTGAAGCCAGAATACTAGACTATAGAGTCTAAGATAGGGACATCGCTTCTGACCTTCAGACAGAACAGGGCACTAGTGCCTGGAGAGAACACACTTGCACACTCTAAACAAACACACAAACACTTGCTCATAAAACCACACAACACGCCACTGGGTGCACTCTGAATACAGCAAGGTGTCAAATGTCTCAATAGAAGGAAATGTCGCAGTAGATACATTACTACTGGCAAGCAAACAAAGCTAAGAAATTAATGGAATATCCTGAAAATTGCCAGTGTAGAAAACAGTTGGCTTTAATCTAATTTTGTCTGGTATATTCTGCTGCAACATTAACGGTTAGTTCAGTCTGGTTTGGGCTTGACTAGGGACACCGTGACCTTTAGCCATCCCGCACGCTCTATAAAGATTAGCTTTAGAATCATGTTGATTCTAACAAGCTGTAAAAATAAGAAAATACTGTATTGGTCACATGGGATTCACTGGTGTGATACAAAGGGCCACTTCAATGCCTTTTCCCAGGGCCCTCTAACTTTGCCCCTCTGATAACCACCAAAGGACATTTGTGTCGAGTCATTAAATCACAGGCGACAGGGTGGCCCAGTGAAAACCCTATATGATTTGTCATCTGCTTCATTACATTAGAACTCCCTAAATCACAAGTCTAGTCAGCTTAGCTTACAAGGTCAGTGTTGCTGTAAATAGAACAGCAACACTGATTTCATCGAACTATGCCCTAAAGAAATATTACTAATATTACCAAAAATATATAACATATTAGTGACCGTTCTATTAGCAACATTATATCACATTACTTTGCCTCATTTATAAAGGAATTAAAAAGTGAGATTCCATACCACAAACCTAGGGCAGAAACCAGGGAAATGCCTTTCAATATTAATCCATTTACATAATAAGGTTCAATACATCAAATCTGTATACCTTCCTAGTTTAATCTAATCTGAAATGACATAATCCTTACATAGTCTCCACAGACGTGATTGCATGCCTGTCTCTGACAGCTTGAGAGGGTTATGGACTTGGATTAGGAGCAACATTTCTTTTTGTCATTATTCCAAAACAACATTTTCTGCAAGCTTGAATGACCAAACTATGAGTAAATGTATTTATTTTGACTATCCTATTCATTAATGTTGTTGATGCAGTGTGTGACAGCCATCTTCAAGAAAGTAAGGGGACTAACTGCTCTCTTGCCAGGATGCCTTGTATAACTGTTGACGTCATAATCAAATGCCAAAGTTGGACAAGACTCTGAGTTGGTTGGTGGGCATTGGAATGACAGCCCATCTGAGAGAATTACTTTGATGTCAGTTGCAATGCATCTCTTTATATTATTTATTTCTGTCTGACACATAGATACACCTATTCTTGGGGGACTGGCGTTGCTATACAATTCTAGACTACATACTGTAGAACAATTACTGAATGGAATTCTTGATGTGCCAATTTCATTAACCTCACACAAAACTAAGCACATCTTACATCAACTAGCCAAATAAAATGTATCTAAGGTTATGCTAGACTCAAGGCATTTCCTTATCAGATTGCAATTACCTAGCCCAAAAGGAATGTCCCCTTTCACAGAAAAGCAATCTAATGATAGAAGAGAGAAAGCTTTATAAAACAGGCTTAGTATGTCGCAGGGAACAAACGATACTTCACCACTGAAAGGTGGAAACAAAACGGAATATACACTCACCTAAAGGATTATTAGGAACACCATACTAATACTGTGTTTGACCCCCTTTCGCCTTCAGAACTGTCTTAATTCTACGTGGCACTGATTCAACAAGGTGCTGAAAGCATTCTTTAGAAATGTTGGCCCATATTGATAGGATAGCATCTTGCAGTTGATGGAGATTTGTGGGATGCATATCCAGGGCACGATGCTCCCGTTCAACAACATCCCAAAGATGCTCTATTGGGTTGAGATCTGGTGACTGTGGGGGCCATTTCAGTACAGTGAACTCATTGTCATGTTCAAGAAACCAATTTGAAATGATTCGAGCTTTGTGACATGGTGCATTATCCTGCTGGAAGTAGCCATCAGAGGATGGGTACATGGTGGTCATAAAGGGATGGACATGGTCAGAAACAATGCTCAGGTAGGCCGTGGCATTTAAACGATGCCCAATTGGCACTAAGGGGCCTAAAGTGTGCCAAGAAAACATCCCCCACACCATTACACCACCAACACCTGATGAATCCATGTTCTCATTCTGTTTACGCCAAATTCTGACTCTACCATTTGAATGTCTCAACAGAAATCGAGACTCATCAGACCAGGCAACATTCTTCCAGTCTTCAACTGTCCAATTTTGGTGAGCTCGTCCAAATTGTAGCCTCTTTTTCCTATTTGTAGTGGAGATGAGTGGTACCCGGTGAGGTCTTCTGCTGTTGTAGCCCATCCGCCTCAAGGTTGTGCGTGTTGTGGCTTCACAAATGCTTTTGCTGCATACCTCGCTTGTAACGAGTGGTTATTTCAGTCAAAGTTGCTCTTCTATCAGCTTGAATCAGTCGGCCCATTCTCCTCTGACCTCTAGCATCAACAAGGCATTTTCTCCACAGGCCTGCGGCATACTGGATGTTTTTCCCTTTTCACACCATTTTTTGTAAACCCTAGAAATGGTTGTGCGTGAAAATCCCAGTAACTGAGCAGATTGTGAAATACCACCTTTCTTTCCCATTCTGACATTCAGTTTGGAGTTCAGGAGATTGTCTTGACCAGGACCACACCCCTAAATGCATTGAAGCAACTGCCATGTGATTGGTTGATTAGATAATTGCATTAATGAGAAATTTAACAGGTGTTCCTAATAATCCTTCAGGTGAGTGTATAGGGTGACTGAGTGGACACAGGTGTTAACAAACACAGCTGACTAGTATTCAGGTGATGGGAGGTGTGGTCGAACAGGTTGGTGAGGTGGTGAGCTGAATGAAGGTAGTGACCCAGTAGAGAGCGTGGTAGGAAGAGCTTCATCTGTATTAAAGAGTAGACAGCTTTCTGAAAACCAGTATCCTCAAATGGCTTCTGTGTTTTCCAAAGGGGTTTCTGTGACACAAACTGGGTTACGCAAACTTTTCCCCAAAATATATGTATTTATTAATTATGTGACATTTCTGCCTCGGCTAACTTAGAATTTTCTCATGCTGAAAAATATCCCAATGCAAATCACATTCAACTGAGCAGAATGTAATTTGAGATTTCACAGCTGTTTACAGCTCAGAGACAGCCAGTAACAAAGGCACAACAAAAATGCTTGACGGGAGTATCTAAAGGCATAGAAAGCAATCATGAAAACAGAGTAGCACAGAAAAATCCTTGTGGTACAAATTTGCTGGACAAATCCGAGTGGTCTATCAACCAGAGCAAGAGGAAAGAACAGCATGGGAGCCTGACGCCTCTGCTGGACGTGAGGTTAACATCAGAACATTGACTGTCTCCTCAACATAGTGGCACATAATTGGTTGATGTAGAAGCAAGTTATTCTGAGACCAATTTAATTACAGTGCTAATATAATTAAAGCCTCTTAAAACAGAATCCCAAAAAGGACAGTAAAAATAGATCTTTATGAGATAATTATTAACGAAAAAAACAATCCCTGGGATATTTCTCAGGAGAACAGTCATAACGAGAGTCTCATTGTCCTAAGGCCAAAATGAGTGTTCCTATCTTGAAATATAGGCTAAATGACACCATGGCATCAGCCCAAGTTAGGTACAGGCTGAATCCTAAAGGATCTCCGTCCCCTTAGCCCTCTGTCCACCCATGCATTGCCTCCACTATTTGCCAAAGTGTGCCATAGCTGGAGTTAAGATGATCTTGTGTGTAGGGTCTAATTATATAATTCAGTGGCTCATTGCAGGAGGCGTGCGGCGACGATGAGGCCATAATGAATAAAGTGGAATTCCACACAAAGAATAGTAACCAGTGGTCCTCACTACAAGGCCTCTTTCTCAGCACTGCTGTGTTCCTGGATGTCCTGTTTCGCTCACGCTTCAGGAAACTCCTCAAATAACGATTACCGAAAAGATCAGGAATTGGCAGCCATCAGGTGAAACAAAAGGCTGGCGGTGTGTTCAGACACGTTTATATATAGTGGTTTGAGAACGATGCTTGCATTTGTAATTATTTCTTCCTTCTAGCACTGACTTTGCTACTTCGTTAAGTGGAATGTACAGGCTACTTATGATTTGCGTGGTTGTTCTACCATGCGATTCTCCCTTTATTTCTCCTTGTCTCACAAACACACCTGTTCACATATAACAAAGACGACAATGCAGATTGCAAATACCATGCACATCAGTGCTCACTCGTTGCCATCTTCTGCTCTGAAGGGGATTCTAATTAGGCTAAACTATAGATGTGAATGTGACAGTTACAGCGTTTATTAGAACATTTACTAGAACATTCCTTATGAGTTGTACCCAAAGCACCAGCGTGTGTGTTCCCATCAGAGTGTGTTATATTTGCCCGTCAGAGACCCAGTGGTACACAGAGGCTCAGACAAAGGATAACCAGGGGTAATAAACAGGTGGGAAGACGACCTCACAACCCTGACTCATCGTCACATTGGCGACCCACAGTGTCTTCCTGTCTCCAGCAGAACCAGTCCAACAAACACACTCTGGCATGTGACCCCAGAGCTACGCCATTCCCACCAGAGTGGCTGAGACAAATCCAAAACAATCAGTGGAACCTTAAGCATGTCCCTTCAACTGCTTCTCTCAACCTCATGACAACCAACCACAAACCCAGAGGGACAGATCTGGCCTTTTCTCTCCCTGTTACACTCTCCGTTAAAAAAAAAAGATCTCTCCCTGATAAAGAGGAAAGGGGGACAAAGGGTGAGAGAGAGGGACAGACATTGAGGAGATCAAGAGAAAGCTGAGGAGGGAGAGAGGGAGATAGCTGGAGAGAGGGAGAGAGGGAGAGAGGGAGAGAGAGAGATAGCTGGAGAGAGGGAGAGAGGCTGACTCAACCCGGCCCGTAGAGAATCTCAAAAGAAACACACAAAGTATCTTCACTCATCAAAGCATAGCCTCCGAGCACACAGAACAACACAATGTATCTATAGTACTGAGGCTCAAAGGTTTAAAGACACCTGTACCAGTCTCCCACACAGTTCCTTTATATAAGTCATTGATTGAGAAGTATGCTAACTTGTTTGGTCAAGTTGTGCAACCATTGCTGGCTGACATGTTTGTCAAGTAATTTGTACAGAAGTATTTATATGTGAAGATGTAGAGTAACTATCAATTGAAAAACGGTAATTATAATCCTTATCATATCAGACTGACAGTTAAATACAGGGATTGTTTCTAGACAACACCGTTACAGGTAGCAGATTGTGCACATATAAACCCTCCAATTATTCCTTTCCAAATGAGTTTGGATTCTCTCCGGGGGTTTTTCTCATTCTATAATAACATGGCTAAATACATCTGTGCTCAGGCATTGTCTCAAGCTCCCCATTTGCCGCAGCAGGGATGGAGAGCTGCCACCACCACTCCAGTTGATGAAATGAAATGATGTGGATGCACGTCCACAGTATAAGCACACTGGAGTGGAGTTGGGGGATCAGACTCAATAGTCCTGACCTAGAGCGGCTTCCTATTCTGTGTCCACTTCCATCCTCCTCAAGTCTAATAGTAATACCACAGAAAGCTATGTACACCATAGTTCTTAATGTAACTATTACCCTGGCTCTTCATTATATATTATCTACATAGAAAACAAGAGGCTTTTGATCATGTTTTTTTTTCTTTAATCAGATGGGAACCTGTGGAAAGCAGCTTTAAATAAGCACCATCAAAAGTTAGCCAAGTACTGCATTATTGAGCTGTGCATGCTTTATTTAAATTCCTGGGGATTAATAACGTACATTAGCCTCCACAGACTTCAGTTATACAAATTGAAAAGCATTCATAACAAATTTATAACAGCGTCCATCATTACGTATCCACTTAAAATGGCGTCATTTACTTTCATTATCAATACTCAGCAAAAAACTCCTGGCTGAGCCAGGGCTTTTTCGAACTTGACCGTTGAATGCTATGATTCCATGCTGATGAAGGCAGAGAAAAATATATATGCAAGGTCAATACCCTCTGATAAAAATCTTACTCAGCTAATATATTAGCATAACCATAGAAGAGGATCTCAGACCTACTGGAACAGGACACATATACACACATTAAAATACCTCCCGGACCAGCACAACTGCATGGTCTCCCAAAGCAGAATGCAACCGTACACAAGGACATGGTATACAACTTATCATGGCTGTGCTGGGGTCGCTAAGTGCCATAGATCAGCACAGCCGTCATAAAAAATGCTGTTTACCACACCCCTCCAGCGTGCAGCTGCTTTCCTGAAATGGATTACCAACATTATTTTAAGACAATTTGTGACATATTACATTTTCATGAAAACAAGAAGGGAAAACTAGGCAAGCCTAGTTCAGCCAGCCCGTGGGCAGAAGTGACTGTGCTGAGCCAGGGAGAGGGCTTGAAGAGCAGCTATGTATGGGCCAAGTAGCCGGTGGACACATGTTTTGGGTAATTACCATGACTTTTTAACACAAGAACAGACAAGCATTTTAATGAAGTAATCCCATATTGGCAAACTCCCACATTCTATCCAAGTGTCATGAAATAGATTCAAGCTTTGTCAGTGGGGAACGATGCAGTAAACATGGCCCTGCACATTATCCTACAACACGTTGATTACCCAGGTTCATATGCAAGGGTCCTATTTGTGGATTTTAGCTCTGCATTTAACACCATCACACCAGATCCTATGGAAACCATTAAGCCATGACTTTCTGTTCATTTCTGGAACATCACTTTATTTCATAGCTACAATGAGATTGTCAATTATTGGATTCTAACTCTGTATTTCAAAGGCCTGTAAACAGGACCGAATTTGTGGTGAATTTCCTGTGTCCACAGATGCTTACAGCCAGCTAATCCTCAGCTAATCTTGTCCCTTCCCAGATTTCATACCCAGTCTACAGGGTGGCAGTCTGCATCTCTAATCAGCAAGTAGTCAGTCAGTCAGTCAGTCAGTCAGAGACATTTGTTCATCTTGGCTGGTTCTGCTTATGCATTCTGGCAAAAACATTAGTTTGTATGGCAATGATGACTAGATGGCAATTATGTCTCATCCATAGCAATACTCCCTTCTTTTGTAACAGATACTGGTAGTATGCTCTCTACCACTGAATCTCTAAATCCTCTGCATGAAAATGCATACTTTTGATGTTGAGTCTTTTTACACTAGAAAAACGCCATGAAGTTGGCTTTGAAGTCATGGGACATGTTCTTTTGGAAAGAGACCACAGTGAACTTCCTTCCCCCAATATCTCATATATTGTGGCATTGGTTTGAAGAGTACTCAAATATTTTGTTTCTAAATAATTTCTTATATCCAGACTCCTAGTTATGCTAATTTCTTTATTATTTAGACAATTATACTGAACTGCTTTAACTTTTAACCATCTAAAAATGTCCCAAATGTCTTAACATTATTTTTCCTGCTTAATGGATTTTGATGTATTTTCTGGTTATCACTCTCAAACTCTCTTCACTCTGATTCTCATGAATCAATTTCTCAAAAATGATAAGATATTAATAAAAAACATTTACTGTGGTAGATTTGTAGAGAGGCTTCCACTACAGAGTCAATTCAGTTAGATGGCATGGTTGTTATGTAGGTTGACAGTCTAGCTGGCCATTACAATACCCTGTGTGTGTTCAATAATATCCCATTTAAAAAAAAGCTGACCTTCAAAGATGAAGACAGCCTGTCGTTCAAAATGTTGCTCCTTATGTGTGCAGTAGAGAGACTTGAGTGAGGACGGTCACAGAGGTCCTTCGTTGATGCTGGGTGTCTCAAATCGGGAGGAAGTGCGATTCGCTAAGAAAGACAGTATGAAGGTGACGTCATTCCCACATGCAGGTCCAGGTAGCCCTTGCGGGCCCTCGTGGCCTTTAGCACTAGAACTCCCGGGACAGTCATGCAGCACTGTCATTGAGCTGCCTCAACCCTTCCAGCACACGTCTCCTCTGTGTGAGCATCAACATCACCGCATCCTCATTTTGACATGCCAAGGGGCCCCTTCCAATGGTTCTGAAGTGGTTCGGATCCTGTTGGGGTAGTTAACTCGCTACAGGATCTTTGGGACCCTGTTGTTCTCCACGCTACTATGAGGAATGTGGTCAATGATCACACTGAGCGCGGTTGATGCCTTGTCGCAGGACCTGCATTGTTCAGCTGTGCCAGTGCCCTTTTATAAGATGAGACGAGCAAGGAGGGAAATCAAATGGCGAATTGAACTTGGCTGGTTGAGTGCTGCACAAAGCAGTAACTCAACCAGCCAAGTTCAAGCAGTAGCATGGAAATACCGGATCACTTCACATGAAGCAGCCAAGAGGAACAGATTGCTTCTGTTCATGGTCACAGAAGAGAAGGACATGAAAGAGGGCTTTGTTTCCCCTGGCTCTGGCCTAGGCTGCATGTGGTCAGCCAGACTGGGATTCTCTCTGACTGGGTGGCGTGGGGAGGGAGAATGTGCTTTTCTCTGCAGGCCCTTCACCCTATCTTTCCAACCACCCCTTAGCCAATGCCATGGAGGTTTGGGCAGCTAAGATGTCATGTAATACCGCAGAGTGGATATGTTTAAAGGTCTATAATGTCATTTAATACTGCAGAGTGGGGATCCTCACAGGTCTATGATCTCATTTAATATTGCAGAGTGGGTATGCTCACAGGCCTACAGTATGATGTCATTAAATACTGCAGAGTGGGGATCCTCAAAGGTCTATGATGTCATGTAATACTGTGGGTATCCTCACAGGTCTATGATGTCACTTAATACTGCAAAGTAGGGACCCTCACAGGTCTATGATGTCACTTAATACTGCAAAGTAGGGACCCTCACAGGTTTATCTCACTTAATACTGCAAAGTAGGGACCCTCACAGGTCAATGATGTCATTTATTACTGCAGAATGGGTATCCTCAGAGATCTACAATGTCATATAATACTGTTGGGTGGGAAGCTTTACAAGTCTATGATGTCATGTAATACTGCAGATTGAGGATCCTCACAGGTCTATGATGTCATTTAATACCGTCGAGTGGGGATCCTAACACTTCTATGATGTCATGTAATACTGCAGATAGAAGATCCTCACCGGTCTATGATGTCATGTAATACTGCGGATTGAGGATCCTCACAGGTCTATGATGTCACTTAATATTGCAAACTAGGGACCCTCACAGGTCTATGATGTCATTTAATACTGTAGAGTGGGGAGCTTTACAAGTCTACTGTATGATGCCATGTAATACAGCACACTGAGAATCCTCACAAGTCTATGATGTTATTTAATACTGCAAATTGAGTATCCTCACAGGTCTATGATGTCATGTAATACTGCAGAATGGGTATCCTCACAGGTCTACGATGTCATATTATACTGCTGAGTGGGGAACTTTACAAGTCTATGATGTCATGTAATACTGCAGATTGAGGATCCTCACTGGTCTATGATGTCATGTAATACTGCAGATTGAGGATCCACACAGGTCTATGATGTCATGTAATACTGCAAATAGAGGATCCTCACCGGTCTATAATGTCATGTAATACTGCAGACTGAGTATCCTCACAGGTCTACAATGTCATATACTACTGCTGAGTGGGGAACTTTACAAGTCTATGATGTCATGTAATACTGTAGATAGAGGATCCTCACCGGTCTATGATGTCATGTAATACTGCGGATTGATGACCCTCACAGGTCTATGATGTCATGTAATACTGCAGATTGAGGATCTTCACTGGTCTATGATGTCATGTAATACTGCAGATTGAGGATCCTCACAGGTCTATGATGTCATGTAATACTGCAGATTGAGGATCCTCACAGGTCTATGATGTCATGTAATACTGCAGATTGAGGATCTTCACAGGTCTATGATGTCATGTAATCCTCACAGGTCTATCTCAGCAGTGATCTCTGAGCTCTGCATCCTGGGATTTAGGAAGAGTTAAACAAAATTTCAAAACTTGTATGTTTTTCAAAACAGCATATTCTTGGTATTCAATTATGTGAGCACTTCTCCTTTGCCGGGATAATCCATCCACCTCACAGGTGTGGCATATCAAGATGCTGATTAGACACAGGTGTGCCTAAAGCTGGCCACAATAACCCATCCACCTGTGCAATAATCACACTGTCTAATCAGCATCTTGATATGCCACACCTGTGAGGTGGATTGATTATCTCGGCAAAGGAGAAGTGCTCACTAAAACAGATTTAGACAGATTTGTGAACAATATTTGAGAGAAATAGGCCTTTTGTGTACATAGAGAAAGTCTTAGATCTTTGAGTTCAGCTCATGATAAATGGGGGCAAAAACAAAAGTGTTGCGTTTATAATTTTGTTCAGTGTAAATCACTGCCAGGAGGTCTGAGCGGGTAACTTCATATTCTATCAATTCCAGTCAAAATTGTCCAATCTTCGGACATTTTGAGTCTACAGAAATGATCCTCCCAAGGTACAGAAGATAAAGCCACATGTATTACAGTGGAATTGAAAAGCGGCCTTATTGGAAGCCATTGATCAGCATTGACACAAGAACAGAGAGACAGATCTCAGAAGGAATGTCTTATCACCATCAACTCCTCCTTCATGTTCTTCAGTAAAGTATGACATATATGGTTGTAAAATGAAAAGCGTGCCACCACTCACAGGGACTGGTAAATTAGGGTGCCCAGATAAAGGTGGAAAATACGTCTGACAAAAAATTGTTATTCTACTATATAAATCTTGAAATGCCAATAAGGAGAAGGGGCTGAGCTTAGCTTTTTGTCCCATGGGTTTGAACCTTCACCGGGGAGCTAAAATCTTACTATTGCTACTGATTTCCCAACTGAAAGATTGAGGCAGACAATATTAATATTCAATACTCCCCCCAAAAAATATGCATCATAGACTTGTAAAGATCCCCAACCATGTCTTTGATGAATCGAAGTTTGTTATTAGGCAACGACAAAATGTACCTGCAGTAACAAAACCTTGTGGCTAGCTTCTGCTTGGCCTGGATCAAGCCCAAACAGTCACATATTGGTCAATCATACAAATGCATTATGAAATGATAAAAGAAATACAGATGTTTATCATTTCATTGTCAACTAAATAATCATGATATCCTTTTATTCTGCTTGCAATATTTATTTCAACCGTCTTGTGGGCCTTTGTGATTGGCCCAGAAGATAATATTTAGATAGTGGCTCATGAAACAAGGTGTTTTCTCTTCATATATCATTCATTTCATAATGTATCCATGAGGTGCAGAGAAGGAATAAATCATGAGAGGGAAATGAATGGCCCAGCTCCAGATTTAAATCGAAGTGAAGAGGTCAGGCTGACAAAAAAAAAGCAATTAAAAATGTCTCTCTGTCTGCGTGTGTTCTGCCATTCATATAGACAGTGAGAAAATTTTTCAAAACTTCCAGTGAAATGTAGAGGCATAGTTACAGACACGGAGTAACCGAGACAGGGAGAGTTTAAGATGATATGACCGAGATAAGTTCAAGACTCCCTTCACCACATTACCTCAGTCCATTTCTAAATGGTTCATTTCTACTCTATGCACTGCTGAATACAGTCGTGAGTGCTGACACAGAGAGTTTTATTTTAAGATTCTGCAAAGGCAACAGTTTCAAGGCATAGTTAACAAGGTAGGGACGTGACAGATGCAGCCTCCAGGGTGTCTGTCTGGCCTCTCACCATCTCTAAGACCAATGTTACAATCACATCTGTGATCAGCTCCGGGATGCTCAGCCTGACTTTACTGTCCGGCAGAAAAAAGGCCCTTCACAGCCCGGTACCACTTAGTCTGTGTACATAGCTTACTACTATGTAACTAAATGTCTAGTCATGTTGTTTTTGCAGCTTCAATAGTAATATTGTTACTGACTGGAAAATATTCTCTACTGTCATGATTATATTGAATTATTGGTATGCCGTGTGTATGCCATTCGGAATCCCACGATATGTACTGTCGCATGCGATAACATCCTTTTCCCTATCCATGTATCCATTCATTTCTTCACTATTCTGGTCGTCTTACAATTAAAACAACAATTCACTATCACTAGGCTACTCAGGCCTTTGAGTGCAGTCTTTGCCAGCACAAGCCTACGAGTAAATCTGGTTTAATCCTGTTGCATGAAGACATTGTTCCATTTAACTTGCCCGTTCCATTCCCGAATTAAGAAATACTTCTTATTAAATATGAATCCCTCCACTTGGTCTAGTTTCATGGAGACTTCTTAAAGCTATCTTCATCATTAGAACCTCTGTAGGAGTGTGGAGCCTGGCTCAGAGGTGTCCATCCACTCTCCAAGGACAAATACTGTACAAGTCCCTGCTAGAGACCAACATTCAAAAGCCATCTCCTTCCGTCACCACTTTCTGTCACGCCCTCCACCTCCACCTCCTCAGAGTCCGGGCCAGGCTCTTCCTCTCTCCTGTCTGTCTGTGTGTGTTTGGGCACCGGATCCAGGCTCCTGCATTCCTCCACTACCCCTCAAGTCTCACCACCTGCCGTTCATCCCCTCATCAGCTTGACGTCAAATACCCTGGTTTCCCGTCCGCTCGTCGCTAGATTGTTGTTGTTCACTACTTGGTAGCTGCTCTATACCCTATTCTGAGTGAACCTGTTTGAGTTGTTCTTCCCTACTAACATTCTCCTCTGTTCAATGATCCACCTTATCCTGCCTCCGAACTTGTCCACCTGCCAGCCAGCCAGCCTACCTGCTCTGCCCACGCTGCCAGCCCACCCCGCTGCCCTGTCTGCCTCACCCTGCCTACCTACCAGCCCAGCCCTCACCCCTCCGGCCCTGCCTACCTACCAGCCCTCACCCCTCCAGCCCTGCCTACCAACCAGCCCTCACCCCTCCAGCCCTGCCTACCTACCAGCCCTCACCCCTCCAGCCCTGCCTACCAACCAGCCCTCACCCATCCGGCCCTGCCTACCTACCAGCCCTCACCCCTCCAGCCCTGCCTACCAACCAGCCCAGCCCTCACCCCTCCAGCCCTGCCTACCTACCAGCCCTCACCCCTCCAGCCCTGCCTACCTACCAGCCCAGCCCTCACCCCTCCAGCCCTGCCTACCTACCAGCCCTCACCCCTCCGGCCCTGCCTACCTACCAGCCCTCACCCCTCCAGCCCTGCCTACCTACCAGCCCAGCCCTCACCCCTCCAGCCCTGCCTACCTACCAGCCCAGCCCTCACCCCTCCAGCCCTGCCTACCTACCAGCCCTCACCCCTCCGGCCCTGCCTACCTACCAGCCCTCACCCCTCCAGCCCTGCCTACCTACCAGCCCAGCCCTCACCCCTCCAGCCCTGCCTACCTACCAGCCCTCACCCCTCCAGCCCTGCCTCAGTCCTTCCACTCCAACCTACATTAAAACACCCCTTGAGTTTCATTGCTTGTGTCTGATGTTGTGCGCTTGGGTCCGCTAGCGGCAGCCCCCGTAACACTTTCTCTCCTCTAAAAATATACATTAAAACAAATGAAGAGAGTGGTGTGAACATCAGATATTAAAAAAATTGGATAAAAGGAATTAGTTAAAAGTAAGAAAATAATAATAATAATTGTAATGTAAAATAAAAAGATGAGATGACTCACAGAACAGTTAGGTGGGTTGTACAATGCATTTCTGCACTTCTGTGTTGATTTATACGTATAATATTTATACACATCACACAAACATATATTTGGTCAATTTTGGTCATTGTTTATTCTCACGTGTTGAATGCTCATTGGCTAATGGCCATGTAGACACCACCACAAAAACTACAACCCAAATAAATCGGCACTTCCTCTACACACTGTTTTACATAGACAGGTACAAGTGGGTATCTGGCCATATGGATGTGTTGGGTTGACTGAAGATGCTGTATTACACACTGTATCTGCAGGGAGGAGGACCACTGCTGATTAACCTAGGCAAGACAAACTAGGCTAAAGACAGTGATTAAAGTGCAGATCATTTTGGTCTTACCTTACCCTAGGCAAGCCATACTAGGCTAAAGACTAAAGAGACATATCTGTAGAACGTTCCTGTCGTCCACCACAATTCCAACACCAGCTATAATTTCACACAAGGACGACAAGAAAATGTTTGTTTTTTAACCAGGAGTGTGTCTAAGATTTGAAGACATTGGTGCTTTAGCCCAAAGTCATTAGTGAGCCATCCTATCTCAGAAAAAAACCAAAGAATTGTTATAACTCAACTTTTCTTCTTAGGTGTTTGCTCAGATGAAAATAATAAAATGTGTTGTTTTTCTTATTACTAACCTCCCAGCTTCCCTTCCAGTCCCACCCATATATATATATATATATATATATATATATATATATATATATATATATATATATATATATATTTAGAGATCTCTTAGCCCCTACCAACTGTTTGACTAAAGAACATGGTGCCCCATCACCTGACAATCACACCTGATTCACAGGACAAACTGTTGAGTGGTGCATGACAGAAATAGATAGTGGTTAGACATTTCGGGTGCTGGTCATGTTTATATTAGTAATTAAGTGAAGGAGATCAACAATACTTTTGAGTCTATCCGAGGTGCAGAAACTGAAACAAATGCTTGTACTCAGTTATGGTAAGTTTGTGCTTTAGACAATAACTGGTAAGGAGTGAACCTTTTCATTCAAATGGGAATGTTTTAATTGTGACCCAGGGAGTATTGCCAAGGAACCACACAGAACCAAAATGAAACAAGGAGGTACCTGTCAGTTCAATAGATTTGTGTAAGCGCAAAACTTTTCTGGGGGATATGATGTAGAAAAAAGGCCATTTGCTAATGGTTTAACATATTATAAAGGTGAAGTTGGTAGGTAAAGAAAATTCAATTTCAAATTTCACAACACGTTTAAATTTAGATTTTATACATTTTTATGAGATTAGTCATTTTCAACTCTGACTTGAAACGACAACCCACTAGTGCTTTCCAGCTGCATTGAGTGCAATGTTCTGCTTTGTTAAACAAAGCAGCAGTGTGAGTAATCAGGTAATTATTATAAAGTATACTTTTTAAAAGGGTTAGATACATCATACCATGAAAAGATCCCAGGCTAAACCAAAATGATCTAGGGCTGAAGAACTGGAAGCCCAGGCCTAATGATGCCACTGATTTCCAAATCTCCATTGGGAACAAACACCCTTCAGCAAATGTCAGGACTCAGGAGGTCTTTGAGATTAAAGAATCCTCTAAGCTTCATAACCAATCTGCCAGCATAACAGAACAGCATAGAACAGAATGAGAGAAGCCAAACCACCAACCTTGAGACCAAAACACTGATCCCATTAGCAGTGTGCAATTAGCCTTTGAAATTAGCTGCAGTTCCTTTCAAACTGTCTACGATTATGTAACCTACCCTCCCCTTTGAAACCTAGCAGTGCAGTTTAGAGTTCTCAAATTCATCCCAAACCCGAACAACTGTCTTGGGCTGGGCCTGTATTCTAAAGAATGTATACTTAAAAGAGTCTTTATTAGAACATGGCAAGTATTTAAAAAAAGAGAGACAGTGTTTAGACAGTTGGCGGTTGCATGAGTCTGTTGGAGTTGGAACTGACGGAATCAAACAACACAGGCAACAGAGCCAGCGGCATCTGTTAGATTTCCGAAGATACACAAGCTGTTGATGATTTATAATCCCCACATCAGTTGTTGATTCATTTTTTAAGGTACTTTTCCCCTATTCAATTGTTCAAGGCAACGTTCCTCTGTCTCTTCTCACTTTTCTCACTGCACTCAGCAAAATGGGGAAATACTTTTATTTTGTTTTTGGACCGGGCCTGGGCTTGGGCTTCAGTTAATAGGACTTGAGTTGGACTGGGCTCATATTTTCCAGACATAACTCTAGCCCTGTTTTTCTCGTTTAGGCCCAGTTAGCCTCAGCAGCCTGACAGACACACACAGGCAGACAATGGCCCACTGGAGCGCGAGAACCCAGATTTGCAGGATGTGCTAGCAGAACACTAGGCTCTTCGAGCAGTAATTACCTCAGGCTGCACTGCTCACACTAAAGTGCATGCCACTTGCTGTTCTCCAGTGTTTATTGGAACTACAACTTGTAAATACAGAAACTGAAGCAGACAGCTTCTGAGGAAGTTGAGATGAGGACATTTGGTGTGACAGCTCCAATATCTTTCACAGGGGAAATGGCCACACTGGAAGCACTTGACTGCCTCAGTCAAATGTCTATCATCTAGTGTCTCAAAGCTGAGGATGACTCACACAAATAAGACAAGGTGAGAGACAACATCAGACATCATATTGAGACTGGGTTCTGAGTTGGGGTGTAACGTTGTGTTTATTTATGTTATTTTTATTCATGTTTTTTGAATTAATGTTCTGTTTATTTTGCATGGTCAGTGGTGTAACCACAGGTGTTTATTGGGGTGTCCAATGAGTTAACAGGGTTTATGATTATATTACCCAGACACGCCTGGGACGAATGAAACAATAAAGGTATTCCAATGAAGATTACATGGCACAGAATCACAAAAACCTAAAGATGGGGAACTGGCATCTTCCTAGACTGCTGTTAAGGGGGACAACTGACAAATGAGAGTGACCTCAGAGATTTACTTTCATTCACTGATTGTGGGCCAATTTCAATGAAACTCAGACTTTTTTGGTCTGTGGTTGACGTTAAAGTGATAATGGTGCTGTCTACTGCACAGAATTATTGTCTGGCCCAACGCATGATAAACAACTGCGTTCAACAAATTCATGGTGATACCTATGCCAGAGCAGTCACCGCGTGAAATCAAGATATGTAGACAGTTGTCATGGTTGCAGGTAGCCAGGAAACGTGGAGCAGAATGAGGTTTCGGTAAACATCCTTTACTTCTTTTTATACGTGGAAAACAAAAAGAAACCAAGGAGAGTCACAACCACGAACTGATGCGTAAAACCAAGCAAACAACAAACTAAAGATCCAAAAGGGCAACTTAAATAGGGTCCCCAATTAGAGGCAACACAGGAAAGCTGCCTCTAATTGGGGACAATCAAAAACGGAGCGCAGAGACGCCAAGAGGCACCTCTGTGATCAGGCCATGACTGTGGCCCCTAGGCCCCCAAACTATGATGGGCTGTATTTGGAAAACAGATTTCAATAAACCAAGATTGCTGTGATCACTTGTGCTGTTCTGTCCAGAGGCTTTCCCTTCACATACATAGAAACGGACATTTTCTTAACTGTCTAAGCTAATTACTTGGTTGTTTGAACCAGACTGGCCGAACGACCAATATATGATGAACGTAAGACCAGTTTTAAAACTCTTATTTCATCTGCCTGACGTGTCTTAATGTGATACATATTTCATGCTGTCTGACTTTTACGTCCCTTTCCAAAACTGACCTTCTGCTTTCATCCAGCTATTTTCAGGCATGTGTCAGTCTCCTCTGATGTCTACACCCTGACAGATTGTGGAAAGTTCCATGTTAATGTGCCACACTCTCTCCCACCAGGCGCATTTAGAAGTTGACGCATCAAAAATGGTTCTTTGCATAGGAAGTACCTCTTTGAGGAATGACCATGACCTTGGTCACTGCTATCAAAGTTGACAGACATCTGAAATGTATACAGCATTTTGGAACTGGCCGGTGTCCTGTCATACAGAGCTGCCATCGGTCACAGATATCAGAATATATTGCAGAACACCAAAAGGAATGCCCCTCGTCCATCTGGTATGCACACAGAAAGTCAAACAAATAAATACTGGTATGCATGGCACTCCCACACATCACATTACAACGTAGGACATTTTGAATTGATTGGTCTTTAAAATGCTCCTCCCCCAGGGCCTTGGTTCATCCTTCTATGCAACTTCAATCTCACTTCTGGTGTGTTCTGATTATGAGGGTCCCTGATAATTCAGCAATGAAAAAAGGTTCCTGGCTACAAAAGTTTGAGAACCCCTGTTTAGACACTGTACCTGTTGTTCTCATGTTCAATCAGATATCTCCAAGACAGGGAATCAAGTTAGGAAGGCTATCAGATGCTGTCTGTATAAACTTGGTTTGAAATTAATATTCTTTCAATGTCAGTCCGAATAAATACCAACAGCCCCACCACAGTAGCAGCCACAATCATGTACAGAGGAAAAGTAGAGCAGAGCAGACAACCTGTGTCCTGGGGGAAGAATACAACGTTCAGCATGGATTTCGCAATCAGAAAAAAACATAATCTACCCACTATGAATTAAAAAGAAAAAGAATGCTGATGTCAAACACAGCATGTAGTCTGGAGGGAGAGCGGCATTCACACAGTTTGTCGGCGGTTTGGAAGGAGGAAAATATCCTTTCTCCTTTAGAAGTGCTAAGCTGTCACTCAACTATGTGGTAAGCAAAATATTGGTATCCATGGAACTTCACCAAATGTAAATAGAAACTTAATACATCCTAAATTGCAGCTCAACACTGTAACTGAAGTTTGAACACAGCAAAAAAAGAAGCCAAGGTTCACACTGGGGCACAACCTCTGTGTTGCTGGAGCATTAAGCAGAGCAGAATGTCCCAGGCTGGATCAGAAGATGATGGGGCTGTGTCTCTACAAAGGTTGTCTACTTTTCGATGCAGCAGTGTTTTTAACGGGCCAAGTATACCAATACAGACAACACAGAGGGACTATGAACATACAGACCAGTGGAAACATTGTTTGAATTTTAGATTCACCTGACTTGTATTAGTAATCCAGATACAGTCCAGCTTGAGCATACAGAACACGTAGAGGTGGTCCTAAGGCTGCCCAAACACTTCATAACATCTCTCTGGAATGTGCCATGACTCGTTGTTCAGCAGACCCTCAGCTTATGTAGTGAACCAAAACTGCCACATCTCCAAATTTATATTGCCTGGCCCATCTACATTTTTCAAGGCATCGGTTTGATGGTGAATCAATGTTATGGCTAGCAAATCTCACTAACACATCATAAAACTGGAATAATAAAGAAAACCAACTGAGTACGCTCAGCTAAAGTTCCATTCATATTTTTCACAAGATCCGTAAATGATTCCGAAGTTAATGGCAATAGCATCACATAGGGCTCACCAAAATGTTATATTCCTAGGAAAATGCTCAAATCGTTAGTATACACGGACATTTCAAACGTGACCAATTATAAGACTATTGTTCATGACTGACATAAGTATGACAAGTCTCAGCCAGCCAAATTAAATGTTGTGCATATCCATATGTCATTTTGCTGCTACCCCGACAGACAGGCAGATAGGAGGCACCGGTCCTGTTCTTATGTTCTATGAAAATTTATCATTGTGTCAAGTAGCTGACAATGATTTTATCTGCAGGCTAGAACACTGACTGCATCATTCTGATTAAAGGGAAGTACAAAAAGACACAATGGCTTCCTGTTAAATGGGAATAAGGGCAAATATGGGAAATGTGTTTTATAATGTGGTTCATAAATATATTCTGTCACCAAACTAATGTCATTGAGGTCCGACGCCAACAAACATAAGAACATGTCAGCCATTGTTTACAAGTACACTTTTTGGAGTTTTTCTTTCCACTCATCAAATTCGGTGTGGAATGTTTGCAAGCACTTTTGTGAGTGGACAAACCATTTGTTGGGCAACAGCTGTAATAGAGGTGATTGAGGATGGTGTAAATGAACTGTCCAGTGGTGTATTATATTGCAGAGTGGCTCTAATCATCCAGAAAGTCCTTGACAGTTGCATTCGCTGCATCCATTGCTATGGCAAAACCACAGGTGCCACTTCTTGCTGAACACATGAATGGTATTTTCTTGGTACACAGTAAACACTCAGTCAGTTTAAAACACTATGGAGCTCTTGGTGCTACAGCCATTTCAAAGCGATTGGCTTATGCAAACTGACATTTTTAGCTATCTTGCATTAAGTGCCTATATCATAAAAATTATAATAATCAAAAAACAGTCAATCAATCAATCAAATGTATTTATAAAGCCCTTTTACATTAGCAGTTGTCACAAAGAGCTTTTACAAAAAAACTGTCAACCTTTAATAAGAGTTTTGACATCCACTATAATTACTGCATTCCAGACTGAATATGAAGGGCAAATCACTGACTGGAGACAACTCAAATGCTAATTGTCTGTACATCACTACAGCAGAATATGCCACACTTCACTAGAAATGGATCAACTCCATTGAGTTCTTGAATATTATAACATTTCTGAAAAGGGAGTATTCTGATGCAAATCAAAATAATTTGTGAATGTGAACCAGTGGGAGGCAAAACGAACCAACTTGTGCTATATTGACTGAATAGGAGATACGCAGTTCACAATCGTTTAATACTTCTGATATCTATTCACCGAGGTGAACGGACAGTGTAACAAACACAGCTCAGTTTCAGTACGTTTCGTTAGGGAATAGACTGGAACCTGAAAACAGGGGGAATGCCAGATTCCTGGAGACCATGAGTCAGAGAGAGGGACTGCCGTCTATGAGTCACCATGTCTCTACCCTCTATCTGTCCGCCATTCCGTTCAGGGCTCCCATTCTGAGGCTCGGAGTTTGAACAACACAATTCTCCTTTCATTCCCCATCGCCTCAGCGCACCTGACAGAATACACAGGTGCAGTGAGACATTTCTCAGTGAAATGACTCCGGTCTGCCTGTGAGGAGAGCTAACATTCATGTTTGGAAGCAATATGGCTGGAGAGGAACGGAAACAGCAAAAGAAAGGAAAACCAGCTGTAAAAAGGGAGGGCCTGAGGAAACCAACAGGGGATAAGACGGTCTGAGAGTTCAGGTGGAGGCAGCTTCTGAGGAAAATCAAAGACTAAGGGGGGGTGAGGGGAATTCACTAGCAAAGACTGAGCAACACGGAGCTAAATGAATAGTAACTAAGGTGTAGAATTTATTGTAAATGTATTAATTGCTATTCATGATATTGGCATTGAGGCAGCTTGCTGAATATGAATGAAGCATGGCTTTAAATAGTATAATCTCTACACTGGCAATGTGGTCAGACAAAATCTAGATCCCCACCATCCCAAGAGTACACACTGCCTTGACTAAACTGCCCAGGAACTATGGATGTCTGTATTGATAGGACTGAAATTGGAAGTGTCAGTGGCTTTCGGTATATATCAGAAAATAAGCTGATTTTAGAAATCGTGTTAGTGTATGCAAGTGCAACTTCATTGACAACTCACAGAAACGACCAATAAAGAAAGGCAAAGAAATATTGTATTTGTGCTATTTGACCTAAGAATCCTTAAATGCATTTTTACTGAATAGCTTTTCCCCAAATGGAATGACTCAACAGAAGGGCCTGAGGCAAACAATCACCCCTTTCCTCCAAATGATTGGAACATATTGTCATGCAGCAGAGAGGGTAGCTGTGCAAACAGTGTTTGTCCCCCAGCGGCATCTCTCTGCAGCCCTGGGGAGTTCTATTCACTGACAGGGGAGAGTGCTCTGGCTGCTCCTGAACCAATCCCAGCTGACTCCCTTTCTCCTGCCATATGGCTCACCTCTGTCCCCCTTCTCAGCCCAAGCCAGCTACCAGTCTCCACTGTACACAGCCTGACAACGCAAGCCAAGAACTATGTAAAAGGTACCAACAGTCTGGTGACGGTCCTCTGCAGCCCAATTGTGTGTATCTGTTCAATCCCCTGATTTCTTTTAGACATTTTTTAGACTTCATTGGGACACGGTCAGAACACACCCCAATAGATTTGATAGCAGGTGGATGCCTGAAAGCCATTTGTGGAGTAGGCTTAAATGTATATTTTAGCTGGAGTTTAGTTTGCCAATTTCTTTTAATAATGTTTTTAAAAAAAAGTTTTGGCCCAAGGGGATGTACGTAACGGTTGTTCAGCTGTTGCCATTCCTCTGTCAAAGTGAGCGGCCACAACCTTGGGAGCACAAAAACTAAGACAAACAAAGGAGGTTTCTTCTGCAGCAGTGTTTGCTGTCAAATATAACATGTTGTGGTGCTGCTTTATGCTATCAGAAGCAGTCATGCAACCCTGCATTCATCTGAGGGCTACTCCATTCAGAGACACAAAGACAGACATCTGTCCATCGGCTTCCTGCTAGCTAGGTTTCATCTGGAAATGAAATTGCGGTCAATAAATCCTCAAAGATGTGTACATATGATTACAATTTCACTAATGTCCAAAGTGTTTGACCGAAAACAATGCATTTCATTTCAACACACAGCGGCTCTAAAAGCCTCCCCTAGAAATCAATATTTAGCTTGCGAGTTAAAGGACAGCGCAGCTGGCTGCTTTTGTTCAGATTCCGATTCGAGGTCAGTGTTTCCTTTCAACAGCGGATGTGATAGTCTTGTGGTTTACAAACATGAAATAAATCACGTTACATCAACACTAGAAGAACCAGTGTCACAGAGTTAAAGAGATGAAGCACACAGTAACAGCCGGTGACACGTGCTTTGCAGACAGATGCCACTCCCCCCCCCCCCCCCACAACTCCCGCTACCTCTGAGGACAAAGGCGGCAGGCCGGGGGGAGACAGAGGGTGGAGGGGGAGGCAGGTGGAGAGGAGACTGGGGAAGAGGTGTGTGTGTGTGTGTGTGTGTCTCAGACGATGCCGAACACGCATCAGTAAATGAAACAAGGAGAGAGGAAAACCATGCGACACCAGGGCTGGTCTCAGGCCACTGTCAGTGACAGCCCGGTGTGCTGTTGGGTGTGTGTGTTGGGTTAAGGGTTGGGTGTGTGTGTTAGGTTAGGGTTGGGTGTGTGTGTTGGGTTAGTGTTGGGTGTGTGTGTAAGGTTAGGGTTGGGTGTGTGTGTTGGGTTAGGGTTGGGTGTGTGTCTGTTGGGTTAGGGGTTGGGTGTGTGTGTTAGGTTAGGGTTGGGTGTGTGTGTTGGGTTAGTGTTGGGTGTGTGTGTCAGGTTAGGGGTTGGGTGTGTGTGTTAGGTTAGGGTTGGGTGTGTGTGTTGGGTTAGGGTTGGGTGTGTGTGTTGGCTTAGTGTTGGGTGTGTGTGTTGGGTTAGGGGTTGGGTGTGTGTGTCAGGTTAGGGTTGGGTGTGTGTGTTGGCTTAGTGTTGGGTGTGTGTGTTGGGTTAGGGGTTGGGTGTGTGTGTCAGGTTAGGGTTGGGTGCGTGTCTGTCGGGTTAGGTTTGGGTGTGTGTGTGTTGGGTTAGTGTTGGGTGTGTGTGTCAGGTTAGGTTTGGGTGTGTGTGTGTTGGGTTAGTGTTGGGTGTGTTTGTCAGGTTAGGGTTGGGTGTGTGTGTCGGGTTAGGGTTGGGTGTGTGTGTGTGTGTCGGGTTAGAGTGTGTGTTGAGGGGTGGGGCGGGGCTAAATGTGATGGCTCATTGTCATGTCAGGTAAGTAGACAGATTTCTATCTTTATGTTAATTCCCTTAGATAATTGGGAACTGGGTAACAAAGCACTCAAACACACCAGCAGTACATACACCCATATTTGTTTACATGCGACTTTAACATGGCTGTTACTTTGATGATCATGTAACATACAGCATACATTGTTGGTCTTTGGACTAACGCCTCTCTTGGCTTCCTGGATTTTCTGATCCCCATCAGACACTCACCTCCCATGAATGCTGTGCTGACACACAATGGAAGGATACTGATTGCATGAATGCATTGCTGCCGGTGCAATCTCCAGGCCCAGCCACACGGGTGACAAGAGGAGGTATCCAATCAACTATCACTATGGGAGGCATCATTTGTTAGTCTGGAATAAATACATACCATCAGCCCATCCAGTCTCATGGGAGACCTTAACACACATACACAGACAGAGCCACATCAACTGGATTCTATCCACCGAAAACAGAAATTACAGAATAAACAAAGGAGACTTTCGGCATATGAATGAATCATTCATTGCATTACTGTGACTTCTAAAATCAAACCTGCCTTTTTATTGTGCAGAAACAAGACCTATCTTCATGCTTTCTCCTCTGCTCAATTGAATTTTTACAAGAGGATTTGCACACTTGAGAAAAAGAAAGTTTTGTCACTTCCATCAACAAGATGAAAGGGAGGGATAAAGGGATCCACAGAAAGCGAACAGACACGGTTCTCTCACATCAGCTCAAGCAGTCCTTTTTAATGGCTGGCATCTAGTTACATCTGCACAATTATGAGTATGACAGGGCAGTGTTGGTGACAAAGGGTGGGTAAAATCACTGGGGAAGCCAAGCCAGGACAAAAGCCTTATAACGCCCTATGTTGTTATAATAGTGTTTGCTCTATGCTGCTTTTCATAATCTACACAAACAGTTTGGGTCATCACAAAACCAGAGAGACAGTCTGTCTGGAGAAGTTCATGAAGACATTGTAGCATCATGTAACATAATCTTTTTAACATGGCAAAGAAGGTTAGCGTATCCAATGTTCGGACTACTAAACAAATAAATTAGGCTTGTGGATTTACACTCACTAACATTTTCGGTCATTTAAAAAAGAAAACAAAGTGACAACTATTTCAGAATAATTTCCACTTCCACAGTTCAGCACAAAACACCGCAAAAATCAACCCACTAATGAGCCAAATGATATAATGCTGTGGTCGTCTACTGTTGTGTGTGTGTGTCTCTGTGAGTGTGAGGTGAGCAAGGGAAAACAGTTCACACATTCATCACATTAATAGAGGAAAACTGAAACCATTTCCCAACTTACTACCATGTTCTGTAAAATATACCTGCCCCCTGCCCTTCACCTCTGCCAAGCATTGTCTGATTACCTACAACCCAACATGCTGCTTGCACAGTGAGCAGAGATCCAAAGCCATTCAGATGAATGGTCCCTCTCCAGCAGTACCTCTGACCTGGCCTGAGACACGACACCTCCACCAGGGAGCATTCAAACAGAGTAGAAATCACTACTGCTGACGCTGGCACTGTAATGCAACGAAGGGATGGCAATAAACAGATGGACAATGAGGAAGATATGAGGGCAGCTTGTACAGGCATCTCCACCATCCATCTCTACAATACTGGCTGTACTAGATCCTGAGGTAAAACACATACAGACCCACTGACCAGACGCACTGAGTGCAGTGGTACAAGGACCTCCCTGGGTTCCCTGATTAGTCCGCAGAGGCAAAGGGCTCTACGGGAGAGAGACGGGAAAAGGATGGAGTCTTTTATTTAGTGGAGAGCCTGAGGCCTAAAGATCAGCAGGGGCAGAGAGAGGAGTGAGGGGAGGGACATAGAAGAGAGAAGCAAAGAACTCCTTCAGCATTGTTCAACCATGTGCCCAATCATAACAGTTGTAGTATGTGTAAAATTACATTTACGTTATAATTCAGTTTAAAATCAGAGGCTATTCGCCTGTTATAGGTCAGCTTTTAAATTACAGGTTTTTACTCACCAAAGTAACAACAGAGCATATTCAAAAGTTTTGTTGTCTCAAACTAATTCCCTATAATTCCCAAAAGAGTTATTTTAGGTGGTTTTGAAAATAAGAAAACATTAAAAAAGTTTTATCTTAAATTAATGTGGTTTTTTAATGGTTTTAATATGCTCATACCAAGTGAGTCTACTCTATTTTACAGAGGATCCGCTTCACAGCTCCTCAAGCCTGTCCTCCCAGGTCTCTCCCAGATTTTTCCTCCCAAGCTTCTCCCAGTTTCTCCCAGGATCTCCCAGGGCCTCTCCAAAGCCATTTCTCCCACGTCTCATCCCGGCTGCTTGTGGTAGTGTGGAAAAAAGACTGCTCTCTCTATCTGCTCACAGCCTCAACAGACTGATGGAGTGCTCTGCCAGATCCTCATGTGTTCGCCGGCGATGGCAGCAGCTGACCAGCCCTTCAGACACTGTGTTTACAGATCATCACTCTGACTGGCACACTGTTGCTCCTCTGCCTTTCAAATATTCAAATGTGGGTTACGGGTGAATGTTTCATGAGGGCTAACCTCAGGAATACGTCACGCAGCCACTGTTTGCCAGCATCCTACCACAGCAGTCACCTGACTGGCTAGATACACGCTTGTGAAGCTGTCGCGCTCAGTTATGACATCACATCAAAGGGCCCGTACGGCAGAGTAGCAGAGAGAAGATTATGAGGGCTCCCCTTTATGTTGACATGAGCAGTGTTCCAGGGTTAAGATGCCGTCGGATTAACGTCTGTCTTTGGATGGGGGGCCTGACCTCCGTCATTACAGTTCCATGGCTTTGGTCATTTCGCTAGTCATATGAAACTTAGGGTCTGAACAGTAATGACTTGAAAAGAGCTGTCTCCCTGTGTTTGTGTGTGCTGGACATTGGACACATCGATGACTGTCTGCCATGTCCTCTTGCTGTGCTGTCTGGGGTGTGTTGTGTGAGAGAAATCTGAGAGGGGTCAGAGGTGAACATCTAGCCGGGGCTATGAATACTAACACCCAAAACCTCCTCTATGACCGCTTTGACCACTATATACTGACCTGTGGAGATCGAGCTAGGACCACAACAGGACCATACTGAACGTTGCTAAAGCTTTGTGTAGTGTAAATGGAGAGGGCCTGTGGCTATGGCAGGGCTAACGGATTGCACAGCTTGTTGGTGATGTTTATATGCTCCAGTGGCATCAGAAATGACTTAACATGGTGCCCTGCAAGCCTCTGGGGGGGAGGGAGAGCCAGAGCCACCGTCACCCGCAATGAACCACTGTGTGCAGAGAATCAGGCCTTCTGATGATTGGAAGTGAAAATGATAATCTTTCCTCATCTACCGTAAAATGTGAGCTAACTTTAACCAGATTGGACGTATTACTTTAACTAGTTTGGAGTAAATTGTAGCAGTGTACTCATCAAAGGTCTTAGTTCAGAATTACACCTTGGAAATAAATGAAAAAAGTTGTGTGGTGTCCTAAAGAATCCTGCAGCCAGCCAACTGCTTCAGTGAGTAATGTGTACTTGCTATTACTGGGTTATGCATTTGTCCCAATTATTTATCTAAATCCAATGTGTACACAGTTAGACAATTTCCTGGGATAATGCATCACTATGCAAGCTTTATTTACACTGGAAAATGGTCTAGAAGCATATAATTTGTAAATGTTGGGTTGAACATTTTGTTGAATAAACAAATTATATAATTTAACATTTGTCGAATACCACTGTGAATCAGGCAGCAGAATATCATATGAAAATGCAGCTGGAAAAAAGGCGCATATATTGGACTGCAGCAGGCCAATCAAAAAGTTTGGATTGAGTATAAAATATATTTAGTCTAACAAAAAACAACAATTAAAGGGATTAATAAACAGCCCCTTTCACAATATGCAGACTGTGTCCTCACTGTGGCACCAAACCCAAACACGCACTCTATGCTTCAATGTTAACCGGAACTGATAATTAGTTGGTTCTCATTGATGATAAAAGTTGTGTCACAGTAAGAACCAGCAGAGAGGAGAACACATTAGTACTTGTCATAGAGAACACCATTGTAGGGAGAGGGAAACTGGGGAACTAGGTCAGGGGAACAGTAGGACAGGACTGGGGGTAGAAGACAGTAGGATTAGCCACCTCATCACCAGAATGCTCCACTAACATCCAGGGAATACATAATCATATTCTCTTTCATACTGTGAAAATCAATGGGTTGTCCGCTGTTGGAGCTTCTCCATTACACTGGGATATCCTCACTGAAATTATCTCACATTTTGGCAGTGTTACTGGGAAGTCACCGTAGCAACAGCTGAGACCCTGGCTGCCAGTGGCCACAACGTTTAAATGTAAGCCCTTGTTCCCCTGCCTGCCATGTCACCAAGGAGACAGACCCTAGGCTGTACAGGCAGTACAGTACTCTTTCAGAAAATGTATCCAAACCTTTCTCAAGGGAGGTGCAGTGTTGGGGTCACTAGAAAAATGAATCAATTACCTATTACTCATTAATACAATTACAATTATTTGGTTTCAACGTGTTTCAACAACAAGAAACCAGGTAAGTCTCGTTCAGCCGGTCCGCGATAAGAAGGAAGGAATGTTGTTGCCCTGGCTGGATTCGATACGCGGTGTCCTATGCGACAGACTGCGTCTTTAACCATTATGCTGTTTAAACAGCGGGTGTTGTTGTTGTTATACATGAGTAGAGATGTGGTGTCTGTTTACAACCTGCATTGTCAAACCAATTAGTCGAAACCCCACGGTTCTCAAAACTAGTTCCCTAAATGACCTATTAACATCCAAACCAACAACAGGTATAATGGGATCGCAACACAGTGACTCCGAAATGGTCCTTGTCGGTGAAGTTCGTCCATCGCAATATAACCGTAAACAGTTTTACTTGAGGCTTACTATAATGCAGCCAGCAAAGTTTTAGCCTAACCTGAAGAAATCCAAATGCCTACTTTGTTTGGTCTGTGGTAAGGACCAATCCCCGGTCCAATGGGTGGCAGACCACATTTCTAACCAGTACGCTATTTAACAATGGGTAGTCAGTCAGCCTGTTAGTTAGTTTACCCATTCAAGTCCTCACTTAAACCGATCATGTCCTCACTTAAACCGATCATGTCCTCACTTAAACCGATCATGTCCTCACTTAAACCACTCATGCCCTCACTTAAACCACTCATGTCCTCACATAAACCACTCGTGTCCTCACATAAACCAATCATGCCCTCACATAAACCAATCATGCCCTCACATAAACCAATCAGGTCCTCACTTAAACCACTCAAAATTACAGTGACAAGCCATATAGCTTTAGGTCAGAGGATCTTTTACCGAAAGTTTGAATCCCCAGGTTGACAAAGTGGGGCGGTTGGACTGTTGCAATAGTCCATATGTAGACATGCCAAAACATCAATATTATTCAGTACACTGTTTAAGTAGTGCTTCATTGACTTTGTAAATACTGCACATCTCCCAAAACAGAATTACATTTGTCATGAGTGCAGGTAGATCAGCCAGGGAATCCGAGTGGGCATTGGCTCAGTGATGCATCAGCTGACCTTGGGACCTCTCCTACCTAATCTAATATGGAGGTCTATTTAAGTCAGTCAGGGTACTCACTCTGTCTGCTACTCTGCTGGTCGTCTTGTGTGGTCGCTAAACCCACCCACCACCCCAGCCTCCACCTGTTAGTTCTGTTTCCTTCCGCGGGGGGATTGGTACTGTGTACATTGCTCATCGCCATCGGTATTACTATTGTAATATTACAGTGTTAATGTTATTAGGAGTATTGTATGCACCATCATGTGATGGTGATGAGTTATTCCAAAGAAACAGAACCTAACGTCAAGATGTCGTATGACTATTGCTGAACATTGTTTCTTTAATAAATACGTAAACGAAGACATGGCAATTCCTGTCTGAACTCCTTGTTTTCTCTTCTACAATGTTGCAAACTAGCCTATGAAACAAACATCTCTGCAAAACATTTTCTTATTAGCTACCCTCTTGCCCATCTACTCAGAACCAAAACCTCAGAAAATAATTTTCAGGTTCTAAAGTATACATTGGACCGGTCCAATTAGAAAAAAGGCACTGCTTTAATTTTATTACAACGACACCCCAGGAATGTGTTTATTAACTGCAAAATAGCCCATTTGTGTCTAATACACCAATAAAAGGTGTTGTGAGATCAACACAACTACCGTAAACAGAAACAGGTATCAAATTAAATTAGAAAAACACCTTCAACACATCTCACTACACTCAAATGGGCCTCTAATGTAGCTGCAACATATGGAAACAAACAAACATGAAATGAAAACTCCTGGGGCTTGTGATGATAGGAGACATGACACGTGCATTCTAGACTTGTATTCATTACATTATGAATTAATGCATCAGAAAGTAGAAAGGTCCTGGATTACAACATCAGAAAGAGGCCTGCGATACTGCATCAGATAAAGGAAGAAGCCTGTGATACCACATCAGACATAGGAAGAAGTCTGTGATACCACATCAGAGAAAGGAAGAAGTCTATGATACTGCATCAGAGAAAGGAAGAAGTATGTGATACCACATCAGAGAAAGGAAGAAGCCTGTGATATTGCATCAGATAAAGGAAGAAGCCTGTGATACCACATCAGAGAAAGGAAGAAGTATGTGATACCACATCAGAGAAAGGAAGAAGCCTGTGATACTGCATCAGATAAAGGAAGAAGCCTGTGATACTGCATCAGAGAAAGGAAGAAGTCTGTGATACTGCATCAGATAAAGGAAGAAGTCTGTGATACCGCATCAGAGAAAGGAAGAAGTCTGTGATACTGCATCAGATAAAGGAAGAAGTCTGTGATACTGCATCAGAGAAAGGAAGAAGTCTGTGATACTGCATCAGATAAAGGAAGAAGTCTGTGATACCGCATCAGAGAAAGGAAGAAGTATGTGATACCGCATCAGAGAAAGGAAGAAGCCTGTGATACTGCATCAGATAAAGGAAGAAGTCTGTGATACTGCATCAGAGAAAGGAAGAAGTCTGTGATACTGCATCAGAGAAAGGAAGAAGTCTGTGATACTGCATCAGAGAAAGGAAGAAGTCTGTGATACTGCATCAGAGAAAGGAAGAAGTCTGTGATACTGCATCAGAGAAAGGAAGAAGTATGTGATACTGCATCAGAAAAAGGAAGAAGTCTGTGATACTGCATCAGAGAAAGGAAGAAGTCTGTGATACTGCATCAGAGAAAGGAAGAAACCTGTGATACAACTTCAGAGAGAGGAAGAAGGCTGTGATACTACTTCAGAGAGAGGAAAAGGCCTGTGATACTATTTCAGTGAGGAAGAGGTCTGTGATACTATTTCAGTGAGGAAGAGGCCTGTGATACTACTTCAGTGAGGAAGAGGCCTGTGATACTACTTCATTGAGGAAGAGGCCTGTGATACTACTTCAGTGAGGAAGAGGCCTGTGATACTACATCATTGAGGAAGAGGCCTGTGATACTACTTCAGTGAGGAAGAGGCCTGTGATACTACTTCAGAATGAAGAACAGGCCTGTGATACTACATCAGTGAGGAAGAGACATGTGATACTACTTACGTTTTAAGGATATAACTGGTTTTGGAATTATAATTTTAAGAATCTGATGATATTGATGATGAAAAATCATACTGTATTATTTTGGGGACTGAAGGCTTCAGTTGCCCACATGTCCTATCTGGATGTTGAAGGAGGCCAACCTGCACCAGAGGCAACCCTGAATTGGGTAGTTAAACAGTTTAGGGAAGTGATCAGATGCAGATGCAGATGAGACTGAATCCCAGCCAAATATTGGGAAAAGGATCTATGCAATAGTGAAAGAGACACAAAATCAGGTGAGAAAAGAATGAGAGAAGAGGACGTGCGAGGGAGTGAGATGAAGACAGAGGGAGAGATAAAGAGAGAAGAGAGAGATGGAAGATAAAGAGAGAAAGGAAGACAGTGGGAGAGAGAGTTGGTGACCTAGTTAGGCCTTTCACTGTTCTCTCCCTGATCCCCAGATTAGGTGTCCTGGAATCTCGGGTGTCTTTGGCAGACTAGCAGCCTGGGAGGATGGGCAGGAAAATTAAATGACGAACATGTTCTTTGGACCTCCACTGCCATGACAAGGCAGGTGTATAAATCCCCAGCCACATTATCATAAGGCCCACCGAAATCCAACAATATATACACCAAAAGCTGGCCTTTTTTATATTTTTCATTGGTTGAGATAGGTGGAGATCTAACCCCAAGGTACTGTTTGTTGAATGAAAACCTGTTTTCAAATAGCACTGGGGATACGTTGATAGCAAACATAATTCCATAATTTATGTTCATACTGAATGAAATCACATTTTTCAAATTAGTTGTATATTAAATTAATTCCTGAGAGATACAGTTGGTAAAAATAAAAATGCTATTTAATAAGGAGAGCTTTTTTTAAATGTTAAAAAACGTGCAACTAGCCATGGAGGTTTAAAAAACATGGGTATCTTCCAATTCAGGAATTGAAGAAGAATTAATTAATTATATTGGTGGAAAATTATGGTTGATATGCAGTATCTAAACTGCAACAGCGAATGGGCATCAAATTTACCTTTTACAATCTGTAAAAAAAAGACTGTAGCTACAACTCAGACTCCCAGAGCACAGAGTAAACAGAAACTCCTCATTCCCATGATGTCACCGAGGGCAGAACAAATAGTGCTACTGCAAATGTTAAACAGAGCACAACAGCAATGCATCTTATTTATTTTAATGTCTTAATAATGTTGAAAAAAAATGCTGCATTGACTTAAATCCAATTTAAAGTCCCCTCTGTTATGTCACTTAGCAGAAATTATCAAACTTCCTTTTTTATATCACACAAAGAATGGTCATAAACATAATCATGTATGTACATAGAGAGACTGTTCCAGTTATGTGTAGTCAATGACAAGTTACGTGTGAGTCATTATGTAGACTGTGGTTCAGAGAGGGTAAGTTGGTCATATGGAATCAGCCAGAAAGCGGGGATGTCCCCAGACTTGAAAAACACACTGGGCTCAGCTTGATGGTGATTGGGAAGGGGAGGAGGGCCTGGGCAATTGAAATAAAGTGCACATCGTAAAAACAAAGCAGCTGTCAGCTCTCCTTGTGCGTATTTAGTTGAAAACATCCCAGCAGCGTTAATGACAATTTGCTAAACGTCCGTGACTGGCCAGAACACATCCAGGACTAAAGACCTGATTTGTTGAGCTTCTGCCAGGAAGAGAAAGGGATATGATTTCTTGGCATTCAAAGCACAGCATTGACAGTGGCACAGAGAAGCAAGACACCGCATGCACTTCATCTGTCGGTAGTCCAAATTCATAGTTTTCAGTCACGTGGTTGCTCTGACAGCCTGGCGGGCAAAACATTGTTGAAATATTCTATGGAGCTACTGCACAAGCTGGGCAAATGTTCTACTTTTACAGCCCATGGGTGTTTAGATCACCTCACCAAACATGAAGAACAATGACAACAAAGGTACGCAAACAACCGTCAAGTCTTAGGCACTAGTGACCCATATACAGCAGCCGATGCGTTATTTACATTGTTAAAAACAGCTATATCCCTGTCGGGGCCGAAATTTGGGATGTGTACATATACCTTGTAGAGAATCCATCCCTTTACATTGTTACCAAAATGAAAGCGTACAAAAGTACAGACAGCTATCTGTACATTCGATCAGGGTGGGTCAATAATGGAATTGTTTGAGAGGAGAAGGAGAATAAATTACTCATTGTCAAAGCAAAGAGTGGGCCAAATTGTGATGGCTATCTCCAAAACTGCAGCCCTTGTGAAGTGTTCTGCCGGTATGCAGTGGTCAGTACCTATCAAAAGTGGTCCAAGGAAGGAAAAGTTGTTAACCGGCAACAGGGTAATGGGCGACCAAGGCTTTTTGATGCACGTGAGGAGCGAAGGCTGGCCCGTGTGGTCCGATCCAACAGATGAGCAATTGTAGCTGAAACTGCTGAAAAAGTTAATGCTGGTACTGATAGAAAGGTGTCAGAACACACAGTGCATCACAGTTTGCTGCATATGGGGCTGCGTAGATGCAGACCAGTCAGGGTGCCCATGCTGACCCCTGTCCACTGCCGAAACCGCCTATAATGGACACATGAGCATCAGAACTGGACCACGGAGCAATGGAAGAAGGTGGCCTGGTCTGATGAATCACGTAATATTTTACATCACGTGGATGATGGGTGCCTGTGTGTCGCTTCTCCTGGAGAACACATGACATCGCATCCAATGGAATTGCAACTATCTGGCATTTTCAATTATAACTAGTAAAAGTTATGGAGTTGTCAATGGAGGGCAATGGAAGGAGAGTTTGTTTTAACCACCAAGTGGGCTTTCCTTTATGCCGTAACATCACGTGAAAACTATCAATTGTGCTAACATATGGGTAGTACTGCAATGACGTGGATGCGGGCGTAACACAACTTGAATTTATAAATACTAGGCACTGTGAACATGATGCTAACCTATGGAATCATTTGTAATCTAATCCACATGAATCTATCGTCACACGAGCATTAATGTATTATTATCCCAATGTCATGTCATTGTGTGTTGCCTGATTCCATTATGTTTGTGCAAGCCACACCATTTTTCTTTTAATGCGTTTAGCATAATCTTGAGAAATAGGCGTTATAAGCCATTCCCAGAAACACAGAACTTTAGAAACAGTATAGCCAAATACGTCATCACTGGCAGTTGTCTTGAAACATACATAATCGCCAGTGTCCAAATGGTTGGAGCTACAAACTCATTCTAATCAGGAGTCTCAGGAACATTTGAATGTGTCTAGTTTTGACGTGAGACATCCACAAGACCAGCTATCAACCAAAAGCTAAGAAGTCAGTGGAAAATCACCGCCATGAGGTGCACTTAGAAATTACCAGTTAGAGCTAAAACATTATAAAATAAGTTCTATATTCAGTATAGTCCCTGGAACAAGGAGGTTGTTTTGGTTTTGCACTACAACACCCACAGGCTGATCTAAAATGGTAATGGTCAGCAAAGTAAGTTGTGAAAAAATTGACAATTAGGATTAAAAAAAATATCAAAAATGATGTAATACTTTTTTTTTTCTTTCTCATCTTTTGGATACTAAATAGGCAAAGCAGGAAATAATTAAAACTTGACTTATTTCCAGATTTTATGGAAAACTTGGTACATTTTGTAGAACCTGATTTTATGTGTAATTACACTCAAGGCACTTTCATTGTATCAAATAATTGTTCAATATTTTTCAGGAATGCTACATATATAGGTCCTACAACTCCCAATCAAAATACAAAATGGTTCATGCACACTAAATCTTTTGTAAACTTTGCACTCACAGAATGTAGTGCCTTGCCTGTATTAAATGCTTCCATTGGAACAATAGAACCTAACACATCCCAATATAACACGTCTCCCCCTTCACACCTAGTTGCCATATCACGCCATGTGTCCTCACGGGAGTAAATAAGCACCCTTCTCTCTCTCCCTCATATATCTCTTGGATGTTAGCCTCCCTCCGGGACCACTAAGCCCTGGGCTGTTTATGTTGCTATAATCTGTCACCCGGTCTACAGTGGTCAGAGATGGTTCAGGAGCATTGTAAACAGGAGGCTGAAGAACAGGTTTTCCTCCCATTCTAACAGACTGATAAATTGCTGGCTAACTTCCCTCCACACTGATCTAGGTTTTGAGCTCTTTGTGCTCACTCAAACAAAAATGTACTTTGTCTCGTTTACGCACGCTCACCATGCACATACTCAATTCTGCACACTCCCCATAGTTTTTATTATTATTTGTATTTATTGCCTTGTTCAGGATCCAAGACACAAGAGCTTTGCTACTCCCACAGTTTAAATGAGTTATGTTGTACTTCTATTTACCCCATTGTTTAGGAGCAGAGACACTAGAACGTTGCTACATCTGCTTTAATGTGTACTGTATGGGACTAATATCAAACGTAGAAACTTTAATCTGCTGCAGGTAAGGATTGTGATCCTCAGGCCTGCAAAGGGGCCTTTGCTTTCAAGGAAAGTACTAGTAACTGAACATTTTGGTAAATTAATAAATTCTGGGGAACCAGCATTTTTTAGTACAAGAGTTGAGAATCCATGTACAACATATAGAGCCATTTCAGAGAGTTGACATAAGACAGTGGTTCCCAACCAGGGGTACTAGGACTCCTGGGGGTACTTGGCCTCTCCACAGGAGGTACTTGAAAACATTAATGACACCATAGGCTTAATAGTGAAATTTACATGAAGGGGTACTTACGGGGTACCGAAAGCAGTGCAAAATATTTGGGGGTACAGTAACTGAAAGAGGTTGGGAGCCACTGACATAAGACATACAGAGTAGACAGAATGGTACCTTGAACAGGACTGTATGTAGAATATTCTCTGTGTGAAAACTAGTTAATTTGCAGGTTCACATTTGAAGCAACTACAGTATTCACATTACATATAGTCAGGTAGAATGAGTTTTACAAGAGACATTTAATATTTGCTTTCTCTGTACACTAGCGAAAGAAACTGAATCTCCACAATGTCCACTGACCATTTTGTCAATCAACTAACAAAAACAATTTATTAATTTTTATATATGTTAAAGATATTTCATAGGATGGCATAATGATTAGATGGCATAATGATTCCCTACACTATTCAACACTTGAACCGAGGCAAACAAATAGAGCAGCAAGGGACAAAATTTAAAGAAGGACCACTGCATTTCTTGTTATTCTGGTAAAAAACTAAAATATAAGGCTGTTCATCTGTCCTTTATACAACATGGAATCATTCTCATTGGAGCTGTGATATTCTATCATCTCATCAATTATATCAGGAAAACATGTACCTGTATGTCATAAAAAGGGAAATGTTTCAGCAGAATATCAGAAACCAGGACTGCTGCTTTAACATTTATTTGCTTCATATTGTTGTCATTACATCAATATATTTTTTACTTCTTAAAAAGTTGATCAATGTTGGAATGTGTTTAAAGTCGTTTGAATCCTCATGGGATTCCCTCAGTCCAGGAGAGAGCCGAATGACAATCAACGGATGAACAAAAACACATACACAAACTTAGAGTAATTAATTTTGATCGGCACTATGCCCTGCCGTTAATTCAGACTAAAGATAAAACGAAACATCAAAGTTAGACAAGCCGCAATGAAACTATAAGAAAAAGAAACCAGCCCTTAACCCCAGTTTCTTCCCTCAAAGGAAATTATTCAGGCTATGATTCAATCTACATTATTGAATTATATAAAGTATCACAACTTCGCAGTGAACAAATGGCTCTTGACCATCTATGTAATTTAAGCAGAAATAGCATATTACTGTATTGATTCTCTTGAATGGATTATAAAACCTGACTTATGTTTCATTCGAATACATTGTAACCAGCGCTGGCTAATCCCTCTATAAAACGACTAATATAGAAATTGAAAATAACCTAATAGCTAGGCCTATAACTCCAAAGTGCATTATTCTTTAAGAGATGGTTGGTCATTTTACAACATCAACTTCTAGCGTGCATGGTCATAGTGAATAATAACAACATCAGTGGTAGGCTAGCTGGGTTATTGTCTGTGGTTAAGCATTTTGTTTTTGCCTTGTTCAAGTCAGCCACAACGTCAATTTAAGGACAGCTTTGTAGTGGCTTGTCAAACAGGCTGGAGAATCAGTTCATTGTACGTTCAGTATATTATCGTCCATGTGAATGGAGTCATGGCAGAAATGTGTTAGAAAACAAATTATTAACACCACAATAGAGTCGACCGTGACTATCGCGGGACCTGCGGGATGCACTTGGTGTAGCATCAATGCTTTTCTATATGAAAAACACTTGCAGCATATATCTTCCTACATAATCACAGGCAATATAGTTAGGCTACTGTAGAAATATAGTAAAAGTGATCTGACCTGGATTGTGCATGTGTATTCCGTATCATCCAGCAGTCTGACGGTGCAGTCGTATTCTCTATCCAGATTCCTGATGCTGCCACTCATTATTCGGCTCAACATCTTTTTGCAGAATTGCTGGTCTGCGTCTAGGACCACAACAATAAACTGAACACAGCACAGAAGTAATGTCACATTAAATTACTACATTTTCCGACCAACCAGTCGAGCAGCAGCTGAAGATTCTACTGCCGATACACTGAGCATTGTCTATCCCATAAAAGTATACACAGCACAACCAAAAGCAACAGCACGGAATCATTGAAGGATGCCCGCATCTAGCTCCGGCAGCAATCCACCCTTGTGTACCCGTAGTCGAACGATTGGTGAACATTCACCATTCACCGCTTGCAACTTGAGCTAGAGGGGGCGGAACCTGTAAAAATAGACTGACGTCAATGAGAACCAACCGGAGCGATTTTCTAGACTAGACAGTCAAAAGTTGATTTCCAGGCTACAGATTCACAACCTATACATGCTTATGATAATCTGGTAATCCTATTTCATATTGATCAAGATCAAAGTAATACATGGTTGTCTATTCTATCCATATTGACTGACATTCTGACACATTTTGTTTAAAATGCATGTGTGTGTGTCTGTGTGTTTGTTTGTGTGTGTGTGTGTGTGTGTGTGTGTATGTGTGTGTGGGGGGGAGTAATTTCGATAAATGTCGCATTCCCATACAGGATTTTGTTCGTTTTCCATGCCTTTTTCGTGAAATTTTTATATCATGCATTTTATTTTTCTTTACAATTAAATGGTACCACAACACATGATAAAATAGTAGGCTAGTAGTGGCATTCTTCTCATCCTACACATGCCGAGTTGGTTACTTTTCTCAGACGATCTGTGGGTATTTATAATACATTATTTTCTTGCAGCCGACCACTCCCAATAACAAATAAATTCAATATTACTTGAATTATATTAATGAACATGGGATGGCTTTTCACGTCTCCCAACAACATATTTCAGAGACGCGTCCACCTCCTAGTGGACGTATCGGGTATGTATAACACCTGGGCCGTCTTCATTGATTTACTGTGTCCAGAAAATTGGTCAGAAAACTTTTGTAAGCGATGCAGAATAATGTAGAACATTATTTGGAGTGTATGTGATTGATAAATTCAAATTGAATTGAAAACATCGAAAAAAAACTGACCCTTGTGCCGTGACATTGTGTTCGCAATGCCGTGACCCGGATTCGAACCGGGGTTGCTGCGGCCACAACGCAGAGTACTAACCACTATACGATCACGGCGAGCTACCAGGGTATGTTGCTCAATTGAAGATTTTAGGTTTATAACCCAGATTGACATACACAATAAGTTAATAATTGGATGACGTTGCATGTACGTTCAAAAAAATATTTTCATACGTTTAGCGGTGAATACGACTATACAGTTTCACTAATTAAGTTAACGTTAGCTAGTTAGCCAGGAGTAACTCGGTCCTTAATGTAAATGGTTTACTCATTGATTTTTCAGTCCTACAACAGATTATTTAATTATTGTCTGCTTATATTTCTTTATGTAACTTTTAAATAGTCTCTTTATTAATATTTCAGTTGTTAACAAACTGTAAAAACCCTAAAAAACCGATACGCTCATCGACATAAATAACACAGTAATAGTTATGTAATTCATTTTATTGGTTACATACTGGTACATTATTGTTTTATTATTATTATTCACAAGCAGGTAGAAAAGTTGCCTTTTCTGGGGGATAATTTAAGAATAAATATTGCTTGAGTGTCATGATGAATGAGAACAAAAAGACATAGACAGACAAACAAACACACAGACACCTCATTACCACCATTAAACTGATGGAATTTAACCATAGAAATTGAATGTATCAGCGCTGACATTATTCTTGTACATTGATTAAAGCCTAAATAGAAAATAGGCTATAAACACTATTATAGAGGAACATATACAAGAGTTACACTGAACACAACTTAGAACACAACACATTTCCAAAGATAGAGGGAAGTCAAAGAGTAAAATCATGAAGCTCTGATTCATCATTCTCCTCTGGTTCATTGCCCTTTACAGTGGGGACTTTAGAAGCACACTCTGCCTTCCTGGTGAAGGGGCGGCCTGGCTTGTCCAGTGTCTGATGTGGGGGCTGTATGCTGTGTGATATGTGCCCCACATGCCGAGCAGGGTTTCCTTCTTGTCTTGGGGCCATCAATGTTTCCTGTCCCTTGTACAGATCAAAGGATGCTACCAAAGGCTTCCCTATATCCAGTTGTTTGCTCTCTTGGAGACGCAGCTTGTTGTCCATGTGGGTATAGTGTAGGTCCACCTTAATCACTAAGGATCCCTTCAAAGCCAGGAGAAAAAAATACATTTTAACAGCATACTGTAACATTAATGCTAGATGGCTAATTGTAAACCTTTGTACCACTGCCTAAAGACGCAGTCTGGGATTTATGGCCACTGGTAAGGAAAGTGGCAACGCCAAGGCATAAAGGGTCCCCAAAAATGGTGTTCTATGTCCTATGTGCTGATTTGTGCCCCATGTCATCAAAACCACTCACTTTAAAATGTGGAATATCATGACTAAATGAGGTATGTTAGTGAGTGTAATTATAGATTAGATTTAAAAAAAAACAACATATGAAATAAAGTAATACATTTTGTTCATGGCAAAAGCAATTTTACCATAATATACATACCTGGAGCTTTTGAAGGCCACAAAGTCTGAGGCTACAGTCAGAGGGTTCAGCAACCAAGTTGTTTAGCAGAGAATCCATTTCTCCTGATCTGCTCGGACTAAAGATATCCTCCATTACCTAGACAGGGGTGGGAAAAATAAGACACACAAGGCCACTTCAGATAACATGCCATACTCACTTGTTATTGAAAACAGTGTAGAAGTAATGTATGCTTTCTGTCATCTTACGAGTGAGTAGGGCATATCCTGCATCAAACCACTAGGTGTCAGTATGCTACAATACTTCATTATTTCTCAAAGGAAGAGGCTGATCTTTTTCAGATATTCTCCAGAATAATCAAGTCCTGCCGATTTGTATCACACTAAAAAGAAGTGCAAACTAGTTCAGCCATGCATGCTTATGCCATTCATGCTGTGCACTTGTGGCTAAGCCAATATCCGCCCCCAAAAAACAATGGGAATGAACAAATATCATCCTGGGCAAAATCCCCAAAAGCCTGGTCAGTCGACAGCCCTGTGCAGTTAAACAGCAATTTCGGTCTATTCTTTTTTTGTCACTACAGTCATCTTTAAAAGCAAGGACATTTGTGTAAAGGAATAACATTATTATGAATGGGATACATCAGCACAGCGCTTATGTAAGATATTTTGCCCCTATGTATGAAAAGTGATGTAATTTGTAATTGGTGGAACCAATAAAGAGCCAAAATAGTATTAATCAATATGGGTAAAAGTATAAATACTGTGCAATTTAATTATTAATGAGTTAGAGATGACATCCAGATACTGTAAAACGATAGCATGTTGAAAGGTTTTCAGTCATATTAAAGCCTGTGTTTTCATTGAGAGATCTCCCTAGTCTCATTCAGCCATCTTAAGATAAATGCACTAATTTAAGACACTATAAATAACAATAAGATTTAACAATAACAAAAGTGTAGAAATTTAAATCACTCACAGGTGTGGTCCTAAGTGTAACTGTGCAGTCCTGTGCTCTGGGACCAGTGGTTTTCACAGTACCAAAGACAACCATCACATTTGAGAACAAGGCTGAGAAGCTGACCTCCACCACAACCCCACATGGAAAAATAAGCTGCTTCTGACGTGGTAACTCTGTGTGGGAGGACAACACAGTTTTAGGATGGAAATCCTATTTCAAGAAAGAAATAAGTTAGGAACATTTGTGATGTGATGGTGGTGGAATGATAGGTGCATTACCTGCTCTAATGCTTACAACGTATTCAGTGTTAAGTTAAATACAATCTCTGTCTGCCACAAATAAACAGTTAGTTCTTGAATGGTGGTGTGCTGACTATGACTCATGCTAAACCACACTGTATGCACATGGAAACGGGAACAACTATGTCACATGCACAACTAAAGAGTTGTTGGGGGTGGTGAACATACTTTTTCTCTATTGTTAAAGCATACTTTTTCTCTTTAGTTCTCTTTTGTTAAAGCAGTCTATGGGCAGGAAACTGATTTGACACTAAAAAAGACACGTGTAATGGGTATTATGTACACACACACAGAAAGCACAATTTGACGTAGACAATACCTTACAAACACACATTTCCTGATTTAAAAGAATCATGGGGAGATCATCTATGAGATCGGGAACATGACAAGCTATCAATTATTTTGGTAAATCAAAATGAGCAAAATAAGAGATTTCCCGAACAATAGCTATTGATGTAAACCATAGCTGGCAACTTCATTCCAAGTGCCCACAGAGACTTTCCCTTTGAAGCTTACCGTTGGCCTGTTTCCAGCAGGCGTCTCTCACACGTAACTCCCTTGTATGGCCTCTGGTCCTGACCGGGTCTGTGAGGGAGCGAGGCTCCTTTAGCGTGTGTTTGATCTCCACCACCTGCTTTCCTGTGACCAGAGGGTCTCTGCCCAGATCTGAGGAAGAGGTTAAAGGTTAGCCAATGCTGCTGATGTAACACCTGTTCATGGGAGGATTCAGTGGTAGGACTGACAGGATGTATAGACATGTTTAGGTGACAGGCATGTTTAAGGCCAAAGGAGAAAAGGAACAACTGATACACTGAAACCATATTCAGGGACCTAGATACAGGTTCACTCTCAGGCCTTGTAGAGGATTTGGCTTGAGTACATATGTATTTTAAGCATGTTCCCATTACATTTGATCTTGACAGCAGTTCATCATCAACTTACTTTCCATGCACAAATAAGACAAGACAAACAAGGCAGATCGTAGTAGCTACAAGGAGACTCTAGGAACACTGTTCAGAAAATGGTCTTATGAAGTAATCATGACATGGTCACTTCAGGGTGAATGACTTCCTAGACATTCATACAGTTAAAGCAGTCTAGGTGCACTAGGTAAAACTAGGTAAGGCTAGTCAGCACTAGTCAGAAGTTAGGAGAGCCACATACATGATGGAGCACCATAAAACTTGTTTTTAACCTTGTATTTTAGAGATTTGTCTTTTTCTGTCCCACCAAAACGTTTCCACATAAGGGTTACCAGATTGTAAGAAGCGCTGCACAATGACCCAGACATATTTCTACCAAAGAAACTTAGTAGCTTTTTATTCAGTATACCCATCTACTGTGTTCAAGTCTTGGTTTCTGTGTTTTGGGTTACTGTGCTCTCAGACAGATCACTGACAGATGAAATTCATTATTGATTCTTCAACGATGGCACATCTTCCAACTCATTATGCAGCAAAGCAAATTGGCGACGCAGTATAAATCAAAACACTTGAGTGAACTGCTACAAATCATTATCTAATTAGAATGAAGATGTAATAGTTTGGTTAGTGTTTGACGTGATAAACTAAAAAGCCAGAAATGGCTATGACAGGTAGGGAAACAAAGTTTTGGTCAGTGTTTACCTTAATCCCATTTGAATAGATGCAACAAGTATGAACTAGGAAGATTTCAATGGCTTACTCTTTGCATCCCACATCACCGACTGGATTAGAAAACCAGTGAACCATCTGATTCCAAGGGATTTGAAGGGGAACAGTGCATTTAGCTAAACGCAATAGCAAGTAAGCAATTATTGTTATGTTAGGCACATGTTCATTTTGTTAGACTAACTGCAGTAACTTATATTTTGAGAGTACAATATACAATCTAACTGTATTACAGATTCATTTGTAGGGGCACCATGGAAGGCAGCATTTTTCATATTATAAGAATCTCAAGTTGATATATTGACAGGATGCGAAGGGAAACCGGGTGAAGGTCATGGAACGTGCACGGTCAATTTACTGACAGTAGGCGGGGCTTGGTGTAGACTGGCCAGGGAAATGGGAGCAAGTAGCCATGGAGAGAAGATTCGGAGGCTGTGGTGAACTAAAACCTTATCATTACAGCTATTACTATCTGGGGGGACTTTGACAGGCTATCTGGTTTGAGCAGAGTAGGGTTGTTACTCGGTGTCACCCTCGTGCTTCCACAATAAACCTCCAGGTCACACAGTATGCACGCACGCACACACACAGTACGCACGCACGCACCCAGCTGTCTTTAACTTCTGCTCTCAGGTTTCCTGCTGTGCTATAGCCAACAGTGTGAATTTTCAGAGAATGAGGTCACATGCTAATATAGCTCTGTACCACAAAGTTCTGTTACCAGAGAGACCCATCAAACAACAAAACAAGCACCTCCAAACTCCACCCACTGCTACCTACAGCGGGGTAAACACCAGGGGGAGTAGCTACTAACCAAAAAAAACTAAGACCAGTACACAGGACAAGACGTTCCACACTCACCCAGTATACAGACACTACAGTAAACGTCCTACAGGAGAGCAGATTTTTTTCAGTGACAGCTTAACTGTCGACTTTGCTACATCCCACCAGAAGTTGTCACTAAAAGTAGTCACATTGAGGTTTACCTTAAATTTCTCCCAGCAATGAGTATAATCCGTCCCAGAACAGATTGACTGAGGTCAGGTTCAGATTCTGAAGCGTTCTCCTTTCAGTAATATTCAGATTTGACAATATCTTAATTGGAAAAAATGTCAGCCTGCGTAATGCTTCGGCTGTCCTCGTCTGCCAAATTTTATGCCGTTACTGACAAAGACTGAGCTCGGTTACACTTAAGTGGACTGTGGTACTGCAAGAGTTGAAAACCAATGTGTATGGCTCCGCCTGGCCCTGCTTTCAATGTCGTCAGTCGTTACAGGCCGGAAGGTAAAGGGGCTGGTATTATGGCTCTGTCTTTGCAAAGGAGCTATTGCTCGGTTTACCTTAGGAGCAGAGGGCTACATGGTCGGAGCGGCATTCAGCCAGACTAGCTGGAGAAACAGTCTGTGGAACTGGAAGGTAAGGAGAAGGCGGAGCTGCATGACATGATGACAAGCTACCTACATTGTACTCCAAAATTATTGGGACCTGTCTCATTTTCTTTTTGTTTGGCTATTGGTTCCAGCAGATAGTTATGTGGTGAAAGTGGAGACCGTCAGCTTTGCATCCATATCTGATGAATCTGGAGAATCTGGAGAATATGGCTCCTCCGGGCCTGTAGCGCACCTTCAGTTCCTGCTGTATTTTGGCTTCGTATTCACATGGGAAAGAAATGCTCAGTTGGATTCAGATCAGGTGATTGACTTGGCAAGTCAAGGACTTTTTGGTGTTCATGGCAATGTGTTTAGGGTCATTACCCAGCAGCATGATCAAGCGTTATTTAATGACTTCAGCAGCATTTTGTTGCATCTGAGCAGACCAAGACTTCACGCACACTTCAGAATTCCTCCTGCTGCTGCCTTCATACCACGTTATACCACGCTCGTGCACGCACTAAGGACGCAAACAAACGCATCTGCCTAATAAAAGAACGCTGCGAATCCAATTGTTTAAATGCTTTTGCAGCCGTAAATGTGGGGACTATGTAAAAAACCTGCTACTTCATGAGGCTAATCACACCGTAACACTGACCCTCAGAGACCTGCTCCAGGATGTGCGTGACCTTCTCTGGCTGAAGGATGTGCTTGTTCAGGTACTTAGTGAAGATCCCAGTGCTCTTCCCCCCGTCCTGCACCTCAAAGGCCTCTGCATCCTCACATCTGTTAAGGCAGCAGGTTATTTGGATTTCACGACTAAACACTCAATCAATTGTTGTTACATAAGAGCAGAAATACGTACGTGGCATATCCATACACAGTGTTTCCCATGGGTACTAAGGGCCTGATTTCAGAAGCTATGCAATCTTGGTTGTACCTTAAAATACAAAAATACAAATTAACCGTGCCATTCCTTCGACAATCAGAGATGTATTGTTTTGCATTTATTGCATATTTGAATATGTAATGGTGCACATCAGAAGGCCTACCATGTTCTGCAGGTGTCTAGTAAGACCATGCACAATGCTGTCTGTCTCTCCTGCATTTTGCACATGACTCTCTGTACACAGACACAGTTCTCTGGACTGTATGGCTGTGGAGCGTCTATGGCAACCATATAGTTTCTCCCTAAACGTTCGTACCCATGACCAGCATAGTAGAACAGGGCTGTGGGGGAGAGCAAGATGATACTTTAAATGTAGTTTAGTGGTATACTAAGATATGTTTTTTTGTTATTCAATCAGCACAGTTCATTCATTACATTAAATTAAAACAGTCAAGTAAGAGCACAAGATTATAATCCACTTCAGAGAAATACAGATCAGGAGGAAGAACATTCGAAAGTGGAAATAAAAAGTAGTAGGTCAGGGGTTCATTTTAAGTAGTGTTACAGGCCTTAGGGAACAGTTACAGTGCTGCTGTAAAGCATGTAAATCCCTGGGGCAATTACAGATTTGTTCACCATGAAATCTTTATTTAATCAGAACCAGTCTTTTTTTCTGACATAACAGGAAGTTATAATTACCAATTCCATATGTTGGTTTGGAGGAAATCATGTATGCATTAGATAAAACTAAATTCAAATGGAATTAATGCAGGTGCAAAAAGAGTGATCTTTGGCAGAGATTGGGCAGGACTCTAATACATGGAGACGCAACATGCTAAGAAGAAAGGAGGCATCAGGAAGAGGGTAGCGAGAGTACATCAATCTGGAGAAGACTATACAACCATCATAAAAAGATTTGAGCTCCATCAGTCTACTGTGAGGCAAATCATTTACAAATGGACAGAATTTAACATGATAGCAACTCGGCCCAGAATCAGACATCCTTCCAAAATATCCCCAAGAGCCACAAGAAAAATTATAAAAATAAGGGGAAATGCCAACCCAAACATAAAATAAAGAGATTTGCAGACCTCTCTTGATGCATTACTGTGCATATTTTAACAACACAATAAGAACACTGAACAGAAATTGCATTCAAGGGAGGGTTGCTAGGAAGAAGCCTCTGGCTCCTTTTCCTCCTCTGGACTTGGTCGATTGCACATCATTAAGGGAACCAAGAATGTTGAGGTACACCAGGAGACACTTGAACAGTCAAGGAGCTAACTGTGGGGCAAACATTGGTCTCCCAACAAGAAAACAAGCCAAAGCATCCAAGGAAATCTACCAAAGAATGTCTCAGGAAAGAAGATTTGTGTTTGGCCAAGACAAAGTCCTGACCTTAATCCAATCGAGATTCTGTGGACAGGAAATTAAGTGGGTAGTACATGCCTGACAACCGTCACACTCACTCAACTGGCTCAGTTCTGTAAAGAGAACTGGGCAGAAATTCCTCAAAATATCCCATTTTAGTTTGTCTCTGTTTATTTTAATCATTTATAGAAAACGCTCTCCTTTTAAGGTGCACATTCTTTCAAGCACACTGTAGATCCTGCAGTCTTTTCAAATATAAATTACAAATATAACAGCAGCAGCATAGGATTACGACCAAGGACAGAAGCAAGGTCAACAGAAGAAAGGGCAGAAAAGTTTCAAAGGGATTTTAAGATGAGTAAGATATTTAACACTTAACTGAGAACTCTTTCTTTATACATTTGAAACTACAATATTCAGGTCGGAGAATAGTGTCATAGACATCAAGTATCTGGAAACTCCTATATTAAGTACACTAAAATAAAATGTTCTTGCAGGTTTTCTTCATTGAAACTGTGGGGGAATCCGTATATATTTGCTAAGGGAAATGAAAAATGGTATTTAAAACAACACTTTCAATTGGTTTTTAAAATAACAGACTCCCTCAAAAGGGTAACCCAAAAGGTTCTTTCAAATAATCTTTGAGGAACCATACAAAATGCGTTATTTGAAGAACCTTTAAAAAGGATATTGAGAGAACCTTTCGTTTTAATTGAGAGAACCCCTAAAAAGATCCTACAGGGATGCTCTTTTTGCGTCATCCAAAATACATCCCCCTTGCAATGTGACCACCCACACAGTACTGTACAGTGAACTCACCATACACGCCTTTGTCAAGCAGGAGCAGGAATTTGTCAATGGCCGCAAGCATCTCCTTCCTGGTTAGGTCCAGTAGGGACAACACTCTGAAGCCTAGTTGTTGCAGCAGGTTGGCTAGCTCGTGGACATCCATAGTGGGGGCCATCAGGTCCGGGTGGTGGGAGTAGTTGAGGTTACCAATCAGCAGGGCTACTTTATCAGATGCTGAATGAAAAACCATACTGGAATTTAAAATCTGAGTGAACTTACTGTACTTTTGGAACAGACAGTCCAGAGGAAAATGTTTTTTTAGAGCCTTATTTAGAACATTTTGTTATTTGGACTAGGAGGGTAGGTAGTGTTCATGCCAATGGTCCAGTCGACAACCTAACATTTTAGAGGCTCTCTTCTTGGCCACAGAGGCAAAATACAACATGATGCAGAGATAAAAATATATTAGTTTATTTCCTGTAATACTACATATTTAATTATAAAGCTCATAGGGCATTATAATATGGTAAAAAAAAAAAATTCTGCATTAATTCACTAATTTGTTAGTTGTCTTTGTATGCCTCAACTTTCTGAACAAATAGCTTTTCAGAACAACACAATGCGACAGTAGTTCGTAATTGATGCCAAGGGGCTCAGATTGCTAGAGTACTTTTGACACCAGGGCATCCTCTCAAGCCCTGTTCAATGCACACAAAAAGTGCACACCTTGTTTTGAGTTTAAAAATATCTGCCTTAATACTTAAAGCATACACAAAAAACCTTTAGACCGATTCATTAGTCATAATAAAGTAAAGGGCACAATATTAGGTGCTAACAAATACATTTGGTTAATTAAGGACCTAGTCAGGTTCTGACTAAAGAACCCCATGAAAGGGTTCTACATTAAACTTTTAGGGGTTCCATTTTTCACTCAAGCGAAATAATGCTTTTTGAATCTACTTGGATCTCTTTCTTAGTGTGAGCTTTAAGAACAGGGAATAATACTAGTAACAAGAAATTGTCATTGTCAAGAAATAATTGTATCACAGTTCAATGATATAATGATCAAACTGCATTCTATAAATACATTAAGCAGGTATTAAGCAGTATTTCCACTGAAACATACCTGTGGGTGTTGGACCTGTGAGTTGATTAGACAGCACTAAATGACATTGAAAAAGAAATGAAAGACTAAGGTTAAAACCCAGTACACAACTTTACACTTAAATCTGTTTATGCAACAAAACAACATCAAAAGCGATATGATTGCTAGAGGTCCCAATCTCATATACACTGCTCAAAAAAATTAAGGAAACAGAATCAGCACAGTATAACACCAAGTCAATTAAACCTCTGGGGTATCAATCTGTCCAGTTACAAAGCATAAGCGATTGTGAATCAAGGTCACCCTGTTTGGTGCAAATGAAAGTGACAACAGGTACACTGGAGAGGCAACAGCAAGACAACCCTTAAAAAGGGAAGGGCTTTTCAGGTGGTGGCCACAGACAAATGCTCTCTCCTTATCCTTCCTGATTGATTCTTCTCTAGATTAGCATTTTGCTAGTGTCCATGTCACTACTGGTAACATGAGGCAGTACCCGCAGCCCGTTCAGGTTGCACAGGCAGCTCAGGCATCCATACGTGCCATTGCAAGGTTTGCTGTCTCCCAAAATACAGTCTCATGGACCAGGAGATGGGTCATTACACAAGGAGAGCTGGACAGGGCGGTAGAAGGGCATCTGCCCAGCAGCAGGATTGGTATCTGCTCCTTTGTGTGAGAAGGAACAGGAGGAGCAATGACAGAGCCTTACAAAATGACCTCCAGCGGGCTACTGGTGTGCAATGTTTCTGATCAAACTGTCAGAAACAGACTCCATGAGGGTGGCATGAAGGCCCGACGTCCTCTAGTGGGACATGCGCCCACAGCCCAGCACTGTGCAGCTTGACAGGCATTCCCCAGAGAACACCAGAATTGGCAGGTCTGCCATTGTCACGGTCTCCTCACAGATGAGAGCAGGTTCACACTGAGAACGTGAAAGACGCAAAAGATTCTGTAGATGCTATGGTGAACATCATGCTGCCTGCAACATCATCCAGCGTGACCAGTTTGGCAGTGGGTCAGTAATGGTCTGGGAAGACCTATCCTTGGAGGGTCACACAGACATCCACGTGCTAACCAATGGTACCCTGTAAGGTACCGGGATGAAATCCGGGATGAAATCCAGACACATCGTCAGACCTTACACTGGTGCAGTGGGCCCTGGGTTCCTCCTGGTGCAGGATAATGCCCGGCCTCATGTGGCCAGAGTGTGTAGGCAGATCCTGGATGACGAAGGCATTGATGCCACTGACTGGCCCTTACGTTCCCCAGAACTCAATCCAAATGAAAACCTCTTGGACGTTTGTATCAGTGCATCCAATGCCGCCAAGTAGCGCCAAAGACTGTCCAGGTGCTCACTGATGCCCTGATCCAGGTCTGGGAGGAGATCCCCCAGGACACCATCCGTCGTATCATTAGGGAGCATGTCCAGATGTTGTTAGGAGTGCATACAGGCACTTGAGGGCCATACACACCGTGATGAAAATGCTTGCAAAACAATAAAAATCTGAAAAGGAACCAGGCAATCCAGCCCATGATTTAGAAAGGATGAATGTTGTTGTCCCTGGCTGGTATTGATCAGCGGTTTCCTATGTGGCAGACTGTGTCTTTAGACGAAGAGAAGAGCATTCACTCTTCTTGGCTGGCTCAGATTACGTGATCCGGCAAAAATGTAAAACAGAAATGTATAAGTATTCCCTTATATAAATTAATGATTATACTCAAAAACTAGCTAAGATCCAGACTGCTTCAAGTGTTCATCCTTGAGATGTTTCTACTTCATTCACATTAACTTTCAAATACTTTTTGTGGATTGTAGTCAAATGCGATCCATTTTTTTGAGGATTCATTTCTTTGGTGTGCTATGTAATCAAACATGCAATCTTGAGGGGTGAAAAGCGTATTGCCTCCATAGTTAATTCAACAGAACAAAAGGATTACTAAAGTTAGGAGTTTGAATACCTTGGTAAACTGGCCAATAGAAATCAGAATATCTTTGTGACGTACCAACAGATTAAAGTTCTCAAAACAGCTTTCAAAGACACAACATGTCACAATCAAAACAAAGGCCTGAACACCTCTGGAAAACAGTTTCTGATCTACACTGCCGGTTAAGTTGTAGAACACCCACATTCTTCCAGTTTTCATAGAAAAGTAAGCAGGTCCAGAGAACGACCTGAAATGGTAGAAAATGAAGCAATAAACTGCCAGAAGTTAAAAAATTTACATTTCAGAAATATAAAAATAGGCCTTTTTCAGGGGAAAAGTTATGAGTTAACAATGTAAAGCTGTTCTGGAAACATGGAAGTAAATTAAGCCTTGAATGTTGTCCCAACTCATGTTGAATGCTTAAAACCCCTCTGTCTGTATAAAAGCAGTGTTGGAACAAACTGTGTTATCACACCTTCTTAAGCATTATTTGGATATTATTGTACTGCAGGGAGTCATATATTGCTCTCAAAATGGTGAGGAAAAGGCAAGTAACAAAGGACGACAGACCATTATAACCCTTAAAGGTATAGGATTTTCCTTTAAAGAGATTTTAAAGAAAGCCAAAGTGTCAGTGAGTACAGTTTCCTACACCATCAAAAGGAATTTTGAAACTGGAGTAAAGTGACTGGAAGAGGTCTGGCAGACCCAAAGCAACAACCGAATCAGAATTCATCACACAGGGTTTTTTGTACGCAGTAGAGTTGGCGAAAGGATAGTTCCTCAGTGTGTGAAACCAACTCTCAAAGAGGAGGAAGCGTGATGGCATTTTGCAGCGCAATGCAATACCCTCTGGTGTACATTTAGTTGGTCAGGGGTTCAGACTTTCTCCAGACTCATTCCAAACCCCATTGAGCTGGTTTGGCATGAACTGAGCAGAAGGGTGAATGCAAAGCATCCTACAAGTGCAACACATCTTTAGGAACTTCTGCAATAACGTTAGGAAGAACTTTCCAAACAATATTTAATTTCCATTATAGTAAGAATGCCATTAGTGTGTTCGGCTATTATATCTACAAAATATAACTACTAATGAGTCAAAAATATAGATTACATTTTGTTAAACAAAATTATTCCTTAATATTTTTTATGTCTCCCAACTGTTTATTTGTTCTGTGATTTAGTTTCAGAATACATTAAGACATTAAACTGTGTGAATTTGAAAGAAGTTCTGGAAAGAGTTACAAAGCCATTTTGAAACCTTGGGGCCCTACAGAACCCCAGTTAAGCTGTATGGAGCAAATTGTGAGGAGCCAAAATAAATTAACTCTAGAATGACATTCTGGATCTTCAGGCCTCTCTCGCCTCAGCTAATGTTGGCGTTCATGACTCCAAAATCAGAAAGAACTGGGGCAAAAATGGGATTCATGGCAGAGTAGCAAGGCGAAACCACTGCTCACGAAGAAGGACATGAATGCTTGTCTTGAGTTTGCCGAAAAGCACCTGAATTCTACTTCTGGAACAATATTCAAAGGAGAGTAGGGTCACAAGTCAAAGGTTTTAGGTGACATTGGTACCATTATGTCCAATGACAACCAAACACTCAACTTTAAGAAACTCATACCACCAAGAATAATGGTGGCAGTGTCATGGTTTGTAGTTGCTTTGCTCCATTAGGACCAGCACAAATGGTGGAGGTGCTGCAAAGATATAAATTGGGGTCCAATGAGTCTTGTTGAATTGTTTCAGCACGTCCCTAATATTTATTATATCCTATATTAACAGAGACACTCGTAGACGCAGCAATATGGATTTCACAGTGGCGTGACCTCCTTCAACTACAACCATTTCCTTATTTGCTCATGTCCTTCAAGCTCCATCACGTGTCCATTTACCTATATCAACATCAGCTGGCTGTGTCCATCTCTCCTCGTGAACATTGACAACAGAGCAGAGATATGTTCCTCTGTGATCTGCATCAGCTTTCTCGATCTACAAGAAATAGGTTTAAAAACATTCACCACTGTTTAGCTTCACTCATGAACATTAGACTACTCTCATACAAATCAGACCTTAAGTGACATATTAACCAGGTTTGATGTTTACATACTGTAGACCTGGAATGGTTAGCTTCCAGCCAGATCAAATAACAGGATATAGTCAATAGTCAACAGTGTCCCAATTTTCATTACCTGCAGTGTGTCAGTAGTCTTGCCATGCAGTGGATGACCATTTCTGTACCACTGGTACTTGGGGATGGGAATGCCAAAAGCAGAGCACAAGAGAGTGAGTCTCTCCCCTTGTCGAACATTCTGGGACACAGGGTGTACAGCTATATGGGGCTCTCCTCGCCATGTTCTTGGGAGACCTAAGGAAATAAAGACATCAAAAAGTGTTGAAGCAATACATTATAAGGAAAATAGCACTCTTCATTATATATACTTTGAAACATATTTTAATAGTTATAACATCCTATACCTGGTTTAGCAATGTCCAGGACTTTTACTTTGACCCAATCACTAAACACACAGTTGCAGAACTGGTCATTCACACGGCAAATGTACAGCTGAGATCTCTGGGCTGTGAAAGTCAGATCCGGACTGGTCCCACCAAATATCTAAAATCAGATTGTAATTTAAATGGTTATACATGTCATTCTATAAATTGACAACATAATATTGTCAGACAAAATTTTTTTTATAACACTGTACCTCTTCTTCCTCAGATTTGAACCACTGGTAATTCAGGATGCCTGTCCCCTGTGCTCTCACACTCAGAGTCACTGTATAGTTCAGTGGTACACACACAGAAACTGGATGCTGTACAATGACAATGTCTGAAAATATAAACAGATTGTGATAATTTCAAGTTAGGTTAAGTTCTTTGGAAAGTAAGCAGATTTCTTAAGGCTTATACATCAAACCCCAAAAATGCTTCCCAGCAGGTTCTAATGCAGAGATGTCATTAAACATCATTTGAAATATCTGTTTGTTTCATGTAAATTGAACACAAAGATAAGTAAATAAATAATACATAAAGATACATATTGCTAAACCAATTTAAATCTGTTAGTAGCGGTAGTTATTGCATTGCTAACCGGTTGCTCCAGCATAAATGATTAAGGTAGTCTCTGTAGAGAATCTTACCCACACTGGCAGTAATTCTGAATGCATGCTGTGGGTGAATGCATGCTGGATTGTTTTAGGTATTACGCATCACTTTGCAACCAGCCTGATTTGACTTGTTGGCCTTAGCACACTTTATGTAAGACTGGAACATTTCGCAGCGTACATTCTAATATTCAAAATACTATTGTAAAGAAGAAATATAACCGTTGATTTGCACAATAAAAGGGGGAAATACACACCTCTGATCATGTTTTTCATCACTTTAGTGTAGCACACAAGCTTCTAAAATATGGTCTGTTCTGGTCATTACTGCACCGTGATTCCTATTAAAGCAAAAAATAATACACAGTTCAAGCTTCAGAGTTGTACTTGAGGTGAGTGAACATGGTATCAACCAAACCTGGGATCAAATACTAAATAATATTTCAAATAATGATCTCAGTTACTTTTCCATACATCCTGAAGTACTCAGATGAAGAAATACAAATTACTGAATTATGAAATATATTTGGAAATACACTAGGAATGTATTTGAAAGAACAAAATTCTCTGACACAAATACTTCCATGCACCTAATTTAGTAAGCATAATTGAAATGTGTATTTTTTTAATCAATTGGTTAGTATTCAGATAACACTCAGATAATTACACTATTACAAATAAAAGGTAATTTATTTTATATTGTTATAAATTATATTTAAATTGGCTGAAACACACAGGAAAAATATAATCGAGACTAGATGTTTAAACACAAATATATGAACCCAGTTCTTGTATCAACTAACACAGGTAAAGAAACAAACAAAGACCATAGGAAGCTATTGAGATCTTGCTTGAGAAAGACCTAGAACATGAATGTGGACCACATGAAAAAATTTACATAGGTATGTGTGACTAGTAGATTTTTCCCCCCACATCCTGTTTCGCAACTGTGCATGTGATCACGGCAAAATATAAAACAAGGAATGACTGACAAATTTACAAAGAAACTGAGAACAGTAGAGAACATCTGGGGAACATTGTAGCAACACAATCTGTGTTGTAAATGGTCAGCCAAAAACTGAAAAGCTGTCTATCAAAATCTTCTGGAAAAGAACTTATTACAGTGTAGTAACAGAGACAGGATACTAAAATATACTTGAAAAATCCATAGCTCAAATTGTGACTCTTAATTAATATATGGTTTACAAACTAGACCATTGTCCTTTTGCACACATTACTACCCAATAAATGTCAAGAAAAACACAGTACATTGGAATCTTTTGATTCATGTCTATTGTTTGGGATCTGGATGTTTGTACGGGTAAAATCCAGGCGACATATACACATCTGTATAACCGTTATTTGGTGCCTTTGTATCTGTTAAGGTTTTAAATTGTTCAGAGGTCTGTAAGTGCAATGTTCATTTGGAGTCTTGTGATATAATTTAGAAATATTGGTGTATTAGGAATAATACTGCAATTCCAACCAACCGAATACATTACCATACTATATGACAACCATACCTAACAAAGGTCAAAAGCTTGTGTATTAACCACATTGTGTGTGGTTGTTCTGGGGTATATTCCTCAGACTGAAGCCATTGGTGAGCTTGAAAACAACGTGCTCTAGCTAAGATTTTCCTGAACATATATTTATTCAACAATGGTTAAGGTTGCACATCAGTCACTAGAATAATGCATTCCTGAACATGTTAAAGGGGTTATCCAAAATGTACTCCCATCTTGTGGACATGAGCTGAATTACTGTAACAGGGCATTCTAATGCTGTTCCACTCACTTAAATTTCACTTTTGGTTGACCAGCTCATGAAAGCTGTAAAAACTATACTTTTGGACATTTAAAAACAGAGCAAAAGCAATTTAGATGGACAATGATTCCCAATAATATTCAGTACTTGTTTTCTATCTTGTACAGAAACCTAGTGAACTGTATAGAGCAATGGGGTCAGTAGGCCTGGGCGTCCGGGGCTATACTATGGAGTTAGATATCTGCCAAAAGGCGTACGAATTGTTAGGATTGTAAGAAAATCCTTACGTTAATTGGTATGATCGTAAAAAAGTCATACATAAAACATGAAATGCAAGCGTGAAATTACATCTGTGAACTTACAAACACCCTGTTACTATGATGGACAAATTGTTTTTGCTTGTACAAATCTAGTTTTACAATTCTAAAATACAGCATCACGATCTGGAGTTTTGGCGGTTTCATCCCATCCTCCCCAAAAACTTGACCAAAATTTTCCGGGATGAGTGCTAGAATAACAAGCAGAGGCTGTGTGAACAACACGAAATCAGGGAAACTGGAAATAGGTATCCTGCAAGAATTCAATTTAAAAGTCTCTTTCTTCATGCATGCATAGTGAATGCTGATTTTCATGTGCATAACTGCTCTTTGTTTGTGCATAAGTTTCATGTGTAATAAAAATCATGTAAACTTATAGACATTTTATTGTGTAGGCCTACACATTTGTTGTGGTCCCAAATACACACATTTGTGGTGGTCCCAAATAATATTTATGCTAATTGTAGTATTGTGCACTTTCAGATAGCCTTGTCCAACTACAGTAAGCTTGTTGTCCAGAGTTGTTGCTTTTGAGTACTAACCTCCAACAAAATCATTAATTCCAGCCAGTGCCTCGCACAAGTTGGCTGATCCAGGCAAAAATATGTTTACATACCTGAGTCACCTGAGCAGGCTGGTACTTGTTACGTATTGAAGGATCTTGGGCTAGGAGAACCCAAATTTAAAACCTAAAGTCAGGTTGGGTACCTGTGCAAATGTATTTTTTTTACTTGAACTACCTGAACTGAACCGCCACCAAACACCATTTAAATGCAACACTGTAACTGCACCCCTCCCCCCACATGCCAGACAATAAAATATTTAAAGAATATTTTGACCTAACCCCCGAATGTATTGTGATCCTAGCCTCTGGCATAGACTTTTGATAACCAGGAAATTTCCAAATAATTTTGTTAGGACCCACGTGCCATTGCTCATTGAGGATGATGACAGAAGATGATCAGATGTCTTAGTGACGCCAATGGATGGGTCATGCTCATGGACGTTGACGCGTTTCTGTTTGACAACAGAATATGATAGGCTTTCTGTTGACTGCTAGCAGTTCTGCATTTTAGGATGCACTTTGGCATGCACCCAAAATAATATATTTTAGTATTTAAATATTAAAACTCTGTAAGCAGAGCCTATTTAATGAAACAACAAAAAAGATTGACGACTAATTAATTCCAGGCAACAAAACTGCATGGAACAATTGATATGGTAGTCCTTGCGTCATCTCTCCTCTCCTTCTCAAAACCAACAAGAGGGGAAACATAATTCTGATAGCCTTGTGTCAAACTAAGACCGAACTCTTATTCTCATCTTACATTTTTGTAGTTAACACATTTTGAATACCTCTAACGTAATAGGTTATTTAATAAAACAAAATGAATTACTGAAATGTGGCTAAAATGACTGTCATAAAAGCCTGTCAATAAAATGTTTTCGATTAAACTAATATTTATGCTAATTGTAGTATTGTGCACTTTCAGATAGCCTTGTCCAACTACAGTAAGCTTGTTGTCCAGAGTTGTAGTTCACTAGAAATAACAAAAAGACTAAAATACGTGCCAAAATACTAACTTGAAAAAGTGCCAGTAGAAACACAGTGACCATATTCTCCACTTTGTTTTGAGAATGAAACAAAGCAAGAAAGAAAATATCCAGTTGAGAATCTTTGCAGGCAAAGAATTTTCAGTTGCTTTTAAATTATACTTTTTTTAAGCCTAACCCTAACCGCGCAGGCAGAAACAAAACTTTACAACAATCAACGCTATCACAATTACTGAAGCACCACAAGTATAAACCACTGTCAAATTCACGGAAAACCCCTAGTCAGTGTAGGCTTCTATAACTGAGATTAGAGAACGGGATTTTTGTTCCCCTCGGTTCGACGGAGTTGAGGATACAATTCTTAAATTACAAATATCAAAATATGGAATTAACTGAATGAATGCTATATAAGCTATGTTGTGTTTTTAAATATGTAAACTATACACCGCCAACACACGAGGGGAGGCTATGTTGTTTATGAGTACTAACCTCCAACAAAATCATTAATTCTAGTTGGCTGATCCAGGCAAAAATGTCTACATACCTGAGTCACCTGAGCAGGCTGGTACGTGTTACGTTTTGAAGGATCTTGGGCTCATAGGAGAACCCGAATTTAAGTCAGGTTGGGTACCAGTGCAAATTGTTTGGTTTTTTACATACCTGAACTGCCACCAAACACCATTTAAATGCAACACTGTAACTGCATTCCTTTGACGGCCTCAGACCAGTGATTATATACAAACTAGACAGAGGAATATAAATCATCAATAAAGTATGAAAGGACATCCCTTTCCCGGAACAACGCAAGCCTTTTACCGTAATTCATATATTATGACAATAATTTGTTTCGGTACATTTTCACAAAAAGTTGGAATTGGAAATCAAATCTACAGCATTACCTCCTGACCACATTTAATACTTATTACATAATATATTTTTACTACTGCAATTAGGATAAGGATTAGTTATTAAAAACCAGATTCATCCACAAACAGTGGCCCAAAATACCATAATCTGACATTACGGTATTGAGAGGTGGATTCAAACAGTTCATCAAACAGTTCCTTGAAAGACTCGCCACTCTGGTCTGCTTATTTTCCCCAACCCCGCTTTCGGGGGTGCCCCAGAGCAAGACATCACCCACCAGAAAAAATTTATCAATGAGATATATTCCATTACAAACTACAAGTGAAGCAACCGCTTGATGAAAATCAATGGAAGAAATGTAAAACATTTTGATAACTGTAATTAGTGTTGTTTACTCATCAAGTGTTGTGGCCAAATACAAATTTGTAGATTTTTTTTTTAAAAACATGCCTCGAACTTGTTTCGCAACCAGACCGGTTAAAAAGTATAATGGAGTATAACAAGAGAATGAGCTGGCCAATAAGAGGTCTACAGTAGGATGAACTGGTCAATGAACGGACTTCTTGCATTCATGTTTTTAAATCTGTAGCCTATACACCACACAATTCGTAGAGAACTGTTCGTAGGGAATGGCACACCATTCAAACACAGAAAATATATTTTTTAACATATTGACCTACAACAATTGAGAATTAAAATGATTGTACGTTAATCGAAAATAATTGTAGGAAAATATTGAAAGTTGCCTGTCTGAAAATTGCCTGTTGGTCACTTCTTATGTACCATGTGGTCAAGCTGCCCCCACAACAGCTCTATAGGTTTGAAATCCGATGACTGTGCAGGCCACTCCATTAAAGACAGAATACCAAATACTTCTTCACTAAATAACCACGCAGGTAGAAATAATTATTGCATAGTTTGAAGGTGTGCTTTGGGTAATTGTCCTGTTGCAGGAGGAAACTGGGTCCAATCAAGTTCCGTCCACAGGTTATGGCATTATGTTGCAGAATGGAGTGATAGTCTTCCTTCTTCAAGATCCCCTTTGCCCTGTACACATTTTCCACTTAACCACCACCAAAGCACCCCCAGACCATCACATTGCCTCCACCATGCTTGGTGGCATCAAGCATTCCTCCAGCATATTTTTTCATTTGATCTGCATCTCACTAATGTTCTCCTTTGTGACCTGAACTCAGGTCATAAATCCCTTGTGACCTCAAACTTAGATTTGTCTGTCAATAACACTTTTTTCCCCCAATCTTCCTCTGTCCAGTGTTCTTTTGTCCATCTTAATATTTTCTTTTTATTGGCCAGTCTGAGATATGGCTTTTTCTTTGCAACTCTGCCTAGAAGGCCAGCATCCCGGAGTTGCCTCTTCACTGTTGACATTGAGACTGGTGTTTTGCAGGTCCTTTTTAATGAAGATGCCAGTTGAGGACCTGTTAAGCATCTGTTTCTCAAACTAAACACTCTATAGTATTTGTCCTCTAGCTCAGTTGTGCACTGGGGTCTCCCACTCCTTTTAAAATATGCTCAATCAGTCTATATTTATTTCTGTGTAGGCTATTCTGTGGCCAAGAAGGGTATGAACAAACAAAAACAAATTTAAAACACACAACACAAACACAGGGATATCAAAATACAGCAACCTTACCATCGAGCACCAATAAATAATAGGTGCATTATTCTATTCAAACATTATTTAGCATTGAAGACCCAATGAGAAATGTACAAGTGAGAAATGAATAGTTGCGCGATGAGGCAAATGCAAGTACAAATGACAAGTCTGACTGTGTCATCAAGCAAGTTAGAGGTGTATGTGCATTTGAAATGTAGGGATGGTAGCAAAGAGGTCCCCAAGTTAGACACTGCATGAAAAGGCCTGTTTCACAGTGTGTCCATACAAGTCAAAATCTTTGTAATGATGACAAGGGCCAGTACAGAGAAGTCGCAATATATATATTTTTTAACCAGTCATAAGAAGTCAGCTCTTGACATTTCTGGAAACTCCTCGATGTTTGCACATGCAAATTAGCTCCTAACAGTTAACACCTTAAAAAAAAGTTAAAAAGCAGTACACTTAAAGTGTATTATTTTGGAACAACTGCTGTACTTTAGGACATAAATAGTATTGAAATAGTTCAGTGAGTAAAAATGGACCCAATTATTTCAAAATGTTGCATACTTGTATATAATATATTTTAAATACAGTAACTGTGTCCATTTTAACACACTGAAATATATTTAGTACATTTCATGGTTTTAAAATAGTATTTAAGGTACAACAAAAGTGGTTCCAAAATAATATATATTTTAACAGAGATTTATGAGTCCCATTCAAAGTGTAAAGTTTGAACAGGAATTATAGATTATAAGGTAAAGACTAAATCTTTTTTGTTTTTGGAAGACCATGTAAATTTGAATAGCGTGATTATTTGACTGTTGTTCCAATTTAAGAATAAGTTAATTGATTAGGACATTGTAATAACGAAATATATGGCTTTTTTGGGTCAAAGACCCCAGTGGGAAGCTTGAGAGTTATGCAGCTTATTTTCGTTTAGATAAAATTTTATTGTCATCGAACAAGTACAAGTACAGTACAACAAAATACAAGTATTAAATATATGACTGACTATATATGCATACACAACAGACTATATATGACATCTCAATGACTGTCATACATATCCTCCCATTAAAAATTATCCAATTGTCAATGGGCAGGAAAAAAGGCAATTTAAATAGCTCCAAGAATCTGGCCTCTGTTTCAGTCTCGATTGACTTCCTCTCTGCATTATGTACATGTAACAACTGAAAAAAAACAGAAAAGCTTTTTACATATAGTACATGTTTATAAATGTGCACTTTTAAACTCATATGAAACGGCACCATTCTTGCTCTTACTATAGTGTTTTTAAGTTTTGTATAGTATAGTATAGTATGTTTGCAGATTACTTGGCCAGAGCTCATTCGCATTGTTACTGCATTCTTTTATGTTCTACCCTACTTTGCTGGTAGTCATCAGCGGGATTGTAATCTAAGAAGGCAATCTTATTTCTGGAATAAATTCTGATGTGATCAGATGGCTGAATTTAAAACCCACATTCTCAAGGCTGTTTTGGAAGAACTATTGCATGGCAGGCAGTGTCAAAATAGAGGGCTGTCCGGGTTAAGAACCAAGCATGCTTACTTACCAGGCCATAACACAGGCCGTCATCATGTACCTCATGAAACAAATCCCAAGGTATCTGAACACATGACATATCAGTGTTTTGCCATTAGTCTCCGCCCACGCAGTGTCCCACCTACATGTAGGTCTTTACCAACCATTGACAACATGTTAGAATTGTGTTTTTGACTTTACCCTTCATGGTCAACTTTAATAGAATATAATAATCAGCAATTTCTTTAGGTATTTTATTTAGCAGATTTTCTTGAGATTTGGAGAATGTATTTAATACCTTCAGCTTTGTCTTGTTGACTACATGTCTGAAAACTAGTTTCGGAAAATGTGATGGGCACTTGTGCCTATTTGTAGGCCTGCTATAAATAGGGCCCTGCTGGCAACACAAGCACGCCTAAGTTTGACAATTGCAGTCAGAGCTTTGCCTCTGGGACTCCACAGGACACCGAAAAGCCTATTAATGGTAAGCTTACAAAAAGATCAACTTGAATGATTCTACCTAAAATGTCTGCTTTAAATGTGAACCTCTCAATTGTATTATGCATACTGTTAAGTATTAAGTTAATGCCTAACAACCTAAGTAGAGCCTCATTGCCTATTTATACCCTTCTCCACTGCAACTATTTAGCTTGGTAAAAGGAAAGCAATGACAACTGTCTGAACTACTTTTGTTTCAGAATTGTTACATTGCTTTAAAAGGTTCACATGCCATTGTCAAACAACTAGACTAACATTTAATAGAATTCACAGATATGTTCTCCCTTATTTTCCAGCAAAGCTCACACAAGTAAAATACAGCAACTTCAAACCTGGGCTTGGATATATGACAAGCTGAGCATTTTTTACTCAAAGAGCACTCTTATGTAGTATACATTTTTCTGTACATTTTGTGGAATATCTGTTGAGTGGACAATGACTTCCAGAAGACCAATGACCCGTTCTTACTCTGGCAATGGGAGGTCCGGGGGCAGCAACAATGAGGAAGAGATCAGCACCTCTAATGGCCGTTTGGAGAGCTGCAACTACCTCTCCAATGTGAGGCCAGAAAACAGGTAGATGGCCTCTTCTTCTTTACTGTAATTTTGGGTGTTTCAGTGCGACAATCCATCACATACGATTATTCAATATTTTGGCCAGAAAACGTCCCCAACACACAAAATATAGATTTTGTATAGCAAGTAACCATGTAACAATATTTCAGCATAAAACAGAAAAAAGAGCAGCATAACTCTTAGAATACCAATAAAAATTCCATTCCAAACGTTCTAAATCAGAGTCCTGTACACAGAATCTAAGACAACAAACCATCGATATGACTGATGGGCTGCTTTCATATGACCCCTCTGTATAGCTACTCAAGGCATTCTCAATCCAGGTCATCGAGGTAATAAACACTATTATAATACCCAATCCAACTAACATCTTAACCACACACTCTAGTTTATCCCCAAGATAAACAGAACAAATCTACACTTGTTTTTAACACTGCTGTAAGTTAACACGTTACATTGACTTTGATGTTATTGAACACTGACGTCGCTATACAATTTTTAATTACAATGGTGTCGTTGAAAACACATACATTTGGAAATATTGTTACCATGTCACTTTTTGATCTGCTGAGAATTTGAAAATGCTTCAAAGTCAGTAATGATTATTAACTGGCATCACCCCCACCCTGGAATAAACAAGTGTGGAATGAAACCTTTACAGAATAACGATTAGCTAGACGGTCCTTGAATTGTTGTCTTTTTCTTTGGAAAAGTAATTGAGCACATTCTCTGAAGAACAGACACACAAGCTGAAGCACCCTGTCTCTCTCCAGGAGTACATTGTTTGGTGTGATGGCTCAGCTGACTGAGGACACCCAGCCAATATTTGAAAGCACCTTAAAGTCCAAGGCAGTGTCAGAGAACTCTAATGTCAAGTTGACATGTGTGGTTACAGGTAGGCCTACGCCAACAACCTCCCTCTGAGTTGGTTTACTTACAATTCTGTTTGGGTTTCGGAATGCATTTTTGGCCCATGCGACAATGAGTTTCATCAATGTCTGGTTACTTGGAAATCAAAGCTGAACCTAGCTATTTTTAAACAGCTATGAAACATGAATTATGCAATAAATGATGATAAAAACCTTATTTTAAAATGTGTATGACTGCATATTCTATTGCGTAGCTCAGAATTTCATAATTCAAACTAAAGGCTTGAACAGGTTGCTTATGTCAATCAAGTGTCTAAGTTGTAGGGTAACATCTAAATCAGGTGTGTGACTGCTAGGGCAAAAACAAAAACATGCACCCCTTTGGGTCCCCAGGACCAGGATTGGGAAACACTGGTTTAGCTTATTTAATAACGTGAATAGTAAAAAAAAGTTAAAAAGTAAAGGCAGCTGAAACTAAATTTGGAGTAGTATAATGTTGGCACTGACATAAATAGAATTGAAAATGTAAGCAGGTTTTGCTGTTGCCTTCCCCCCAGAACTCGGGTTGGCCTGTATTATATATTAAACCATAGCAGTGAATCTTGTGGCCTTGTGCCCTGCTATGATGCAATGGTCTAAAACATGCTTTTGTTCTTTCAAAACTGTTACTTGCTATTTTTTTGCTGATTAATGAATTCATACAATGAAGAACAAAAACTAGTAGGCGACTGTGTTCATACCTCAAGTATAACCTGTAAATTACAATAATGAGAATGAGGAGTAAACATGAATCATGAACATGAACATTCATGTTTAATCAAAATTACATTTTTCTCAAAGATAGACAAATAATTTAAACAATTATATTACACTGTAAGTCTGTGATGTACACTGTCCATGTGTTAACCACAGGTAACCCAGCCCCAGACCTGAAGTGGTATAGAGACGACATGGAGTTGGACCGATACTGCGGACTTCCAAAATATAAAATTGTCCGCAATGGAAAAACCCACACACTCTATATTTACAAGTATGTAAGACAATAAGAACACCATATACTCCAACTACACCTTCTATACTATATGGGCCGATTTCACAGAGACAAATTAAGCCTAGTCTATAAAAAAATTAAAATCAAGGTCAATAGAGAACTCCATTCAGCTTGATTTTTTTGGCCTAGACTAGACATAATCTGTGTCCATAAAACTGGCCCTATATGTTAGAAATTCAACTAATAGAATACAATTTAATTTTGGCTTCCTGCTGTCGGCCCTGTTCCAAAATGAATTGAGTGCCTTTGTTTTTCAGCTGCACAGTGGATGATGCGGCTATCTACCAGGCTTCAGCCAGTAACAGCAAAGGCATTGTCTCCTGCTCTGGGGTTCTGGAGGTAGGCACCATGAGTGAGTTCAAGATTCACCAGAGATTCTTTGCCAAACTGAAACAGAAAGCAGAGAACAAGAGGAGGGAGTTGGACGAGAGCAGGAGGAGAGGCAAAGAGAGCATCCAGAAGGAGCCTCGTGAACAACAGCCTCTCCGGTGCAGCCCAATCCCCCCTCTGAGGAAGCGTCACACCCAAATCCCTCCCTTTTCACCATTGGATGGGAAGGAGGACCCATTCAGTCGGGGGGGAGCGACTGCAGGGCAGCCAGCAACTGCTGTTACAGAACCTAACTGGGTTAGTGATGAAGTCATTGAACTGCCTGCAGGGAGCAAGATTCATAACAATGATTTTGACAACATGAATATTGTTACCCCGAAGCCCCCAACCCCAGAAACTGTTGCCAAAAAGAAGATGAAGATCTCAAATGGGGTAGATTCCGATGTTGTCAGCAGTAACAGCAGTCATACAGGATCCAGCTCCAATGAAAATTCATATGACGGAGGGATGAGTTTGGCACAATTTTTGTCAGAGGCTCTTCATTCACAGACTGATGAAGAAAAGATTGCTGCACAAGGGGATGGCACTGCGACAGAGGAGACAATGGATCCAACGTTTGCTGTTTCTAAACCAGATGCAGAGAAAGGGATAGAGGAGAAGTGGAGAGAGAGGGCGGACAGAGAAAGGATGTTTGGAAAAGAACAGGAAAGAGAAAAAATGATAGAGAAAGGAATATCATATGAAATAGAAAAAGAACGAGCCAGAGAAGTCGATCAGTTGCAAAGGAAAACAGCACATAACGCTTCCTCAGATGTCAAAACTGAGGCAAAGATACACACCCACGATTACCATGACCATCACCCCATTCAAGAAACTCTTTCCAATGTGCTCCACTCAGTCAAAGATTTTTTCTTTGGTAAGAGTAAGAAGGATAACCCTTCTCTTGATCATCATGTGAAAGCTCAGGAGAAAGGTCATCCAATTATCCCATCACAACCATTTGTGCATCAAAATCCCCATCCACGGGAGCTAGATACTCAACTGGAGGTGTATCAAACCATCACGGACAAGACTGTATCCATGGACGTAGATGAGCCACAGAAAGCCCAGATAGCTGTGATACCACAGCAGCAACCGCTGCCCTTGGAGCAGTGGAACCCAACAGAACACAAACATGGAATTACAGTTTCACACTCAGAAAAAAAACATTTAGCACCCCAAACGGCACTAGAGAGTGGGCTTGATTCACTGGAGCATGCAGAGCGGACGGCCTTGAACGTGTGTCTGGAGGTGATCAAAAATAATACAGAGAAAGGACCAACATCTGGCCCTCCAGCCCTCTATGGGGTAAGTTGTGCCTTGTTGCTTTTGAGATCACATTGACTGCTCAGTCTCACACTGCACTAGGCAGCCACTTAAAGGCTATTTATAGGTTATACATTTGTGCAGCAGGTCTTGAGTCTAAATATCCCTAGGCTAATCTCGTTCCCAGACACTTGTGCGCATTGGTGATAAAGGTCTGGTGGAACAACACGTAAACATTTGCCAGATTTACTCCAAAAGCAAATGGTGAGAAATACCTGGCATTCGGCATTGGCTTAAACAGTTTAGTATACCAATCAACCTCTCTCATTACATTTTTCACAATGTGTTTTTTGCCCCCAAACACCAGTAGTTTAATTGTAATGTTGTAGTGGGACAGCTGAGCATACAGCAAACTAAATTACTGCTTTATTAAAACTTATTCATTGTGATTAAATAATGATACTACAGTAGCTAGCTAGCTCATTGAAGGAACATTACATTCAGTATTGTATGCGACCTGATGGTCAGCTTTGCTTTTGTAATATGAAGTGGTTGGCTCAGGCTAGAATGGCTCCATTTGGACTCACATCTTGCTGTATACTTTATTAAGCTCACTTCCATAGAATTATATTGTCACTCCCAGCTAGTATCAAATACTTGTTGTGCCAGGCTTATATGTGATGTATATAATATCTTGGCGAATGAGGTTACCCCTTGGCCAACAGCTAATCTGTAATATAAACTAGAAAACGTCATTGCAGAGTGAAAAGTCATAATAGAAAAATCCACTGTTTTATTTGTAACCACTATATTGTCTAGGGTACACAGAACCCATTTATCTGTTAAAGACACAGAAACTGGCAAACAAGGAACTGAGTAAACAAGGCTCTGTTGAGAGTGTTTCAATACATCAGTATGACTCAAGAGTTATATCACAAATAATGAAGTATATAGTGTGGAAAACAAGGAACCTTCCCAGATGAACATGCCATGTTGTGGTAGTCTGATGTTGACTAATAATATTAATTTTCAGGGAGAATGGATGAGATTATGTAAAATGGGTTTTTATAAAATGTTCTAGAATCTCCTAATGTTACACATTTTCACTGTGCTTGAAAGGTAATGAAAAAAACACTGGTTAAAATTGGAATGTTGTGATCACAAACAAAGTTGCCTAAATATCTCTCAGCCCCAGCATGTGAGTAGGGTGTCTTTACATTGGGTAAATTCCTCTCTGCCACCCATATCTTATAATTTTTTAACAATGAGATTAGCTCAATGATGTAATGGTTGATCAATTATAATGTGGCTCAAATTAATGGCTGACACTTTTTACAATAATGTCAAGTTTTTTTTAAACGGGACTGCCTAAAAAAAAATCTCTGCAACATGGGAAAACATGTAGAATGGAAAGAAAAATAAAATGTCTTATATGCAGAAAAGGGGACTTTAAGACGTTATTGCCTTGATACCTTGCTTTTGTTAGCCTGGTCATTGGCTGCAGCTATTATAGCTTGACATTTTATAAGCTTTATAAGTCAGAGTTCTATTAAAATGTTTCTGATTTTGGGGGTGGAACCCATGATGCAGACTAGGCAACAGAATGTCATTAACTTCACTGACAAAGTGTTTTTGTTTCATGGATTTAAGTCTGCTGCAATGCAATAGGACAAATTGGCCATGTATCTTGCAATGTACCAAGAGTAAATTGTGACTGATGGAGTGATCTATAGATAATACAGCTCCGGAAAGAACTAAGAGACCACTGCTCCTTTTATTTAGTGAGGAACAGAAGGGTTAAAATTAAGAGACCACTGCAAATTGAACACTTCTGTTCCTCACTCAAAACTTTCCTTTTCAACTTTTTTGGAAAGGAAAGAAAAAGGTGCAGTGGTTTCTTAATTTTTTCCGGAGCTTTAATAATGAGCAATATTTGTTTTGTATGGTGATTTGTGATCCATCAGTTATTTTGACCCTCTCAATACACTCAGCATAGTCCAATTTCTAGGCAAATTTACACAGGCTATGCCATTCTGATATTTGAAAATAAGCTCTTTGAAAACATTTGATTTGTCAAAAGACCAAAAGTGAGAAATATATCAGTATTTTTCTGCCTCAGTAAATGTCGCTTTTCTAATGTTTCTAGAATCCACATCTCTCTCAATACCAGTGAAACACATGATCACACATATTTATTCAATAGTCTAATGTTGCACATATTTTAACCTCCAAGACTGCTGTCTAGTGTGTTTGTGTTGGATTTTAAGTGTGCAGTAATGAGTGCTGCTCTCCCCTCTACGCACACCTGTCAAGCAATGTGTTTTGGGTCAGGTTTCTTCATAATGTGGAACTGCAACTCTTCCCTCCTGACGTGACCAATAAATGTTAAATAGTGTGGCAAATGAATTGGAGGAACTCAAAATGTTTAACAGAACTTTGTTCACATCACTGAGACTTCTGTAAAATAAAAGCGTAGTGCTCCATTTTTAGATTAAACGTGGTTTCATGGTTGGCCCTACTGTTCTAACATGTTGTCATGACATGGGGCTTGTCTCCATCAGTAACACCATCCGTCCTTCACATTCATCAGCTAGGTGGTGTGCTTGCTAGATTGGGTTACAGTGTTTATGCTTTTGAAAACAAGTTATAGTAGTAATAACTGCAGAAATAAAGTGTTGATATTATGAAAACTACTTTGTCTAAACTATTTGTAGGATAGTTGGTTGATTAAATGTGATAGCAGACAATTTTGAAGTTTGTTCAATGTCTCTACCTTGATCAGTTTAAGCAATTTCAGGTATTGTTTGGTATTTAAGCAAAAAGGCATGATGTAATATGGTATAGGGTGAATGTTACATGATACAACACCCTCACGGGTCTACAAACAGTTCTCAGCCATTTATAACAACAAACCCCTGAGGTGTGTAACTGCTATGACAAACTACTGAACAATATACTTACAAAAGTAGAAATGTTTTTCATAATCATGAAATACGTTATCAAATGTCATGGCTTTCAGCTAATCAGCAAGGCTTGAACCTGCCAGTTTATAATTCCCAATAAAGCATGGTATATCAACACAATATAATTCAGTGGCTTGGAAGATCAATATTTCTGTTGCTTTTGAAAGAAAAAGTGAGGCCAATTTAAACTGAACAAAATTATAAATGCAACACTTCTATTTTTGCCCCCATTTATCATGAGCTGAACTGAAAGATCTAAGACTTTCTCTATGTACTCAAAAGGCCTATTTCTCTCAAATATTGTTCACAAATCTGTCTAAATCTGTGTTAGTGAGCACTTCTCCTGTTGCAGAGATAATCCATCCACCTCACAGGTGTGAAATATCAAGATGCTGATTAGACAGCATGATTATTGCACAGGTGTGCCTTAGCGTGGCCACAATTAAAGGCCACTCTAAAATGTGCAGTTCCATCACACAGCACAATGCCACAGATGTTGCAAGTTGTGAGGGAGCGTGCAATTGTCATGCTGACTGCAGGAATGTCCACAGACAGTGTGTATGGCATCGTGTGGGTGAGCGGTTTGCTGATGCCAACGTTGTTGATCGAGTGGCCCATGGTGGCGGTGGGGGTATGGTGTGGGCAGGCGTGTGTTATGGACAACAAACACAGGTGCATTTTATTGATGGCATTTTGAATGCACAGAGATACTGTGACAAGATCCTGAGGCCTATTTCTGTGCCATTCATCCACGACCATCACCTCATGTTGTATCATGATAATGCATGGCCCCATTTTGCAAGGAAGCTGAAAACATCTCAGTTCTTGCATGGCCAGCATACTCACCAGACATGTCACCCATTGAACATGTCTGGGATGCTCTGGATCGACGTATACGACAGCATGTTCCAGGTCCTGCCAATATCCAGAAACTTTGCAAAGCCATTGAAGAGGAGTGGACCAACATTCCACAATCAACAACCTGATCACCTCTATGCGAAGGAGATGTGTTGCACTGTGTGAGGCAAATGGTGGTCACACCAGATACTGACTGGTTTTTGGACCCCCCCATACCATACCATACCATCTTCTTCCGCTTATCCGGGGCCGGGTCGCGGGGGCAGCAGTCTAAGCAGGGATGCCCAGACTTCCCTCTCCCCAGACACTTCCTCCAGCTCTTCCGGGGGGACACCGAGGCGTTCCCAGGCCAGCCGGGAGACATAGTCCCTCCAGCGTGTCCTAGGTCTTCCCCGGGGTCTCCTCCCGGTGGGACGGGACCGGAACACCTTCCCAGGAAGGCGTTCCGGAGGCATACGAAAAAGATGCCCAAGCCACCTCAGCTGACCCCTCTCGATGTGGAGGAGCAGCGGCTCTACTCTGAGCTCCTCCCGGGTGACCGAGCTTCTCACCCTATCTCTAAGGGATCGCCCGGCCACCCTGCGGAGAAAGCTCATTTCGGCCGCCTGTATCCGGGATCTTGTCCTTTCGGTCATGACCCAAAGCTCATGACCATAGGTGAGAGTAGGAACGTAGATTGACTGGTAAATCGAGAGCTTCGCCTTGCGGCTCAGCTCTTTCTTCACCACGACAGACCGATACATCGACTGCATTACTGCAGAAGCTGCACCGATCCGTCTGTCAATCTCCCGTTCCATCCTTCCCTCACTCGTGAACAAGACCCCTAGATACTTAAACTCCTCCACTTGAGGCAGGCAAGGGGCCAACACGACAAAGAAGGGGCCAACACGACAACATCATCTGCAAAGAACAGAGACGAAATTGTGTGGTCCCCAAACCTGACACCCTCCGGCCCCTGGCTGCGCCTAGATATTCTGTCCATAAAAATTACGAACAGAACCGGTGACAAAGGGCAGCCCTGCCGGAGTCCAACATGCACTGGGAACAAGTCTGACTTACTGCCGGCAATGCGGACCAAGCTCCTGCTTCGGTTGTACAGGGACCTGACAGCCCTTAGCAAAGGACCCAGGACCCCATATTCCCCAAGCACCCTCCACAAGATGCCGCGAGGGACACAGTCGAATGCCTTCTCCAAATCCACAAAACACATGTGGATTGGTTGGGCAAACTCCCATGAACCCTCCAACACCCTGTAGAGGGTATAGAGCTGGTCCAGTGTTCCACGGCCCGGACGAAAACCACACTGTTCCTCCTGAATCCGAGGTTCTACTATCGGCCGTATTCTCCTCTCCAGAACCCTGGCATAGACTTTCTCTGGGAGGCTGAGAAGTGTGATCCCCCTATAGTTGGAACACACCCTCCGGTCCCCCTTCTTAAAAAGAGGGACCACCACCCCGGTCTGCCATCCCAGAGGCACTGTCCCCGACCGCCACGCGATGTTGCACAGGCGTGTCAACCAAGACAGCCCCACAACATCCAGAGACTTGAGGTACTCAGGGCGGATCTCATCCACCCCCGGTGCCTTGCCACCGAGGAGTTTCTTGACCACCTCAGTGACTTCAGCCCGGGTGATGGACGAGTCCACCTCTGATACCTCATCCTCTGCTTCCTCAATGGAAGAAGTGACAGCGGGATTGAGGAGATCCTCGAAGTACTCCTTCCACCGCCCGACGACATCCTCAGTTGAGGTCAACAGCTGCCCACCTCTACTGTAAACAGCGTTGGTAGGGCACTGTTTCCCTCTCCTGAGGCGCCGGATGGTTTGCCAGAATCTCTTCGAGGCCAGCCGATAGTCCTTCTCCATGGCCTCACCGAACTCCTCCCAGGCCCGAGTTTTTGCCTCCACAACCACCCGGGCTGCAGCCCGCTTGGCCTGTCGGTACCCGTCAGCTGCGTCAGGAGTCCCACAAGCCAACCAGGCCTGATAGGATTCCTTCTTCAGCTTGACGGCATCCCTTACTTCCGGTGTCCACCACCGGGTTCGGGGATAGCCGCCTCGACAGGCACCGGAGACCTTACGGCCACAGCTCCAAGCGGCCGCTTCGACAATGGCGGTGGAGAACATGGTCCACTCGGACTCAATATCTCCAGCCTCCCTCGGGATCCAGTCGAAGCTCTGCCGGAGGTGGGAGTTAAAGATCTCTCTGACAGGAGACTCGGCCAGACGTTCCCAGCAGACCCTTACAGTACGCTTGGGCCTGCCGAGTCTGTCCAGCTTCTTCCCCCGCCATCGGATCCAACTCACCACCAGGTGGTGATCAGTTGACAGCTCCGCCCCTCTCTTCACCCGAGTGTCCAAGACATACGACCGCAGGTCAGATGAGACGACAACAAAGTCGATCATCGACCTGCGGCCTAGGGTGTCCTGGTGCCACGTGCACTGATGGACACCCTTATTCTTGAACATGGTGTTCGTTATGGACAAACTGTGACTAGCACAGAAGTCCAATAACTGAACACCACTCGGGTTCAGATCAGGGGGGCCGTTCCTCCCAATCACGCCCCTCCAGGTGTCACTGTCGTTGCCCACGTGGGCGTTGAAGTCCCCCAGTAGAACAATAGAGTCCCCAGTCGGAGCACTTTCCAGCACCCCTCCCAGAGACTCCAAGAAGGTCGGGTACTCTGCACTGCCGTTCGGCCCGTAGGCACAAACAACAGTGAGAGACCTATCCCCGACCCGTAGGCGCAGGGAAACGACCCTCTCGTTCACCGGGGTAAACTCCAACACATGGCGGCAGAGCTGGGGAGCTATAAGCAGTCCAATAACTGAAGAAGTCCCCCCCAATACAGTGAAACTGCACATTTTAGAGTGGCCTTTTATTATGGCCACCCTAAGGCACACCTGTGCAATAATCATGCTGTCTAATCAGCATTTTGATATGCCACACCTGTGAGGTGGATTGATTATCTCTGCAAAGGAGAAGTGCTCACTAACACAGATTTAGACAGATTTGTGAACACTATTTGAGAGAAATAGGCCTTTTTTGTACATAGAGAAGTCTTAGATCTTTGAGTTCAGCTCATGATAAATGGGGGCAAAAACAAAAGTGTTGCGTTTATAATTTTTTTCAGTGCATGCCGGCTGACAAAGTATTTATCTAGAGCTGGTATGGAAACTTGTGTGCGTGAGCTATTCAGATAAACTCCCACAGGACTTTGTTGTTAAAAAGGTAAAAAAAACAATCAATCATTTATTCCACATAGTTTTGTACATACAAAATCCACCTTTGTAATAACTCTCATCAACAGAAGATCATTTTAAATTAAATGTAACTAAAACGACAACGCACTACGGTAAGAAAACCATATCGCTCCACAGCTAAATCCTTACCAATGACCCAGAGTAGCAAAAACGCAACTTAAAAACAATAAGTGGCACGTAACCAATTTTCTAACCAAGTGCTAGTTCCCCTATTTACCTAGTAAATACACATTCATCGTAATGGAGATTAACCATGCACAGTAATTTAAAGACTAATAGTATATGATTACAAATTATTAACAAATAATAAAATACACCATAATGGCATAACATTACAAAAAACACATACACAGCAGTGTATAATCTGGCAGAATAAAGCTTGGTTCCTACACTTGTTTACCTTAACAACGCCGCAAATGCTGAACATCGAAAAAAAGAAGAAACAGTGGTCGCATGTCAAGCTGACCAATAAGGATCTTAAGAGAATAGATGGTGAATTTCCCACAGCTACAAAAATTACAACAGAATTTTATCAGCACCTGTGACCCAGTCTCAGTTGTGGGCATTAAAAAGCTGGCATTTATGTCAGTGCTGCCATTCAGAAACCGCATGTATCCAAGGCCAGCACACAAATGCATAACTTGATGTAAGGAGCACAAAACCTGGACCACTGAGCAATGGAAAAAATGATATGGTCTGATGAATCATCTGTCACCCTATTTCCTTAATCCAGATGTGTTTATGTTTGGAGAAAGCCAAAAGATATCTTCAGTCCACAATGTCTACTGCAAACTGTTAAACATGGTGAGGGATCCATCATGGTATGGGCAGCCATCTTGTGGAAGTCATTGTGTCAAATGAATGGACTGTATAATGGTGTCATGACTCCATCCAAAGCTGCCTCCTTGTTCAGGCGGTCTTCGGTATTCGTCTTCACCGGGCTTCTAGCCCCTATCGTCTCTCCTTTCATCATTCCATTTGTTTTGTCATCTTCACACACACCTGGTACATATGCCCTTATTAGTCTCAGTATATAAACTCCCTCTGAATGTGTGTGTTATTGTTACATGAGGATGTTTTGCTATCTCATGTACAAGCTTTTTTATAAAAATATCTCCGGGATATTTACCTGTGGGTTTTTTACGTTAGTATGCATATGTAAGTTGCACTGTATTGGTTTACGCATTACTGCATACTGCTGTATTTTTTTTTTATTCACATCATCCTGAGCCTGGCTCTGTCCTAATCACCTGCTACAAATTGTATAAGGGCCTTTATTAAATATGTAGCCATTTTACAGGGCCAAGTGAAACTTACAGTGCAACATCTGTTTTCTAACAATGTTCCAAAATTCCAGGAGGATAATTCCCCCATACACACTGCTAAACAAATTCAAGAGTGGTTTTATGAACACCAGGGTGATGTCAAATGCCTTCTATGAACTCCTCAATCACCAGATCTGAACATCATTGAACCTATTGTGGGATGTTCTGGAGCACCTTGTGCTAAGTAAATTTCCACCTGACTACTTTTCTACTCAAGGAATGGTTCAGTATCCCCCTACACACAGTGCAGAAATGATTTAATAGCATTCCAAGGCAAATAATGCAACTAGGTATTAAACTAGAGTCCAAAGTGAAACCTGATGGTTCTATTCATAATATACCTAACCAAATGAGTTAATGTACAGTAGCCTATGTGCAGTGACAATTACTGGCTCGCTAGCTAGCTGGAGAATGGTAACAAACAAGCTGGGGTGGGCTTTGCAAATATCCTTTTTCTTTATATTTTTCTTTAGTGAAATGCATTGGGAGCTCAGTTATAAATTTTTATAGTTGAAAAGTATAAATAATAAGAAAAAAATATTTCTCAGGCAACATGTGTCTGGTCATTTTACACAGTTGTGGTTTTGTTTATATCTTAAATTGTTTAAGGTATAGTGTGGTGGAAGCATAATAAGTATGAGGGAGATCAGTAATTTGCATGCACACCTAATCAGTTGTAAATTAATTTATAGAAGTAAATGGTATGCTTGATAGTTTGGTTTAATAGCTATATTTACTGTTTCGAAATACTTTCATTTGTGGTAGAGACTGCAGTAGTAATAAAAATAACTGTTGTTGAAAAGTTAGATGACCATGTAAAATATGAAGATGTAAAGAAAGGACTGCTTGAACATGTGAAAGTTGGAGTTCAAGTTATTGGGCTACTTTAGGGTTATTAAAAGCAAATGATGCAAACATCTGCAAATGTGTGCTAACCAAATATGCAATTATGAACAAGTACGATTAAAAATGTCCTAAATGTATAAAAGTTAGTTGGTCACATAATGCTTATTAAAATAGTTTGTTGTTTATGCATATAGGTTATCCTAAAAGTTTTAAAGTTAGCCATTGTAGTTTAATTAGCCAAGAAGAATAATAATTTTGAATAGAAACCATTGTATTCCTGTGGTTTTCTTTTAAATCTATGATAATTTTTGCACATAAATTGCACGTAAAATTTTCACAAATTCAAAATATCCCTTGACAATGACTCAAAATAGGGCCTGTCCGAACATCATAATGTTTTTTTTGTCCCATGTGCATGCAGAGCCCATTTAAATATATGCATAATTCAAAAAGTAGAAATGCTATGGACAAAATATTTTTTTGCAATCTAATCAGAGGTCTTCTGCAGATGAAAAGTCCACTTTGGCTTTCTATCAAAACAGGTTTACTAAAGTGCTTGACTCTTATAAGAAATCTAGAGTTGTGCTTTGCATTCAGGAAGCACACTTAATGGTCTACATTTTCGGCTGATAAGATGCTTGTGCTGTGTTTCTTGAAGACGCCCACCTCCTATGACCCCACATTGTCCCCAACACAATTGACAGGCACTCATGCATTCTCTTCATTTAAGTGACATTGTGTAGCTGGGGACTGTGGAAATCCCCAGTTGTGACACAGCAGCCACAATCGGTTGACCTACCTTTCAAACACGTTACTGCAACAAAAACACAAGAAATAAAATAAACAGTAGATATAGATAGGTTAAATGTATTATTTCATTGTAATATCAAAACATGAGGTTCTTTTGTTGATTATATTGTCATGTAATGCTGGAGCAGTAGAAAAACGTAACTTTTTACATTTATAAATAAATGTTGGTCTTAAGCCGTCAGTTTTTATCGTCTCTTCCCAATTGTTATCATTTGCTTAACTCCATTCTATTGAATATGGAAACTCAAGTGTCTTAGAAAGAAAAATATACCGTTTCACTAACACCACTGTGGATTTAAAATGTTTACACAGGTTATACATGTATGTTCATGTATGTTGAAAATGTCCCTAAATGTAGGTTATGAGAATCAGGCATTAAACCATATCTGTGGTTATTCGTAAATTTAAATCAACTTCTATGATTCTGAAAGAAACACATTGTGGATGATTAACATATTGGGCCTTGATCACATAGTTTGCTATTACAAAATGTTTTTCAATGATTTGAAACCCCTTGGTATTGCAGGTGATCAGTGGTTGTGGTACTTCGCTAAAGCAAAGTTTTGATAAACATTCACAGTTTTAAGATAAAGTGATGGTGAACATAGTAATCATAATGTTATTATGAATTCTGTTATTATTCAGAACATTCCAGATAGCATTTGATTGTATCGATGTTATGTGGTACTAAACAACTGTTTGTTACTTCCTTAAGGCTGCCGAGGACCAGTTCCAGACGGACCCTGTCCCCGAAGTTGTTGTGTCAGTCCCTCATGAGCCAAACATCCATGTGATTTTTTCCAGGACTGATCAGGTGACAAAATATGATCACAACACTGAAGATTTCAAAGAGCAGAGACTATCTGGCTCATCATGGAGCCCAAACCCTATCTTTGGAGAAGGTCTCCATGTGTCAAATGACACTTGTATCAGTGTCTCACCCAGTGTCTCACCCAGTGTCTCACCCACAGTCAGCCCGGGCCTAGTGACAGTGACCACTGAAAGTGAGAATGAAAAGGAATTGCCAGAGAAAGAGAAGGAATTGCCTGAGAAAGAGCAAGAAATGCCAGAGAAGGGCACTGAAAGTGTTTATGAGACACATGAAGAGAAAGATAATGTCAAAGAAGAGAATAAACCATGGCCTGCTTTAAATGTGAGTGCAGAGATATTTGCTGCTGTGGAAGAGAGAATTGAAACAAGTGATTTTAAAACACAAGAACAGCCCACTCTTACTTCGGATCATAATGTTAATACACAAGATTTTATATCACTAGACAAGTATGTTGATGCTTTGCAAGAGAACGTAGAGACAATTTCGTCAAAAGTACACATAGAATACATCCCCGTTTTAGAGGGTGGAGAAAAGATAAAAAATGAGAGCCTGGAAGCATCTTCTCCTACTTCGCCTCAAGAAACTTTTAAAAGTACAGATGTAAAAATACCAGAGGCAAGTCCTTCTATGACAGCAGAGTGCATAGAGGACCATGACCTCAACACAAAACTTGCGGCAAATTCAAAGGAAAGTATTGAAAGTGCCTTTAAAGTTGAATGCATTCCTCCTTTAAAGAAAGATTCAGTGAACTGTTCCTTTGGCACAATGACAATACAAGAACAGGTCACACCTCATGTGTTGAAACAGTCTATGGAACAAAATGTGAGCTTGGAGAGAAAGGAAGTGTGGACCCACACTATTGACAGACAGATTGAAATAGAAGAAACAGTGAAAGAAATAAAGGAGGGTGAATCGAAAATCCAACAAGAGCCACAGTTTGAGAGAGACTCTGCCCTTGTGTCCACGGTAAAACCAGTAACTAGCCAAGAGGCTGATGACATCTATCTGGGCGGGTCCTTTGGAAATTTACCAGAGATAACAGTCATGGATCCTGCTCTTAAAATCCCAGATCTCAAATTAAGTCTGCCAGAACAACAGATAAAAGAAGAAGAAATTATTATACCAAATATAGAAATTACGGAACCCGAAGTCAAAGATCATATACAGCCATTATTACTTATCAGACCTAATGAATCTCAAAATGGGGTTGCAAACAAGCTGTCTAACACAATGATCACCGAAAATAGTGCATCTGTCATCCCTGTGTTTATAGATGTAACACCCACACAAGAAAGTATGTGGAACGATGATATCCTCCATCCAATGGAGAAAGTGCAGGAAGTTACACAATCATTTGAAGAGGCAAAAACACCCAAAGCAGAGCAACCAACAGTGATAAAGAGTGAGTGTCTCACAATGAAAGACACTAAGTTAATTCCTACAATAAATGTTTCCTTTACTGAAGACAGTCAACATATAAAAAAAGACAATGAACACCCTCATGTCAAGTCCACAGTTTTAGACACAGTAAAGAGAGAGGAAGCTCTCAAATTACCTCTCATTGTCACCCTTCCTATTTCTGCAATCTGTGAAAATAGCCTTTCTGAAAGCTCAGAACTTCCTAAAAATGAATATAAAGATTCTGATTCAGTGAGGCCTATGCAAGGGGGGGTCAAAAGTGATTTTGAGTATTACATTACCGTTGAGCCAGACAAATCCCCTAGTATTCCACAGAAACAGACTACAGAAACAAAAGAAAAGAGTGTGACAGCGTTGTCGCCAAAAGAAGTAGCAACAGTAATCCACAAAGCTGAGGACACCGGCGTTACTGAAACTGATAAGGTGAAACCACTCAAAGAGTCAAGGATAGAGTCTTACATCATAGGCGATGAACCAAGAGAAAGAACCTCGATTGAGAGGCTGGCTGTCAAACCTCCAACACCCCCCAGGAGTCCTAGCAGCCTCCGCCGGTTGATGTCCCGGACTCCCCCGGCAATTACAGTAGACGACCTAGCTAACAACGAGAAGGCGGGCTCAGAGCCGAGTGGTGGAGACACACCCACATCCTCCCTGTCATGTGAGAGCAGCCCCAGGCTGAAAAGGAGGGACAGCCTGACCCTCATCCGCTCCGCCACACCTGAGGAGCTGGCCTCTGGAGCTCGACGCAAGATCTTCATCCCCCGGGAGGGAGAAGGGGTGGGGGTTGTGGTGGCGTTAGGTGTGGGTGGTAGTCCACTGGACACCCAGGTCAAGAAAGAGGCTCCCTACATGTCGCCCAATCAAGCTCGTAGGGCAGCGTTCCTGCAGGCCCCAGCAGGCTCACAGACCCCACCGCTGGAGAGGCGCTCCCCTCTGCTGGGCCGTAAGAAGGCCACCCTGGAGGTTCCCAAAGTTGGGGACCAGGCCAGCACAGAGGAACCAGAGAGCCCCAAGACTGAGATCAAACCTGCCGAGAAGGAGAAATTGAACCCCTTCAAAGGTAAACATTTCAAAGCATGCCCAAAACTGTTCTATTAGGTTGGGTTCATCTGTAATCTACCACTAAAGGGAGTGGCAATGTTAAACATGTACCATCTATCTTCTACTTGTTGTCCCCCGCTCTCTTTCACCAGCTCCTCAGGTAATCCGTAAAATCAGGGGAGAGCCCTTCCCAGATGCTTCAGGACATTTAAAGCTCTGGTGCCAGTTCTTCAACGTGCTCAGTGACTCTATCATCAAGTGGTACAAGGACGAGGAAGAGATAGTGGAGGTGAAAAGAAGGTAAAGCCCTAGACAATCTCCCATTCCAATTTATAGTAACTGCTTTTAAATGCAATCTAATAAGATCCCATTTATCTTAAATCTGATCAAAACCATCATGTAGTCTCTGTACGAGTCATGCCCTGTGCATACAGTTGTTGTATACAGTTTTACTGCATTCATTTACAGCCCCATTGTTTAGTTGATCTGGGCCATATGCTATCCAGACTAATAAAGACTAATGTGAAGATGATCAGCTTTTGAGTATACCTGCGGGTCAATTATACAGCCATCATTTCATTCTCACACTGGAAGTTATCCAGCTCAAGTGACCAGGGGAGTTCACCAGCTGTGAGCCTGACTGTGACACATGGGGTTTTAAGCTTTGGCCATACACAGTCACTGTAAACTGAGACAATCTATTTCGCCATCACCAGACAGCATTAAAGTCTACATCTGTGCTACTGACTGCTGTATCAGCAAATTCCCCCTTCGTGCAAGCATGTCTCAGTCTCACAGTGACCTCTTGTGGAGGTGAATACATTATTGAATGTGTTGTGTGGTTGTGCCACTTGTCACTTGAACCTGTTTATCTTCCTATATCTTCTCAGTGCTGGAGATGAAAGCCAAGTAGCCCTGGCCATCGTCCAGACATCCAGTCAAGATTGCGGGGTGTACGGCTGCACAATCAAGAACGAATTTGGGACTGATTCCACTGACTTCCTTCTCAGCGTAGACAGTAAATTACGTCAAATAAACTCTATTTTATAATCTCAAAAATATGACTTATTTGTAATGGTTTTCTTTTGTTTTATTGATCTATTCCTGCAGTTCTTTCAGAGTACTTCTTGCGGGAGGATTTAGAAGGTATGCCTCACAGACACCAAAAGGTTTATGAAGTTTAACATTAACTTCTTGTTGTTTTATTGACTACCTTATAACAATCATATACATGTTTGAGATTGTTTGTCTGCTTCTGTCCTTTGCAGTTGGAGAAGAGATAGAAATGACTCCAATGTTATTCACCAAAGGCCTAGCAGACCCAGGTTACTGGGGGGATAAGTTATTTGGACGCATAATGACACTGGAAGCCCACCTGGGAGAGGGCTGTGTGCACAAGGCCTGCAGGGCAAAGGTCATCTATGGCCTGGACCCTGTTTTTGAGTCTGGATCAACGTGTATCATTAAAGTACAAAACCCCATTGCTTATGGGACCAAAGAAGAGAGCAACCTTGCAGAGAGAAACATGGAAATGACTAAGCAAGTGAGTGTTTCTACAGTAGTGTCCATTACAGCTGAATTCTAGAATTGTCCATTTCATCACAACTGCAGTACAGTCAATTACATCACATCTATAATAATGTAAATTACATCACAGCGACTGTCTTAGATATAAAGCATAGATCAGACTTATAGTTCTATCTGACTCCCCAATATAACTGCCATCTAACCTAGAACGGGTATGGAAAAGTCAAGCCATTTAATAGAAGTTGTATTTTGTGCTGATGATGATGTGTAGTTTTTGTTCCCCAAAAAAAGTAGTCTTGCGATTTCGATTTCTGCCCTCCAATAACTACGCTACACTTTGCATACCGAATTAAGTTAGCTAGGTAACGCCGTAACTAAAATAGTTATCTGTAAAATTCAATTCAATTAACATACAAAACATGCATACATTATCATGTAAAATCACAGTTAACTGTTCACCAAAGGAAATTAAGAAATATAAATTTGCACTGAATTTAAAGTACTATTCTGTTTTTTTATACCATATACCCATTTTGTACAATATAAATTTAAATCTATTTCAAATCTATTTGTTTTTAATTTTGAGAAAGGTACAGTCACTGTATGCATTATGCTATCCATACCAGTTGTTATTTATATAATACTAAGAAAAAATATACATTATTAAAAAGCTTAAAAAGCCACTTCTACCATGGATTTTTATTACAGTTGGTTTAGAACAGGTCCCAGTAAGATGGCTGTCAAATATTTCCATTCTGATGTATAGGGGCTAAATGACATCAGCCTATCTAGTGTTCTATTATTTATGGTTACTGTAATGTTAATTCCATCACAGCTACAGTCCTTTCCATTACATCACAGCTTAGGTAGTCATTACATTACACATACTGTCCATTACATTCCAAGGATATCACTCCTATTGTTCTGCATTGCTCCTAATTAAACATTAGCATGTAAAACTTGCAGAATGGTACAAATCTTGGCAGCTGTTAGAATATAATATGTTATTTGTTCTGAGACAGATTTATTAGGCATCAAACAGAGTACAACAGAAATATTGAGTTATTTATTTAAGGTTACAAATTGTTTTGCTATGTGTGCATTTATATGACTCTGGTGACCTGTTGTGGGCTTACAGAATAACAGCAGTTGATAAAGATTCAAGAAACCAAAAAGGAACTGTCTGAATTAATTACTGGCTTTGGTTAATGTAAAATAATTTCATAGAACCCCAGATGTTGAGAAAAAGCAGAAGAAAATGGGCCAGTAATGCAATACATCTTTGCATTTTGTTTCACCAGGAATGCAAAATCCAAAATACAGTTCGGGAGTATTGCAAAATATTTTCTGCTGAGGCGAGGGTGATTGAAAACTTTGGCTTTTCACTGGAGTAAGTAATAAAATGTCTGCAATTCATATTTGGATCATTATTAAAATGCTTATCAATACATAATAGTATTTTTAATTCCATGACGGAAATAAACAACAGTATGGTTATTTCCCTGTACATGCCTACATCTTTGTTTTGCTGTATGTTTACACAGAGTGAGCCCTCTCTATCTGATGTACCGCCCTGCCAACTCAGTCCCATATGCCACTGTGGAGGTTGACCTGAAGGGCATCTTCCTTAAGTATAGCACGATGGACGCGAAAGGCAGGCTGATCACAAGAGCCACCTCTGAGGTGGAAATGAAATGCTGTTCCTTCCAGCATTGGATCTACCAATGGACAAATGGCAACTTACTGATCACCGGGCTGGAGGGTGAGTAAGATAAGCACAGAAAGTCCTTCTCAAATGACATAAATAAACCAAGTCATTTTAAATAAAATGACCCATTTGCTTTGTTTCTTTCAGGTGTTGGCCCAAAGATCACAAACATCAGAATTGTTACAAAATCAAAGGGGTTTGTATATCTAAATATTAGACCAATGTATTTAATTTGTCATATGAAAATGCCTACCTATTCTATTTAAATATACGTGTGTATACACTGTGCTGAAGTTGTACCAGTTGGTTGAGAGCCTCTTAACCAAGTCTTAGTTATAAAATTACTTTGGCATTTTACAGCTATCAAGGCCTTACAGAAGATGGCTCTCCTAAGGTGTTTGAGCAGTTCCATACCCAGCATCAGTGTAATTACTACTGTGGGCTTCTCAGCCTGAGAACCCTGAAATCCATGGACACCTTGCTGCAGCCCCCCAAGACCAAAGGCTCGCGGAGTCCCTTGCTCAACAAGAAGTTGGGCTCAACCAGCCCCCAGCTCAACAAGAAGTTGGGCTCAACCAGCCCCCAACTCAACAAGAGGTTGGGCTCAAACAGCCCCCAGCTCAACAAAAAGTTGGGTTCAACCAGCCCCCAGTTGCAGAGAAAAGGACAGAACAGCCCCTTGACAGGCAGAAAAGCCAACTCCAGCCCTAAAGTTCCTAGAAAGGCTGGGGAGTCGGAAGAAAACAAGTCCACAGCCGAACCCAAGTCAGAGGAGAGTATCGGAGTTGTGGTATGAGATAGAAACTTCAAAAGGGAATACACCTTCCTTTTCCTTCCAGACATAAAAAATATTTTTGTGTTTTCCCATCACCTTTTGCTGCATTTAGTTTGGTTGAAGCTGTAGGAAAACAAGCATGGCCATGAACACATCTGACAAAACTTATTTGTTTAAATCTAGGGAATAGAAGTGACTATCTGGTGGTTATGTTACATTACTGTGAATCCCCATCAGTAGTGAAATTCTCAACTTCTCTAATTTTACTGTTGGACTTCTGAACTGATTTTAATGAGTACAGCACATTTAAGATATCTTCAACGTACAGTACAATGGAAATTCTACATATGGTAGTTATTCACCTCAGGTCCAGAATCATGTACTCTGTCCTCTGCTAAAGGAAAAGAGACTTATAAAGTGGCTTTAATAATGGTGTTGGATTATAAGTAATGTCCATAAACAGAACTCTATAGCTAAGTGCTTCTTTTTTTATTATTACAGTATTTTGTTTACGCATTGCATTCTTCTGAATAATATACAATTACGACACTTCTCTTTTGTCTTTACTGGGAAATTCTGTGTGTCAATCTTTTTTTGTTTTTTGTCTTTTAAAACTTGGCAGTTTTTTTGTGGTTCAGTTCATTATTGTTGAACTTTTTTAATATAACTGTAATGTATTAATTGGAATTTTTTATTTTTTCACAAAACTGACAGTAACAATCCCTTCCTTTTGTTCCTCAAAGGACTGGCATTAGTTGTGACATGGAACAAAAAAGTATTGCGTTGTTGAAGCACAGTAAGGGCCTAACAGATGTTATGTAACTTGGGATTTCTGTGTTATTTTAACACATGGGTCAACTTACAAAAGTGTAGAGCTATAATATTAAAATGATGTAGAAACGGTTTCAGTGTGGACTCCCGATGGCACAGCAGTTTAAGGTCACAGCATCACAGTCAACGGTGTCATTGCAGCTGGGAGTTCAAATCCTGCTTGCAGTATACCAACAGTGCTAGGGGTCTCGCTAATGCAAATTGGTTCAGTACTGTTTGCTGTGGATGGGTAGCAAGTCGTGGTCTAGCAAATCCTTGTGGCATCTTGTACCTGAAAACTCAAATGTTGTTTTTTGCTGGAGCGTGCACTCCTGCAAGTGCATATGTTCTGGTGAATATTTACTGGTTGATCTTTCACTGAAACAAACCCGCTATGCATTGTTGCTGAGTTTGTTGCTAAAAGTTTGCAAAATTGGGAGAACATTTCAGAAACTTGTTCCAGTCCTATGGTCTCAAAGCATTCAAATAATTTACACTTCGATAGTTTTTGTATTCATTTATAGACAACAAATCTGCTGATTTTTCTGCAACTATATGATATGCATTAAATTGTAGATCACTGTGGAAAAAATATTGTTTCAGAAAATTGTGTCTGATGTGAATTGATCACCCCCTTAATGGGGTGATATCGTCAGGAGTTGAAGCGTGTACTGACTGACTGTTTGACTGTCTGACTGACTGTTAGTGTGTGTTTGTGTGTGTGTTTATGTGTGTGGGTGAGTGAGTGAGAGAGAACACAAAAGGTAGACAAATAGTGTTTGATATGTTGTTGGAGTGCTATGCTGTCCATGACACTAATATTTGGTATGTTATGTTGTGCCAACTGATTTTGTAAAATAAATATGTACATACTATTATTGTCAAACATTCATACTCCTATGTGTATTTATTTTATTTACATATAATACAGATATGTACTTACAGGGTTACTTAATGCAGTTATTCCACTCTTAAAATTTACAATTACACATTAATATAATTTTTTTTCAGCTATTCTGCCTGATTCTTAAGAAATATCACACAATATTTATCATGAACTGTTAAAGGGCTGTATTGATCTTCAAATTCAGTACTTTATTCTCATTCCAAATCTCTGGGCAGAATTTAGACTGCTTTACTTGCAGTGTAAATATTTGCAATTAAATGTGAATACAAATAATGAAACACATTTGATAGATATTGGGCATGAAAAGTAACTGAATTAAGCTTGACTCAATGTAGGTGAGTAATTACTATCTCTATACGAAGAACACAAGTTAGGATATGTAATGCCCCATTTCTAATGGGTTCCACACATCCTGTCCATACCTCCTGATAGGAGTAGCCCCTTGTGACTGTCATAGACTCTATGAATAGACCTATGGACCGTAGGTTGGCACAAACCATTGTGAGGAAGCCTGTCTTTTCCTGATGATACGCATATATTTTAGTTCTATTCTCTTATTAGAAGAGTGGTTCGTTATCTTGTGCTATATGAGGTGCCGTATCGCAAGCAGTTGGTATCCAGTATTGAGGGGCCCCATACAACCTGATAAGCTGTGGAGTCAGGAAACTCAAGATGGAACACTACCAGGCCATGTAAGGTTAGGATATAGAATACACATATATGATATGAAAAACAGCCAGATATTGGAGGGGATGCGCTGGAGGATAAAAGACTGTGTTAACCTTGTAATTATTGGAGAACATGTAAGAACTATGGAAGTTCAACATCATAGACTCATACTGAATAAAGATGGCTCTCCCCTGACTTCCGGTTGCATTAATTTTGTTCATGAATCAAAAAACAGAATAAGTTAATCTACTCACTGATAATCAAAATATAATAATAAATTTATGAGTGCCTAGTTACAAACAGGATTATCAAAGAGACCACAACAGTTGTTAAAGAACAAAGTAGCGTTGGTCTCTGTGCTCCAGGAGCCCTCAAATGAGATGGTCCCATTCTTCACAGTGCTGCTACAAAGCATACAGTTAGATTTAGAGGATGTCTGAAGAAAAATCCCATATAAAACTACTATAAATAATAAAGTATATATAATAAGTATATTTATATGCCATAATATTCACTGTACAATTTACACAGACATATAGACTACTATGTGTATATATTTTGTCCAAATGGCTGTGAAATTTTGTTGTCCAGTTATTGTTATGAACATGCAATACCCCCGTAATTTACAGTTTATCCTATTCGACCTGTCACATGTAAAGTTCCTTTATACATATCGTAATTCAGATTCACATAGTAAACTGTATGTTTGATATTATTTGTGTTTGAACTTTCAATGTTTTAGCATTTCTTTCATAGCCTTCCCAATATATATGTGTGGACACAATTCTATATTGTAGACATGTGCATTTCTGTCCAATCTTGTCCAATCAATATATATTTAATAAATTTATGAATCAAGTCTATAACACAATACAATGTGAGGAACGTGAAGGGTTCTAAATCATTTCTAAAGGCACTGCATGCATGTAGAAACTGTATATCCATCATGACATAACTCTCTAGCTCTTAAATCCTCTTTCACTGTTGAACATGTTAAAACCTACCTTCCGAAAAGATTATTACAGCAGGTTTTTAAGTCAGAATTTGTGGTGTTGAAAGGAGAGGTATTGAAAACATCCAAACAGTCAAGACCAGGAGGAACAAAGAGAATACCTGGAGATGTTACAAAAAACAACAACATTATATTCATGCTAATAAAAATATTATAAAAAACATTTTGTGACATGAAATACCCAGGAGAAGCCAGATGAATCCTTGTTGAAGTGAAAATAGCCACTTACCTGCAACACAGGCATTAACCAGGGTCACACAGGTACCTGTGAACAGGGCTCTCAATACTAAAGAGGAGACGAGACCTCTTCTGGGTGGACATATTGAGGCTATGAAGAAATGTCACAATGTAATGGAAAGTTGTCATTCACTTTTGTCCTGATGTAGGGGAATAAAGAAACACAAGAAGAAAGTAGAATAATATATAGAAAACTATGATACTCACAAAGGCCTCCGATTACGATTCCCAGTGAGCTGAAATTAGCGAATCCACACAGAGCATATGTGCTGATAATCTCTGATCTGACCTTTAACAATAGAAAGTCAGTACATTAGAGGAAACAAAGCCATTTCCATCATATTTAGACAGTACACAGGTCTTTCACATGTGGATGAATGTACACAATGTCCAAATTCCATGTTTTTTGGGGGTAATCATAATTATTATACAAAAACAGAACTGGTTATGATACTCAGCACATACTCATTTCCAAAAGGTTATTTGCATCCCAGTTTTATAGGAATGGGAGCATATGTTAATTAAGTATTCTACCTACATTTTACTTGTAACTATTTATTTCATGTATTTGACTAAACCTTTTTGTGTTTTATATCAAACCTGGCTGGTGAAAATACTTCTCACCTATCTTTTGAATATCACTTTGTGTTGAACTTCTGTGTGTGCAAATTAATTAATAATAAATAAAATACGCACTGAGATCCATTGCCTCTTATCATCAATAAATTCATCCAGACCATTGACTCTATTTTTCTTCATCGCTGATAGCTTCTCATATGCCAGAAACTCATTCAAAAAGAGCTTGGTGCCAATGAGTTCTGCTACGGTGAAACTCTCTTCAAATGGTATTCCCATCATAAAGGCCACAGGCATGAACACGTAGGAACAGATCATCTATAGGTGCATAGTAGGAGCAGCATTACAGCATGATCAAAGGTAAGCAATCAAGTAGAGTATCAAATAATCTAAACCATTTTACACATTTTATAATGGTCCCATTCATTCAAGAAAAATGTATAAATAGAGCTATTAGATGACGTGGTTTAGTTATAGACAACAAATTCCCAGAACACATCCCTTTTGTCACAAATGTTAAAAGAATGCCTATAACTCGCTAAAACATTTTCTTCCAATAAGAATTAGGCAGGTCAGATGTCAACACAGAAAGGAAAGTATTGGCTATAACTTATTTAGTTTTTGCGGAAAGGTAATATGTATTTCCAGTACCTATTGGAAAACACTACCAAAATTAAATTGTAATGGCATTAATTAGCCATGCGTTGTACACTGCTGGTTAAAAAACAGTGAATGTCCATCCTTCATCACTAAGTATTGGAATAAGTCCTGGGTGTCAAATTAATACAAAGGAGTTAATGCATTTGTGATGAGCAAAAAATGTGGAGCTGCCTGGGAGCATACCTCAAAAGTGATGGAAGGATATCCCACCAGGCCTCCTAGCCACCCAAGAGATGCATTGATGAATGCCAGTATTGCCAGGAATGCTATTAAGTTAGCAGCTATATTAGCAACAAGGGAGATTGATGCAGATGCTCCACTGCTAGCTGCTTCCAAAATGTTCTTCTCATCACTGCAGTGTTAAAACAGTCCAAAATGTAACTTTAAAACTACAAACCCGATTCCAAAAAAGTTGGGACACTGTACAAATTGTGAGTAAAAAAGGAATGGAATAATTTACAAATCTCATAAACTTATATTTAATTCACAATAGAATATATATAACATATCGAATGTTGAAAGTGAGACATTTTGTAATGTCATGCCAAATATTGGCTCATTTTGGATTTCATGAGAGCTACACATTCCAAAAAAGTTGGGACTGGTAGCAATGAGAGGCCGGAAAAGTTAAATGTACAGATAAGGAACAGCTGGAGGACCAATTTGCAACTTATTATGTCAATTGGCAACATGATTGGGTATAAAAAGAGCCTCTCAGAGTGGCAGTGTCTCTCAGAAGTCAAGATGGGCAGAGGATCACCAATTCCCCCAATGCTGCGGCGAAAAATAGTGGAGCAATATCAGAAAGGAGTTTCTCAGAGAAAAATTGCAAAGAGTTTGAAGTTATCATCATCTACAGTGCATAATATCATCCAAAGATTCAGAGAATCTGGAACAATCTCTGTGTGTAAGGGTCAAGGCCGGAAAACCATATTGGATGCCCGTGATCTTCGGGCCCTCAGACGGCACTGCATCACATACAGGACTGATACTGTAATGGAAATCACAACATGGGCTCAGGAATACTTCCAAAAAAAAATTTGAAGTTCATTTTGGAAAACTGGGATGCCATGTCAACGGACTAAAGAGGACAAGGACAACCCAAGTTGTTATCAGTGCTCAGTTCAGAAGCCTGCATCTCTGATGGTATGGGGTTGCATGAGTGCGTGTGGCATGGGCAGCCTACACATCTGGAAAGGCACAATCAATGCTGACAGTTATATCCAAGTTCTAAAACAACATATGCTCCCATCCAGACGTCGTCTCTTTCAGAGACGAACTTGCATTTTGCAACATGAAAATGCCAGACCACATACTGCATCAATTACAATGCCATGGCTGCATAGAAGAAGGATCCGGGTACTGAAATGGCCAGCCTGCAGTCCAGATCTTTCACCCATAGAAAACATTTGGAGGAAGGTGCGACAAAGAAGACCTAAGACAGTTGAGTAACTAGAAGCCTGTATTAGACAAGAATGGGACAACATTCCTATTCATAAACTTGAGCAACTTGTCTCCTCAGTCACCAGACGTTTGCAGTCTGTTATAAAAAGAAGAGGGGATGACCTTGTCCCAACTTTTTTGAGATGTGTTGATGCCATGAAATTTTAAATCAACTTATTTTTCCCTTAAAGTGATACATTTTCTCAGTTTAAACATTTCATATGTCATCTATATTGTATTCGGAAATAAAATATTGAAATTTGAAACTTCCACATCATTGCATTCTGGTTTTATTCACAATTGTACAGTGGCCCAACTTTTTTGGAATCGGGTTTGTGTATTGCTGATAAAACACAATGCAGAGGAATGAAAATGATGTATAAAAACACAAGGACATACCCACAAGCCACTTTTATATTTTCCTCTGATTTAAACGGGCTCTCCTCAACCTCTGGATAGGAGAGCTTTGAGACAGCCAAAGCACAAGGGGCAGCCATCACAGAGGCAGATATGAGAGAGGATGCATCAATCTGTGGAGCAAGGAGTCATTTCAATCTCACACAACAAGTATATGATTAGCAGTCACTCTAGGATAAAAAGAGCCTACCAAATCTACACTGACTATATTTTGACAAATGCAGATAAATACAGTACCAGACAAAAGTTTGGAGACACGTAATAATTCAAGAATATTTCTTTCGTTTAAACATTTTTTTACATTGTAAAATAATAGTGAGGATCTAAACTATCGAAACTGTGACACATATTGCATCATGTAGTAACCAAAAAAGTGTTTAAGAATCTTCAAAGTTCCCCCCATACCACATGGAACTGATTGAGAGAATACCAAGAGTGTATAAAGCTGGCATCAATGCAAAGTGTGGCTACTTTGAACAATCTAAATATAAACGCATTTTGGCTTGCTTAACACTTTTTTGGTTGCTACATGATTCCATATGTTATTTCCTAGTTTTGACGTCTCCGCTATTATTCTACAATGTGGGTATTCCTGAAAATAAAGAAACAGTGCTTGAGCAGATAATTTTGGATTGTGTCTTTAAACAATGCAATTGCAGTTCATCGCAGACTTTTAATATACTACATTGTAAACAATCTTTATGAGAAAACTGCAACGCCTAACCTAAATAAAAAATCATGGTGAAGTACATGATGAATGGAATGCTCTGATATCATGATTAAAGGGCTTTCACTGAGTCTGTTCACGGAAAGGATTTCCATGATTCCTGACTAGTTATTGACAAAGAAATCTACGTGGACTGATGCTTGTTGGTAAGTGCCACACCATTTATCTCTGGAGTTTAAACATAATTTTTGTTTATGTGTTTTATTGTGGCAATACAGGACTTAGCTGTAAAAGAGACCCAGGTCTCAGTTGATGTCTCTGTGTAAATAAAGGTTTCACTGGGTGAATTGGTGAGAGGAATATTTGGCCTGGAGAGAGGTATGTTTGGCCTTACCCCAAATGAGATAAATGCACCCATCACACTCCCTGCAATGGTGGCAAATCCTCCAACCATGACAGCATGGACTTCAGATTTGGTCATGTTCTCCAGATAGGGGCGAATCAAAAGTGGTGCTTCAGTCTAATGAGGAAAAAAATGACAACATGTAATCACCATAACATGTAAGTATTCCAATAGTGTTATCATGAATATGTATTTTCCAGCAATTCTTAAATTGAATTAGGGACTGAAATACCCTAACGTACCTGTCCAACAAATATGTTACCTGCAACACTCAAGGTCTCAGTGGGTGAGGTCCCCATTGTAATTTGCATGACCCAGGCAATCTTTAAGAGGGAAAACATGCTTTCTTATCAACATACCCTACCCACACAAACCCAGAGCCATAGGTACAGGAAAACACAGCTTGGTATAGGGCTTAATATTTGAAGGTTTCTTACCTTGATAATGAGCCATTGCATTATTCCAAGGAAGTAAAGTACTGACATCACACTGCTAAAGAATATTACAATGGGCAAAGCCTGTAGAAATAATGTAGAAATGTATGGATTCAATTTGGATTCAATATTAAATACATATTGTACATAAGATAGGCCCTGGATGACTGTGTACATAATGACACCATCTGATGTGAGACCAGAACCATATATTGATTTTCACTTACCTGAAATGCGAAGATATCAGATGTCAGTGGACCAAAAACAAATTCCGATCCAGATTTTGTGTAGTTTAAGAATATCTTAAATAAAAAAACAAGGGGAAAAGATATTCAGGTTATTTTTAATGCCAACTATTTCAGTCAGTGTTTATCATTAAATGCAGGTCCAATTGGAATTTAGAAAATGAAATTAGTTTTAGATTAGATAATATTTAGCCCTTGTTCTGATTAGGCTCTGTAAGTGGTTGTAAATAACTGTTACTACCAGGCAAGAGATTCCACTAGACTCTTCCAGGTAGTCAAAGATAACTTCTCTAATAGGATAAGAAGCAATTATCAACAAAGATACCTGCACTTGTTCTCCGAGCCACTGGAAAGCTATGAGTCCTGGCTCTGTCCTTATGACAAACAGTCCGATACAGAATTGCAAACCAAGACCCCAAAAGACAGGCCTCCATGCAACCTGAAACAGAGACAAAACAAACACCGTTGACTATTATAATGTTGATATCTTTTATACCGGATTCTCCATAAAATGGTGAGTCATTGCCTGGAATGAATATGTGTAACTACAATGAAGGCCGTAGGGCCAAAAGAAATCCAAAGTCTAAAGAAAACAGTCAGAGATAAGAAGTTATACAGCCAACCATGTTATTACAGTTTGAAAATGTGTTTAGGGGAAACGCCTAGCTGCCTGGTAATGGAAACAAGCATCTGTTCTCAGACGTAATGCTTACTGATTTTCTATGGGCTGAGAAGAGGAAAATGACTAGGATGAACATGCAGACTCCTCCAAATGAGATGAGCTGCTCTGGTCGCTTGCTTGTGTCCACAACGAGCCAAGTCACGAGCAAGACCAGCACCACTATGACAAAAACACTTAAGAGACCATAACATGAGTCAACAGAAAATTGGACACCCATCAATAAATGCACTGTCTCAGAGTTTATTTCTGTCCATACTGTAGCTGCTCACCCTATTATCCAACCCCTGAAACTGTTGAAACATCTTTGAGCTGGTATGAAACACTTGGTTATACTTTCTCCCTTGTATTTCTTTACAAGATCATAGGCTTTGGAGACAACAGCAAGACTTGTGAGCACCACAAGGGCAATGGCCCTCTCAAAGTCCAATACGCAGGCAGTGATGAAGTATGCTACATAGCCTGCGACATTGAAACAACATTACGTTAAAAAGAGCAACAAATGATGAGAAACTGACAGAGCAGCGCACCGTAAGAACATTTCACATAAATATTTATTGAGTCACATGCTCCAATTCAGTGTGGTTTTATGGTCTGATGAACGCACAAAACACATGCTTTGGCCAGATAACCTTTATATAAATTAGCAGCCCAAAGCTATCCAATTGTCTATGGTTAAAGAAAAAGTAAGAGGTACCTGCTCCAAGTAAGCCCAGCACAATGTATTTGATGGTTTTGGAGTGAGCTTTAAAGTAATCCTCTATGGCATTAATAGGCTTGGAAACCTTCCTGAAGAAAAGATCCAATAAGTGAGTTACCACTGCCTATAACAACTGTTAAAGTCACCATATAATTACCAATTTATAAGCATGGATCAGGAGATTGTATGAGTTTAGAATTCAATAAATCACATTTATTTAAGTAAAGATCATATTGTCTCTCACCAAAACGTAACATTTAATTAAACTTATAATACCATGTTATTGAATGGGTGAGACAAAACAAAAATCAGCAAACTCAGTAAAACTTTTCTACATTCTTACTGTTAGGAATGTGTGCACCTCAATAAACATTATAAGCTTCAGTCCTTTAGTTTTATTTACGTACCTTAAACATCCCAATCCCTTTTTTAACTTTTCCTTTTTGATACTACTTCTGCTATCAAATGAAACAACATCCTCCTGAAATGAATGAAGTGTCTGTTTGTTAATCAATTCAAATACTGTACATGTTGAATAATAAAAGCATGCATTTTCATCGTTAACGACCTGCATTTCAAATCCCTTATTGTCCTCCCCATTTTCATTTGCATGGGACACAACATTACAGGGCATACCACTTGCTTCTGCTGAAAAACAGAGACAGGAAATGTTTTGTCATTTGTAACAGCTGTTTGAAAACTAATGTTTTCACCACAATCAAGAGAAACAACATATCTCAGCACCCAGGTACAGTGAAAGCATTTCCAAACTAGTTACGGTTGATATCTTGAAAACCGTCCTTAAAATCTCCTGTTGTATTCAGAAAGCCTCAAATATTAAGTTCATGAAAACAGGAATTCCTGTGGCTTACTCATTGTGTGCTCATAGTCCGAGGGCCAAATGTGGTGTGGTTAAACACTGTGCTGGAAAATATACTCCACCCTCCTTGGAAGATCTTATCACTAATTAACAGAAAAGGCTTTAATCAGTTCCTCGGGTAGTCTTTCACATAGGCATGAATGTTGTAATGTTTCCACTTTGCCTGTTCAACAATTACTGACATAAGCCTAACAATGTAATAACAGCTAATAATCTATGATTGGTTAGACATATAGTCAGGTACAAAATGATTAGCACCTGGGTAAAGATTAGCAAAATAACTGTATATCATTAATTCTAAAAACACAGAGCTAGTTATGTTGAAAGTTATATGCCTATGTTGTCCAGTAACATAACTGGTGTGCACAGGGCCGGAGTGGGGCATCTTTTCAGCCCTGGAGTTTCAGGCCCAAGATCGGCCCACTTTTTCCATGGTGGTGGAAATTGGGTAAATGAAGCAACAGTTCAGCTCTTACTATATTGTAGTTTTTATTAATACCATGGTTCAACAAATAAAGTAAAGCTTAAATAATAATTCAATTAAGCTGAGAAATTAACAAAACATATTCCAATACTCTACAAGGATAGGTTGATAAATTAACAAAAGCAGAAAGAAAGGAAAGCATTTGAAATGTATCCCACTCTTCCACAAAGAGGCATATTGAACTAATGTTTACAGTTCAATTCACAGTACAGTTTACAGTTCCATTGCCAATAGCACCAACAGCATCTACAGCATCAGTAGCCACCTAAGCAGTGCACCGGTTTCAGCCACGTAATTTATAACTGTGACATTGCTTATAGACATGAGGATTTACTTCTCTGTGCACATTAACATGAAAGCCTCCAAGTTGACCTAACACAATGAGCTTTGTAGCCTATTCTTCACAAATGTTAAAGTTGAGACGCTTCTCACACATGCAACCTGCGCGATGGACAAAGTCAACAGAAACGTATATGCTAACTCAATGACATGGTAGGCATCTGTGAGGAGCTTATACTTTGAGAGTATTAAATGGACACAAATGGCACTGTTTTTGCAGGAGGAACAAGTCCTGCTTTCAAGCTCCATCTCTGGTTCTTCCATATATGGCAGTCCGCCACTTTTCTCCTGACCTTCCTGTGTCACCTCAATATATGTCCAGACAGTATAACCTTCAAGAGAGGACTTTTCAGGCTCTCCCACTGGTATGCCAGGCTAGACAGCTCAGTTTGTATTGTGCTAACAGTAGCTCTGTCATCAAACCTAAGCAGACATTTACTGATTTCCTTGAGTGCTGAGTTAGGTAGCCAATTCATCTTTATTTCAGGAAGGTTTTTAGGGTCAAGACAAGCAAAATCTGAGGCAAGTTTGGCATTTGCTGAAAGCCTCCTATCTATGCTACCGGCCACAGTGTCCAGAATTACATTATGGACATTCACCTCAAAGGCAGCATCATATGAGGCTACTGGTTCATTATCTAAAAGTTCTCCTGGCATTATTTTTTCAGATACGCTTCTCTGGAAGTGCAGTCTGCACAACTGATTCAGAGTTATCTCTTCCAGCTTTTAATTGGCCCAACTCACAAACTTATCAGCTCCCTCAAAGTCCCTGGCATATTTTTTGAGGTTATCGTTTGTCCCCTCAACCAGACGCTGAGCTGAAATATCCATTCCGTGTGTCTGTAGGTACTTGGAGAGGGGGGATGTATGTTGGAAAATGCGAAGGAAAGTTTGAGCAATGAGCATAATCTCATATTTCTGAAGATTTTCAATTAATCCCTTTGCTTTGACCCTCACTGTTGACTTCATACTTCTATCTCCCTCAACAGAGGCTAGGGTCAGCAGCAGGCCAACAAACAATGCATCCTGGGGATTACCAAAACACCCAAAGACCTTAGTAAGAGCCTGATCCTTAGCCCACCACCTGGTTTCAATCATTGGACTCAGTCTCCTGTGACGTTTGTCCTCACTTGTCTCTTCCCAAGTCTGCATACGTTTATAAGACTCCCTGAGGAAAACTGCCACATCATTAAGTAGTGAGAAGAGAGATGCACTCTCTATAACACTGCCTGTTGTGTCTGCCAGTACCAGATTTAAAACATGTGCATAACACCAGACATGCATTTGTGTTGGAGACTGTTCAGACTGGAATGCAGAGAACCCTTCATACGGTCCCTGCATATTTGCTGCACCATCAGGGGAGTTGCCCACACACATATTTACCTGTGTATTTTTCACAGTTCACCACAGCAACCAACCGCTCATGAACTACATTTGTGACATATCTGACAATGGTAGCACACTGGTCCTTTGATGTGACATCTTGAGCTGTATCAATCTGAACCGAAAACAGTCCCGCCTCTCTAACCTCATCTGAAATTGCGCCCTTTATGACCTGGCTGAGAGCATCCACAACCTTCCCAACAATGTCCTTTGATAGCAGAGTCACAAGAGACCCACTACCATGTACACCAGGGTCATGATGCTTCTTGCTTTGCTCAATACCACTGCTAATGTGCTGTTGAAGGCAAAGATCATAACAACTCAAAAGTATTACTAGAAAGTTGCCATGATTGACTGCAGTATCTTCTAGTGTATCAGCAGCCTCTCCTCTATCCCCTCTCTAACTAAGTCCACATTTGCCTATGACTTTTATCACTTCTATTATGCGTTCCATCACCTGACGCTTCTTCTTCACCGGCTCATGATGTAAAGACATTTGTTTGCCTGCCAGAAGGCTTTTTAAATCTGCCCTTTTAGCCAACAGGAAGTAAGCATCAGCACTATCTCTATATGGATCGTACTTTTCTCATGCTCTTCTATCCGCTGATGAACATGTTTTCATTATCTTCCTTTATGAAAGGACTATCACTTGGAGCAGGTGCAAATGCCAAACACACAGAACAATATAGTGATTATGTTTTTTCACTGTATGTCAACTACTTGCAGTTGGTGCCGTGCTTGCTGTGAAAAACTTTAGCTAGTAGGTGGTGTTTTGTGGGCTGCTGTGGATGGTAATTGAAAAATGTGTCTAGATCCTGTGCTTGAGGATGAGCAAAATAATCAAAATGATAGGCTTCCTCATCTACACTAGCATCTACCGGTGCCTCTGGGATCTTTTGCTGAGCTGTTTTTTCAATGGATGCTGTCTCTATATCTCCTCTCTCAGCATATGACTCACCTGTATTTCATAACAAAAAGCGCAGGAGGGCATATACCAAGTGTGTCAGACTCAGATTAGGCAGTAGGCAGGGATGTTTTAATGAGACCTCATGGGGGCCGTCATTGTCATGGTCATTATAATTTTTCTGCATGGGTATCATATTGTAGTGATTTACTCCTTTACTACACACACTTCTGAACAAACAATGCATATTGTCATATACTGCTTTTTCTTACATTTTTCTTACAGGGAAGACGAGACAGAGTAGGCTACTCCTATAATTCACTGATTTGATATTGCACTTAACGCGTTAGCTAACAACTGAAATAGCGTTCTCTCAGCTCGCACAATCCATGATACCTTGATTTCAGACGGGTACACTATCAAACATTTGCGATACAAATATTATAGCTAGTTGACTAAAGCACGAAATGGTCCCAAAACGTACCCACCTGGAGCAGACATCACAGCTCCAGGGTGCTTGCGTTTAAGATGTTCAGGCATCACCGTAGTGCTGACGTGAAATTTCAACTCTTCAGTGACCATGCGAATTCAGTGTGCCTGTCGAAAGTTAGCGGGAGCGTGTGATATCTCGGGCACTTGTGGCTTCTCTTATAAATGTATAATCTGAATACACTGTATGTCAAACTGTTGCAATTGACTGCTTCAAAATGTTGACAAAAAATTTATTGATATAAACGTTGTGTGGGTGGTGTTTTTTTTTTGCAGAACCAAGAATACTGTACCTGTATGTTTGAATAAATTATGTATTTCAACATTAAAATGTCAGTAATGATGCACATTTTCAAGGTGCTGGTTGCAACAAGTCATAATTTTGGACTGTGAACATCAATTGTTTTATACAGTATGCTTAGCATGTACGCCTCAAGGTGAAATACCAGTTTTTATATGGATAAAGTTAAATGTGTGTATATATATATATATATATATTTGTAATACTTTTCAGAATAAAATATATGGAATAACGTCTTTAAGCCTGTAATCCAGTTTAGACTAAATCTTCATCAGCTTCTATTGAAAATACACTGAGTGACTGCAATACATTAATATACATCTATCTTCTAAAATAAAGTGGTCACCATTGCAGTCAGTCACTAGACAAATCCCCCCATTGTAAATCAACCTGGATTGTCCAAAAAACATCTGTCTGTGTCCCTTTGTAAATCAAAATACATAATACCTAAATTTACCAAAGTCATAGAGTTAATTATCCTCTCCCTCATCATCATATATAATAGCTTTAATTCAATTTGGAGTATATCTTCATTCATTAAATAGGGGGACATCATTTACGCCAGGCACTGGGGAAATCTGTGTCCCCCTGTCAATCAAAATACATGTCCCCCTGTCAATTACCCACACATTCAATGTATTTAATTCACTCTTGATAATGTGTTGAAAAGAGATTTGGAAAATGTCAATATCTGTAAGAGATTTGGAAAATGTAGGTGCTATGTGTTAATATTGACAGGGGGACACATATTTCCCCGGTGCCTAGCAGAAATGGTATCCTCCTCTTTAATGAATGAAGACGTTATCCACATTGAATTAAACCCATTCAATGTGTTGGTGAGGGAGAGTATTAATATGTCTTTATATTTGGTCAATTTAGGTACTTTCTATTTTAATTGAAAGAGGGCCACAGATTTGGCCGGTGCCTTGCGGAAATAAGGCACCATTTCTTTCCTGAATTAAATATGCTCCTGAATAAAAAAAACGATCAATGTTGATGAGATATATTTTGGACAATCCTGGTGGATTGATGATGGGGGGGGGCAGAGTCCTCCAGTGAATATTGTTCATTTAACATTATTCAGCTACCCATATGAAAAGATAAATATATAAGCCAGTTTCCAGATATGCTGGAAGGCTGTGTAAAATGCAAATATAAAAGGAATGCAATGATGTGTAAATCCTTTATCCCAATATTTAATTGAAAATAGTACAAAAACAAGCTATAAAATGTTAAAACTGAGAAATGTTACTGTTTTTGGAAATATACATGCCCATTTTGTATTTGATACCAGCAACATGTAACAAAAGTTGGGACAGGGGCATGTTAACCACTATGTTACATCACCCCTTCTTTTAAAAATACTTGTTTGGGAACTGTAAGCGTTTGGGTACTGAGGACACCAATGCTGTAGCTTTGAAGGTGATATGTTTTACCATTCTAGTTTGATATAGGATTTCAGCTGCTCAACAGTTCGGGGTCTTCTTTGTTGTATTTTTCATTTCATAAAGCGCCAAACGTTTTCAATAGGTGACAGGTCAGGAATGCAGTCAGGACAGTTTTGCACAAAGATTATTTTAGTACAGAGCCATGGTGTTGTAATACGTGCAGAGTTTGGTTTGGCATTGTCTTGCTGAAATAAGCATGGACTTCCCTGAAAGACTTGATCTGGATGGCAGTATGGATGGCAGCATGTGTTTCTACAAAATCTGTATAAATTGGTCAGAATTAATGGTACCTTCACAGATGTGCAAGTCACCCATGCCATATGCACTAATGCATTCCCATACCATCATGGATGCTGGCTTTTAAACTGTGCACTGATACAAACCTGGATGCTCCCTCTCCTCTTTAACTGGGGGATGCGACATCCTTGATTAAAAAAATAAATAATTCCATTTAGTGTATTTACAGACCACAGGACAGTTTTCCACTTTGCCTCAGCCCATCATACATAAGCTTGGGCCCAGAGTGTTCTGTGTTTCTGGATCTTGTTTATATATGGTTTCTTCTTTTCATGGTAGAGTTTTAACTTTTGTCAATGCAGAAATGTACTGAGTTCCCAGAAAATCGTTTTCAAAAGTGTACCTGAGCGCACACAGGGATGTCCTCCACAGAATTGTGTCTGTTTTTAATGCAGTGCTGCCTGAGGGCCCAAAGATTACAGCCATCCAATACTGTTTTTCGGGCCTTTCCCTTGCGTACAGAGATTTCTCTGAATCTTTTAATGCTATTATGTACCATGGATGATTAGATCCCCAAACTCTCTGCAATTTTATATTGAGAAACATTATTTTTTAATTGTTGCATTATTACACAGTGTTCCAACTTTCAACCTGATTCAAAATACATTTCAGGTTTTAAAAAATATTTCAAAATGTATAAATTAATTACATTTTGTTCAAATGTATTTCACTGACAAACATGTTCTCATTACAATATGTATTTTGTGTGGAAAATTCATTACCGAATGCATTTTTCATGATGATATGTATTTACTAGATAAGATGGGTCACCCCTCTGACCCTGGTTCCTCTCTAGGTTTATTTCAAAATTTCGGTCTATAGGGTGTTTTTCCTAGCCAATGAAATTCTACACTGTTGTTGTTTGTTTGCTCCTTGGGGTTTAAGGCCGGGTCTTTTGTAAAAGCACTTTGCTGATGTAAAAGGGCTTTATAAATGCATTTGATTGATTGATTGATTTACCTGTTGGTCCTTTTATTTTCTAGTGACCTTTCTCATAGGCTTGTGTATGTTCTAGTAATGTAAGCAATCATTTCCCATCTAGTTCTGTAACAGTATTCATTTTTTACATAAAATGGTGGGTTAGAATGGTGGATCATTTGATAACATACAAAAATGCTACCATTAAGGCTTATTTTATTATTAATTGATTAATATTCTGTAGACATTCTGGCTATTTTGTTATGTTTTGTAATAGCGGACTCAAAAACAAGCTCAGACGACGGAAGTAAAAATAAAATAAGATTTAATGATTGAGTCTTGACAAAAGGCCATCCCAGTTCTGGGAGGATGATTCATGAGGTATTGGTCTTCGGCTGTGGTGTGGCAGGCCAACCCACTCTCTTCCCTTTGCGTACATATAACACGGGTTTACACTTCACAATTTTGTGCTATGCATACGCCAAAGTACTTTTTTGTGTGCAGTTCAGACGCGATCTCCTCCAATTAAGAACAATGGTGAATAAATGCGATATTAAAGTTTTACCTTTACCCTTTTACGTTATTTCAAGAAAAAAGTTAATCTACGCGATTAGTCACTCTTCGGGAAATCCGTGCCTCGATGATGGTGACGTCAAATAGGTTTCAGTTGGTGCGTGTCAATGAAACTATTTTATTGACCACCATTATTATGCATCTCAAATGCACGCATCTCAAATGCACGCATCTCAAATGCACGCAAAAAAGGACTTTGGCGTATGCATAGCACGACATTGTGTGAACCCGTGTTATATGTACGCAAAAGGAAGAGAGTGGGTTGGGCGGGCGGGTGAGAAGGCAGTGCAGAGTCCAAGGTATCCAACTGGAACACGAGAGGAATATCAAGGTAAGTAACAAACGTGGATTATAGAATATAAAAACCAATGCTGTCACACACAAGGTTACCACGAGAGGACGAAGAACAATCTGGCGCAGGCTGGCTGGATCAGGAAGTTCTTATACAGGTGGTTGATGAGCTGCGCCGAACGAGGGACCAACCCCTGCACAGCCACACCCACCTGCACCTACCAAGCACACACAAGCAGAAGAAAAACATCCAGACTCCAACCAAATATAATTTTTCCCCAAACACACAGGAACCTGACATATTTAATTATATTTAATGATAATAATGTACAGAACTATAAAAAACGTGTATTTCACCTTGAGGTGTACATGATTAATATACTGCATAAAACAACGTTGACAGTCCAAAATGACATTGATGTAAGGTTATATTTGATATCACTTCACAGCAGGCCTGAATATACAACCACACTTTAAACATTTTAATGACTGACATATTTTAAATACAGCTAACCCATGCAGAGGCTGCGGTGTCAGAATGGCAAGCCGTTTTAACATTTATTCACTAGACCGGATATTCCTTACAGATATCTGCAACATAATTTCGTCTAGTCAAAACTCCAAGTCAATATATCTATAACGTCATTCTAAATAGTCAAAACGGCAGTTGGAGATATCTGTAATACAGTTTTGACTAGTCAGTTCTAAACCACTATTGCCATTCATTTCTATGAGGTTTCTCATTACGGGAATATTTAAATCAGTTGCAGATATCCGCAATGTCTATTGTTATCTTCAACTGAATTATGACTAGTTGTAATTACAGTTCCAGATATCTATAATATCCAGATATCTTTCAAAAGTCGATTATAAAAAATAAAATAAAAACTCTTGTTCGCCACAAAATTCCCTATGATAAGCTCGTTCAATTTCATGATTTTTTTTTAACTATTTTATCCACAACTGAAACCGCAGTTCCTGCTAACACTGAAATGCGTTGCAGGGCTAATATGATCTGATGCCTCGCATGAGAAACGTCATGCAAACAATAGTCATGACGTTTGAGATATCTGCAACTATTATTTTGACTAGTCAAAACTAAATTACAGATATATTCAATTTCCATTTGGGATGTGTAACGAGTCGAGTGTCGTTTTCAGCGAGGTCATTCCTGATATCTGTAATTCACAGATATATTTTACTGTAGTTTTGACTAGTCAGATAAACAAATTCTGATAGTCACAATGTAATTACGATCTAGTCAAAATTACGGTGTTGATATCTGTTATGTTGATTATAGTCAAGTATATAGCGAATAAATGTTAAAACGGCTTGCCATATTAGCCCACTTTAGGAGAAGATAGACTAACGTGACAAATGTTATAAATTAATTCCACCGGGAATTCTCCCGATTACCCACCCCGGGTATTTTTCTGTAATCTGACCATAGCACCATTTCCAATACGTGCTGAATGAAGGGACAGTCAAAAAGTTAACTCAAAAAGAAAAGTGTTAGTTAGTACCAAAGGAAGGTTGTTAATTTTTCCATGTAGTGTACAACATTAATTCAGTTGTCGTTTGTATAACAATGTATTGTATTTGGTTCTTTACAACACTGAACATTTATCTGCTAATGGTTCCACTGAAAATAGGCTAAATATAAAATGTACCATATGTGTATGTATTATTGCTGTAAGTGGGAGTTCTAATTATCTGAGTCCAACTCACATGAAAATTGGAATTTAAATTCATAATCATTCAGTGGCCAGTGACCCAACATTTCTGTTACCTCACTACATCTGTGGATATGAACAAGATAATAAAAAGCTGAAGAGTAGGAAGTTTTGGGACAATTGTCATTGGAAAGTTTGAAAATCCTGATGAAAAATGTAGTCTTGTTCCATTACAATCTCATCCAGACAAGGCCTGGACATCTCCAAAGGTTTTTAACTTTGTATCCATTCTACAGTATATGAACACGTCATACTGTACCTTGAAGGACTTTAGATACTGTATCTGTAGATTAGAGAATATATAAATACCACTGGTCATTCATGCCAAGCCCTCCATGTTTAAAATATATTTCACAATGTGCCTAACATAAAGCAAACCTAATCAGCGGGATGGAGTGACCTTCATTTTAGTTTTTTTTATAATGTCTATTCTTCATTTATTTGTGTTTTTATTTTACTTGAGTAGCTTTAAAATACAAATACATACTGCTTACCTAGGTTCTGCCAACTCAGCTTCACACGCCTCTGATTGGAAACGACGGCTTGTTTGAGTTATAAAAAAAATCGGGTAATGTGGTTGTTCTGGAATCTGTTATTACACAATTAGAACAGGTCATAACACATTAAAGTGATCAGTGTTATTCTACATCTGTTTGAAACCAATGTCAGCTATACCGAGGGTGTTAGGTAGAAATGCATCTGTAATCAGACTCCATTGTTTCAATTAATAGCGTTTTATAAGCATCATAATATGTCAGTTTGGCCTAGCAAGGTAGCTACTCTCATGTCACATGCTTATACATTATAAGGACCTCTGTCTTAATGCTTTCATGCACATATTGCAAATAATTTCATAGGACACATACTAGCAGTCATCAATATATCAGTCTTAGTCTAAAAAGCATGTATGTATGTTTGCCAGGAGAATTGTTAAAGAAAATATTTATAAATATTTATATTTGTACATAGCATTAAAAGCCAACATCATTTTACTTTTAACTTATTTTGGAAATATTTTTAATACATGCAGGTGTTTTAAAATTACAATTAAAATTTATAAAATACACATTGATTATTCACCGATCAGCCATAACATTATGACCACCTGCCTAATATTGTGTAGGTCCCCCTTTTGCCGCCATAAAATAAAATGTAGAGGCATGAACTCTACTAGACCTCTGAAGGTGTGCTGTGGTATCTGGCACCAAGATATTAGCAGCAGATCCTTCAAACATTATCCTGCTGAAAGAGGCCAACGCCATGAGGGAATACCGTTGCCATGAAAGGGTGCACATGGTCTGCAACAATGCTTAGGTAGGTGGTACATGTCAAAGTAACATCCACATGAATGGGAGGACCCAAGGGCAAGGGCAATGTCCCAGCAGAACATTGCCCAAAGCATCACACTGCCTCCACCAGCTTGCTGTCTTTCCATAGTGCATCCTAGTGCCATGTGTTCTCCAAATAAGTGACGCACACGCCCCAGGCATCCACATGATGTAAAAGGAAATGTGATTCATCAGACCAGGCCACCTTCTTCTATTGTTCTGTGGCCCAGTTCTGATGCTCACGTGCCCTTTGTAAACACTTTCGGCAGTGGACAGGTGTCAGCATGGGCAATCTGACTGGTCTGCAGCTACGCAGCCCCATATGCAACAAACTGTGATGCACAGTGTGTTCTGACACCATTCTATTGGTACCAGCATTAACTTTTTCAGCATGTTGAGCTACAGCTCATCTGTTGATGACCACATGGGCCGGTCTTTACTCCACATGTGCATCCTCACTGTCGCTGGTTCACCACTTTTCCTTCCTTGGACCCCCTTTGATAGGGCTGTAGTTTTGGAGATGCTATGACCCAGTCGTCTAACCGTCACAATTTGGCCCTTGTCAAAGTCGCTCAGATCTTTAAGATAGCCCATTTTTCCTACTTCTAACACTTCAACTTTGAGGACAGAATTTTCACTTGCTGCCTCATACACTCACCTAAAGGATTATTAGGAACACCATACTAATACTGTGTTTGACCTCCTTTCGCCTTCAGAACTGCCTTAATGTGGCATTGATTCAACAAGGTGTTGAGAGCATTCTTTAGAAATGTTGGCCCATATTGATAGGATAGCATCTTGCAGTTGATGGAGATTTGTGGGATGCACATCCAGGGCACGATGCTCCCGTTCCACCACATCCCAAAGATGCTCTATTGGGTTGAGATCTGGTGACTGTGGGGGCCATTTCAGTACAGTGAACTCATTGTCATGTTCAAGAAACCAATTTGAAATGATTCGAGCTTTGTGAAATGGTGCATTATCCTGCTGGAAGTAGCCATCAGAGGATGGGTACATGGTGGTCATAAAGGGATGGACATCAGAAACAATGCTCAGGTAGGCCGTGGCATTTAAACGATGCCCAATAGGCACTAAGGGGCCTAAAGTGTGCCAAGAAAACATCCCCCACACCATTACACCACCACCACCCGCCTACACAGTGGTAACAAGGCATGATGGATCCATGTTCTCATTCTGTTTACGCCAAATTCTGACTCTACCATCTGAATGTCTCAACAGAAATCGAGACTCATCAGACCAGGCAACATTCTTCCAGTCTTCAACTGTCCAATTTTGGTGAGCTTGTGCAAATTGTAGCCTCTTTTTCCTATTTGTAGTGGAGATGAGTGGTACCCGGTGGGGTCTTCTGCTGTTGTAGCCCATCCGCCTCAAGGTTGTGCGTGTTGTGGCTTCACAAATGCTTTGCTACATACCTCGGTTGTAACGAGTGGTTATTTCAGTCAAAGTTGCTCTTCTATCAGCTTGAATCAGTCGGCCCATTCTCCTCTGACCTCTAGCATCAACAAGGCATTTTCGCCCACAGGACTGCCGCATACTGGATGTTTTTCCCTTTTCACAGCATTCTTTGTAAACCCTAGAAATTGTTGTGCGTGAAAATCCCAGTAACTGAGCAGATTGTGAAATACTCAGACCGGCCCGTCTGGGACCAACAACCATGCCACGCTCAAAATTGCTTAAATCACCTTTCCTTCCCATTCTGACATTCAGTTTGGAGTTCAGGAGATTGACTTGACCAGGACCACACCCCTAAATGCATTGAATCAACTGCCATTTGATTGGTTGATTAGGTAATTGCATTAATGAGAAATTGAACAGGTGTTCCTAATAATCCTTTAGGTGAGTGTATATCCCACCAACTGACATGATGACGAGATAATCAGTGTTATTCACTTCACCTGTCAGTAGTCATAACGTTATGGCTGATCGGTGTATAGCAGGGGTGTCAAACCGGTTCCACGGAGGGCCGAGTGTCTGCAGGTTTTTGGTTTTTCCTATAAATTGGTTCCTAGTTCATACCTACACAACCAGGTGAGGGTAGAAACTAACCAATCAGTGACCTAATTAATCAATCAAGTACAAGGTGAGAGCAAAAACCTGCAGACACTCGGCCCTCCGTGGAACCGGTTTGACACCTGTGGTGTATAGCTTTAAACGAATCTATAATGTCTAGATACAAAAAACAACCCTATGTATAACCGAGGAAGAGGAGGAGTTACCCTGCCCGGAGGAAGCCCCGGGCCCCCGTCTGGAGCCGGCGAGCGCCTGTTGGCTGGGTTTGCCATGGACCCCAGTCGGGCATAGCCCAAAAAAGCAACGTGGCACCCCCCTCTCCATCCTATGGGCCCACCACTCATGGGAGGAACCGCTGGGGTTGGGTGCGCTGCCATATGGGTGGCAGTGAAGGCCAGGGGCCTCGACGGACCAGACCCGGGCGGCAGGGGCTGGCTCTGGGGACGTGGAACATCACCTCTCTGTGGGGGAAGGAGCCGGAACTTGTGAGGGAGGGGGAGCGTGTTATGGAAATTCTGAAACCTGATGCATTCTTAATGATTAAAGGACTGAGTCCCCTTGTTTAGATAAATAGATGAGTGTGGGAGAGGGGATCTGGTATATGTCTTAGGGGGCATTCTTGATTGGTAACAGTAGATTATAGGGTTAATTGTAAATCTGTAGGTTGTCCAGAAGAAGTCCCTCTCGAGGGTTGAGAAAGTTAACCAGATGGGTGAGGACAACATGTGACTTGTTTGAAACCTAGGACATGTTATAGAACAAAGAGCATGTGTTTTATTGAAATAGAACAGATGGGCAACAACTTACCACACCCCTTTTTGTCTGTAATATATACGGATTGTGCATGTATTGAGTCAGAGACTCAAGCCCCCGGCTATGTGCCACTATGTTGGAGTTTACCCCAGTGGATGAGAGGGTCGCCTCCCTACGCTTACGGGTTGTGGGGGGGGAATCTCTGACTGTTGTTTGTGCATATGCCCCGAACAGCAGTTCAGAGTATTTGGCCTTCTTGGAGACCCTGAATGGAGTCCTGTATGGGGCTCCAGTAGGGGACTCCATAATTCTGCTGGGGGACTTCAACGCACACGTGGGCAATGATAGAGACACCTGGAGAGGCGTGATAGGGAGGAAGGGAGGAACGGCCTCCCTGATCTGAACTCAAGTGGTCGTTTGTTGTTAGAGTTCTGTGCTAGTCATGGATTATCTATAACGAACACCATGTTCAAACATAAGGATGCTCATAAGTGTACGTGGTACCAGTGCACCCTAGGCCGAAGGTCGATGATTGATTTTGTGATTGTGTCATCGGATCTGAGAGCGCATGTTTTGGACACTTGGGTAAAGAGAGGGGCGGAGCTGTCAACCGATCACCATCTGGTGGTGAGTTGGGTCAGGGGGTGGGGGAAGACTCTGGACAGACCGGGAAAACCCAAATGGGTAGTGCGGGTGAACTGGGAACGTCTGGAGGAGGCGCCTGTCTGAAAGATCTTCAACTCAAACCTCCGGCAGTGCTTTTCTGGCATCCCTGTGGAGGTTGGGGGCATTGAACCTGAGTGGTCGATGTTCAAAGCCTCCATTGCCGAAGCTGCGGCGGGGAGCTGTGGTCTAAAGGTCTTAGGTGCATCAAGGGGCAGTACCCCTCGAACACCCTGGTGGACACCGGTGGTCAGGGAAGCCGTCCGACTGAAGAAGGAGGCCTTGCAGTGTACCGACAGACCCGATGGGCTGCGACCTCTGCTGGGAAAAAGGCAAAACAGCGGGTGTGGGAGGAGTTTGGGGAAGCCATGTAGAAGGACTTTCGGTTGGCACCAAGGTGTTTCTGGAAAACCGTCTGCCACCTCAGGAGGGGAAAACGGGGAACAATCCAAGCTGTGTACAGTAAAGATGGGACACTGTTGACCTCAACTGAGGAGGTAATTGGGCGATGGAAGGAACACTTTGAGGAATACCTAAATCCCACTAACACGCCCTCTATAGTGGAGGCAGAGCTGGAGGCTGATGGGGAAGCATGGTCAATCTCCATGGCAGAAGTCACTGAGGTAGTCAAACAACTCCACAGTGGCAAAGCTCTGGGGATTGACGAGATCCGTCCAGAAATGTTGAAAGCTTTGGGTGTGGAGGGGATGTCTTGGATGACACGCCTCTTCAACATTGTGTGGGAGTCGGGGAAAGTGCCTAAGGAGTGGCAGACCGGGTTGGTGGTTCCCCTGTTCAAAAAGGGGGACCAGAGGGTGTGTGCCAATTACAAGGGTATCACACTTCTCAGTCTCCCTGGGAAAGTCTACTCAAAGGTACTGGAAAGGAGGGTTCGGCATATAGTCGAACCTCAGATTGAAGAGGAACAATGCGGATTCCGACCGACCAGCTCTTTACTCTTGCAAGGATCCTGGAGGGGGCCTGGGAATATGCCCATCCTGCCTACATGTGTTTTGTGGATCTGGAGAAGGCATATGACCGGGTCCCCCAGGAAATACTGTGGGAGGTGCTGCGGGAGTATGGGGTGAGGAGGGCTATCCAATCCCTGTCCAAAGTCCAAAGTGAGAGCTTTGTTCGGGTTCTCGGTAGTAAGTCGGACTTGTTCCAGGTGGGGGTTGGCCTCCGCCAGGGCTGCCCTTTGTCACCAATCCTGTTTGTAACTTTTATGGACAGGATATCGAGGCGTTGTCGGGGTGGGGAGGGGTTGCAGTTCGGTGGGCTGGGGATCTCATCGCTGCTTTTTGCGGATGATGTGGTCCTGATGGTATCAACGGTCTGTAACCTTCAGCACTCACTGGACCGGTTCGCAGCTGAGTGCGAAGCGGTTGGGATGAGGATTAGCACCTCGAAATCTGAAGCCATGGTTCTCAGCAGGAAATCGATGGAGTGCCTCCTCCAGGTAGGGAATGAGGCATTACCCCAAGTAAAGGAGTGCAAGTATCTTGGGGTCTTGTTCGCAAGTGAGGGGACAATGGAGCGGGAGATTGGCCGGAGAATCAGAGCAACGGGGGCGGTATTGCATTCGCTTTACCGCACTGTTGTGACAAAAACAGAGCTGAGCTGGAAGGCAAAGCTCTCGATATACCAGTCAATTTTCCTTCCTACCCTCACCTATGGTCATGAAGGCTGGGTCATGACCGAAAGAACAAGATTGCGAGTACAAGCGGCTGAAATGGGTTTTCTCAGAAGGGTGGCTGGCTTCTCCCTTAGGGATAGGGTGTGAAGCTCAGCCATCCGTGAGGAGTAGAGCCGCTGCTCCTTTGCATCGAAAGGAGCCAGCTGAGGTGGTTCGGCATCTGGTAAGGATAACCCCAGGACGTCTCCCTAGGGAGGTGTTCCAGGCACGTCCAGCTGGGAGGAGACCTCGGGGTAGGCCCAGGACTAGGTGGAGAGATTATATTTCGACACTGGTCTGGGAACATCTCGGGATCCCCCAGTCAGAGCTGGCAAATGTGGCTTGGGAAAGGGAAGTTTGGGTTCCCCTGCTGGAGCTGCTGCCCCCGCAACCCGATACCGGATAAACGGATGAAGATGAGATTTAATGTCAAGATTTTCAAGGATTATAGGAACCAGGTGTATAGCCATAGTCTTGTAAAATTTGTGTTCAGTGAGTTGTTCAGCATGACCCACTAGGGGACTAATGCCATCACACCCCTGGACAAACCAGCATCCCCCAAAAACCAACACTACGTATTCATCTGTTCCTGCCCCATCAGGAGCACACCCATCAGCAGTTACTCAGCCTGAAACCACAAAGACCAAAGCAAAGGTGAAGATTATAGAACTAAATGATCTTTTGGGCCACATCAATGTTTTTTGTATGTTCAGAGGACCAACAGCAGGGCAAAAATGTCTGTTGGCATTGTCTAGAGTCTTTAGGCAGAATCTGGATCAGCTGTTGGCAGTGACAGCAGGAATCATCAGGCAGAAACTAAATCAGCAGCACAACCAGGAGAACTTTTCAGCTCTAAAAAGTGAACATTTAAGCATTTTCGGGAGAGGTAACATCGCCCAATATCATATATGTTTACGATCTCTGGTAATAACGACTTCCGGTCAAGCATAATTCAGTTTTCGGATATTACGTTGAGACCTTTATTTTGAAATGGTTTGACCCGGAAGTAACTTAAAATGTTGCTAACAAGACGCTGCTTGCGTTTTAATTTTTTCATTAGTTGGTAGTATTAAATATCGGATCGATTTTGGATCAACATCACTTGACTGATGGCAGATGTATTTAACTGTCATAAGTTGGGTAGCAAGCTAGAGAAAAGCTTGCAACTAGCTATCTATGCAAGAAGTTAGCTATGTTAGCTACCTGGTGTTATTTTGCAATCCAAGAAGTACACTAAAAATGATGAGGCCTGGGGAGAATTATGAAGTTGCAACGTGGTAAGTAATTATTCCATCGGGGAATAATCGAATGTGTCTTTTAACTTCAAAGCTGGATGTTCCAACTTGTCGTTTAGTTAACTAGCTAACTAACTATACCTGCAAGTGTGAAAAATGCGAGCCAGCTAGCCAGTTTCCAAACTGTCAAACGTTAGTTTCACATCGGTTAGCTAGCTACATTGCGAAATATTTTACAAGCTAACTGCACATTTTCTTTACAATATTTGTCCACCCTCGACATTTTAGTTGCTAATAGCTGTATTTACAGCTTGACTTTAAAATGTTCTCATAGCAATATAATACGTTGTTTGGTGATATACTGACAGTATTGTATGATGTTCGACTTTAGTTCGATTTTCTTATAGCTTCCCAGTGTGCTAGCTAACCGTAACTAGCCATACACTTAGAGTACAGAACAATACGCAGTTTTTTGACAGCTAGCTTGCCAGCGAGCTACAATTGTAGCACGAATGGTTAACAGTATGCCTGTCTTTAATGTACTTCAACTAAACGTAATTTCTGTTAATTGACCTCAGGTATTTGCACAGAGGGAGCAGAAAAACATGAGGCCGACTGAAAACCCCGCAGATTTTTAGCATCAAACATAAACACGGGCCAAATGGTATATTGTGAAATATCCTCAGTTTTATTTCCTTCATGGATTTGCCTTATCTCTGGTGTCCCAGTTTTTGCTTATGTTCGACATTGATGTTTTCTCAGGTTTTTATAAACATTCAAACATGGGTGACATGAAGACCCCTGATTTTGATGATCTTTTGGCTGCTTTTGACATCCCTGATGCCACCAGTTTGGATGCCAAAGAGACCATCCAGGAGAATCACGATGAGACCGAAAGCCAACTGAAACACTCCGCGATGTGTATCGATGACCGCTTATCTGTTCACCAATCTCTAGGTGTGTCTGATGTTCCTGCTGTCAGTGTTATAGTGAAGAACACAAGTTGCCAGGAGTTATCTGATAGTGGTGAAAAAGGAGAGGGCCCATACTTCGGACACCCATTGCAAAATGGGTTGCAGGGATCAGATGCCTCCATGGACTGTCATGAGATAGGCCACTGTGGTTCAAAATCTTTTGTATGTGCTTTGAATGGGGACAGATCAAGAGGATTCTTAGGGAAGACCTTTGCCCAGCACAGTCCTGATGGAACACTGTCCTTTTCCAACTCATTTTCCCAGTTCAGCCCCATCTCTAGTCCAGAATCTGAAGAAATCCAAAGCGATGGGGTTGATATCTATCCAAAACAGAGGCCATACTTCCCTGCTGTCTCCATGTTTATGTCTGCAGAACCCCCAATATCAGAACATCAGAAAAAAACACTGTCCTGCACCATGGTTGACAAGTGCCATAAAGTAGACTGTGACACACCTGAGAAGCTTCCAAGAAGCCAAGAAGAATCTGTGAAAGCAGAGAATACCAGGACAGAGAAGATGCCTGACAGGAATCTCATTGACCAAAAGGGCAGCAGAGATAGTTGTAGTAGTCCGGTGGTCCCCACGAATGAGCATAACAATATTGAATCAAGCAATAGCTTTAAAATAGTGGCAGCGTCTAATATGCCCACCTGTAATCCATGTGTCAAAACACCAACATCCAAACTATCATCTTGTCTTGAGGCATTAGTGGCTCTGAATGCCAGACGGGATCCCAGTGAACTACCAACCTCTAGAGACATGTCAGTGGCACGTGATGGCAACACAAAAGTTAATCTGCAAGTGCCCATGTCGCCATCAAGTCCCAGGAGTCTTGAAGCTGTGAGATGGTTAATGAAGCCACCTGACAGTCCTATCAGCATTTGCAGTGACAGTAGTGGCAAGCGATCCCCAGCTCAGGCATCTGGCTCACCCCCAGCCATACCAAGGGTAAGAATAAAGACCATTAAAACCACAACTGGGCAAATCCAACGCACAGTTACCAGTGTAGTCCCTGACTCAGAAAATGAAGAGGCCCAATCTGTGGAATCCTCTCCGTCCCAGAGTATGATGGTAGAGGAGGTCTTTAGTTTGTCTCCCTTTCCTTCTCATAATGTGATACGTGATATTATTGTTGATATGCCCGTTAAAAGTACCCCAGTTGATCCTGTGCCGTCCAAGATTACTGACAACGGATTAGAGTGGAACCCCAAGAGGCCAGGACCAATGCCATCCCCGACTATTTTTCATAGGATAAGTAGTCCTGTTTTGAAATCTATGCCAGTTGCCCAGCACGGGCCTTCTACACCAAAAAAGATTCCATCAACTCAAGCTGGTAATTCTACCAATACAGGCTTCCTTCCCAAGGCAATGCACTTAGCTAACCTGAACCTGGTCCCTCACAGTGTTGCTGCCTCCGTCGCGGCTCGCACAACCTCCCATCAACAGAGCCAACAACAACCACTGTCCACATCTGTGGTGTGCAGTACTGTTCCGCTAGTGCATCAAGTGAAAAAAGCTGCCCCTTATCCACGTGCTGCCATTCCCAGCACAGCAGCGGGAACCTTAAACAGGCTGTTAAGTAATGGCAACCCTCTACCCACATATGTACCCAACCTGAGCCCACCACCTGACTGCAACATCAGCTTGCCCCCACGCGGCTATTGCTGCCTTGAATGTGGTGACTCGTTTGGGGTAGAGAGGAGCCTGTCCTATCATTATGGCAGGAGGAGTGTGCACATTGAGGTAGCCTGCACCCACTGTGCCAAGACCATGGTGTTCTTCAACAAGTGTGCTTTGCTGGCACATGCCAGAGAACATAAGAACGGAGGTGTGGTGATGCAGTGCACACAGCTCATCATGAAACCTATAGCAGAGGGGCAGATATTTGCACACACTATGTCGGAATCCTCTGTACACGTGGGCTCCCATGTGCCCCCATCTGCCTCTCCTAAAAGCCAGCCAGTCATGCCCCTCTATCCAGACAAAGTCAACCGTCACAGACTCTGCTGCCTGGAGTGTGATAAGCAGCTTTCCGACTACAGAGCGCTGGCAGGCCATTACCAGAGGCTTTCGGAAGATATTGATGGGCTGGTGAGTGTAGATCAGTTTGAAATTATGTTTGAAATGTTAATTACAGAAAGATTAGTACTTCTGAATGTTTTGCTTTGTGTACTTTTTTCACGTAGATGTGCAAGGTGTGCTCAATGCTGCTTCCCAACAAGTGCAGCTACCGGGCTCACCAGCGTATTCATACACACAAGTCCCCTTACTGCTGTCCTGAGTGCGGTGCGCTGAGTCGCTCCATTGACATACAGAAGCATGTAAAAGAGAACTGTCTTCACTATGCGCGGAAGGCCGGCTTTAAGTAAGTCAATAGTGAAGTTTATTCCTTTGTTTAGGACCTTAAAGGGGACTCAGTGGAAATACAAAACTGTTCTATACATTTGTCTACATTTTGTAAATCCTTTGCTTTTTCAGGTGTCTTCACTGTGATATGATTTTCATGTCATTTAATGTGCAGAAGAGTCACATTGAGGACAAACACTGTGAGGTCTTCTATAAGTGCACCATCTGTCCAGTTGCCTTCAAGTCTTCTGATGGATGTCAAATGCATTTGACAACTAAGCACAATGCCAGCAAAGAGTCTCCTCAGTGAGTTTGTGTAACTAAGTCAATGTTGTGCAATTCCATACAGTCAGTAGTGCATGTCTACGAGCAGTTTTCACATTTTGTTACCTTAAAATCTTCTCCATTAAAATATAAAAGTTACAAAAAAATTACAGCCCTGTTTACCAAAAAGTCGGGATGCTGGGTAAAATGCTATTATCCCTGTATTTAATAGAAATGAACAAAGACAACTTATCAAATGTTGAAACTGAGAATATTATTGTTTTTGGAAAAATACATATTGAATTTAATGCCAGCAACATGTTTAAAAAATGTTAGGGCATGTTTACCACTGTGTTGCAACACTCTAATTGTTTGGGAACCGAGGAGACCAAATGCTGTAGTTTAGAAAGGTTAAATGTATTCCCATTCTTGCTTGATACAGGATTTCAGCTGCTCAACTCTTCGGGGTCTCCTTAGTCGTATTTTTTGTTTCATAATGCGCCAAATGTTTTCAATAGATAACCGGTCTGGAATGCAGGCAGGCCAGTTTAGCACCCAACCTCTTTTACTACGGAGCCATGCTGTTTCAATACGTGCAGAATGTGGTTTGGAATTGCCTTGCTGAAATAAGCAAGGACTTCCCTGAAATGCTGTTGGCAGCTGGACCATGTGCACCCTTTCAGCTGGTTGGCAGCATATGTTGCTTCAAAATGTCTATACAGTTAGGTCTGGAAATATTTGGACACTTTTGTCTCTGTACACCACTACAATGGATTTGTCATACAAATCAAATCAAACAACCGAGATGCAATTGAAGTGCAGACTTTCTGCTTTAATTGAAGGGGTTAAACAAAACTATTGTATGAAATGTTTAGGAATTTAAACTATTTTCATCCACAGTCCCTTCATTTCAGGGGCTCAAATGTAATTGGACAAATGAACACAATCATGAATAAAATGGTCATTTTTAATACTTTGTCAAGAATCCTTAGCAGGCAATGCCCTGTTGACATGCAGGATCCATGGCTTATGGGGTTTTCTTCAAACATGGATCCTTCCATCTGCCCAAAACGCGACCAGGCTACTCGTTTCCAGTGGCAGTGTTCCCGAGCCCAGGCGAGGCACATAGCTGTGTGTCGAGTATTCACCAGGGGTTCTCGAGCTGGGGGTTCTGGTCACATACTCCCAGTCTTTTTACGGCCCACTGCTGTCGTGAGTTCATGTTTTGCCAGAATTCTTGTATTTATGGTACACCCTTGAAATAGTAGTATGTGAAAATCAGAATTTCTCCAAAATGCTAGGACCCATCTAACAAGCTCCACCTATTAAACCAACTATTAAACTATTAAATCATGATAACTTCTCATGGCGTAAACAGCTCTAGATGCTTTTACAGATGTCTATTGGTTTATATATGCACTGGCAGGCGCAACCAATGACATGCATGGGTGGCGTTGTAGTATTTTGTATGGGCTCATCTGTACCAGTTTTTCTGGCCCTTCAGTGTAGTTTCATATGTCCCAAGAATGTTGTTGCAGAACTGGGCTGGCTTTTTAAGATGTTTTTTGGCAAAGTCTAATCTGGCTTTTCTGTTCTTGAGGCTTATGAATGGTTTCCACCTTGTGGTGAACCCTTTGTATTTGCTCTCGTTAAGTCTTCTCTGCATGGTGGACTTGGATAATAATATGCCTATCTCCTGGAGTGTTCTTCACTTGGCTGGATGTTGTGAAGGCGTTGTTCTTTACCATGGAAAGGATCCTAGGCTGATTCTGGATCTTATTTATATATGGTTTCTTCTTTGCATGGTAGAGTTTTAACTTGCATTTGTGGATGCAGCGACGTACTGTGTTCACAGACAGTGGTTCCCGGAAGTGTTCCTGAGTCCATGCAATGATGTCTACTACAGAATCATGTCTGTTTTTAAAGCAGTGCCGTCTGAGGGACTGAAGATCACATCCCTCCAATATTGGTTTTCAGCCTTGTCCCTTGCATGCTGAGATTTATCTGGATTCTCTGAATCTTTTAATGATATTATGTATCTTAGGTGATGAGATCCCCGAACTGCAATTTTACATTCAGGAACGTTATTCTTAAATTGTTGCACTATTTGCCTGCAGTCTTTCACAGAGTGGTGAACCCCGCCCCATCCTCACTTCTGACAGACCCATAATTTCTGTAATGATCTTTTAATACCCAATCATGTCACTGACCTGTTGCCAATTGACCTAATTAGTTGTGTGATCTTCCACCCGGTTTAGTTCTTTACCATTACACAACTTTTCCAGTCTTTTGTTACCTCTGTCTCAACTTTTTTAAATTGTGTTGATGGCATCAAATTCAAAGTGGGAGTGTTTATCAAGAACCAATAAAATGTCTCAGTTTCAACATTTGATATGTTTTCTTTGTACTATTTTCTATAGAATATAGGGTTCAAATGATTTGCACATTAGTGTACTCTGTTTTTATTTAGGTTTTACGCAGTGTCCCAACTTGGAAACGGGGTTATATATAAAATATTTCAACTGAATTATGTTCATAGCTGTTCCTTTATATCCCCAGGTTTAACTGTTATAAATCATTTTTAATAAGCTGCTAACTCCATTTGATTGTGCACAGAAAGTTTTAGTAGCTGCCAAAGGGGGTGTGGGTGTAAAGAGATGCAACTGAGAATTTCTTTTCAGATGGTACTATTTTTAAATGTGTTAATCAGTAGGTGAAAAGTGCAGTGTTCCCTCTTTTTAAGGCATCAAAACGTGTGTGCAAGGAGTGTGTGGTCTCAGTATTGACAGCATTTGCATCCCCATCTTGGTTTCTTATGATTGTTTTTAATGTTATACATTTTCTAATTTAGTTTTTTTTTTTTTTTTTGCAGGTTAATCTTTAAATGTTCATGTGAGACTATGTTTAAGAAAAAGCAGTTACTGTTTCAGCACTTTCATCAGAATGCCAAAAAGCTTTCTACCTGCGTGTTCAAGTGCCCTGAGTGCACCACAGTCTTCACCCAAAAGCAGCTGTTAATGCAGCATTTCAAGGTTTGCTATCATCAACCACATATTCAACCTAGTTCAAATATGACCGTCACTGTTTAGTTTGGAGCTCTGGGCAAGGTCACACTCCTTCACTCTGCTATTGAATGGACAATGCCTGCACCGATGTCTGTAGGAGGATATACAGTGAGGGAAAACATTATTTGATCCCCTGTGGATTTTGTACGTTTGCCCACTCACAAAGATATGATCAGTCTATAATTTTAATGGTAGGTTTATTTGAACAGTGAGAGACAGAATAACAAAAAAATCCAGAAAAGCCCATGTCAAAAATGTTATAAATTGATTTGCATTTTAATCAGTGAAATAAGTATTTGATCCCCTCTGCAAAACATGACTTTGTACTTGGTGGTAAAACCTTTGTTGGCAATCAGAGGTCAGACATTTCTGGTAGTTGGCCACCAGGTTTGCACACATCTCAGGAGGGATTTTGTGCACTCCTCTTTTCAGATTTTCTCCAAGTCATTATGGTTTTGAGGCAGACGTTTGGCAACTCTCCCTCAGATTTTCAATGGGATTAAGGTCTGGACATTGGCTAGGCCACTCCAGGTCCTTAATGTGCATTTTCTTGATCCACTGCTTTGTTGCCTTGCCTGTGTATATTGGGTCATTGTCATGCTGGAATACCCATCCACGACCCATTTTCAATGCCCTGGCTTAGGGAAGGATAATCTCACCCAAGATTTGACGGTACATGACCCAGTCCATCGTCCATTGATGTGAAGTTGTCATGTCCCCTTAGCGGAAAAACACCCCCAAAGCATAATGTTTCCACCTCCATGTTTGATGCTGGGGATGGTGTTCTTGGGGTCATAGACAGCATTCCTCCTCCTCCTCCAAATACAGCGAGTTGAGTTGATGCCAGCTTGATTTTGGTGTTTCTTCCATTTGCGAATAATTGCAACAATTGTTGTCACCTTCTCACCAAGCTGCTTGGCGATGGTCTTGTAGCCCATTCCATCCTTGTGTAGGTCTACAATCTTGTCCCTGATTGATTGATTGATTGCTTCTGTGGACAGATGTCTTTTATACATGTAGCAAGCTGAGATTAGGAGCACTCCCTTTAAGAGTGTGCTCCTAATCTCAGCTCGTTACCTGTGTAAAAGACACCTGGGAGCCAGAGATCTTTCTGATTGAGATGGGACCAAATACTTATTACACTCATTAAAATGCAAATCAATTTATAACATTTTTGACATGCGTTTTTCTGGATTTTATGTTTTGTTATTCTGTGTCTCACTGTTCAAATAAACCTACCATTAAAATTATAGACTGATAATTATTTTGTCAATGGGCAAGCATACAAAATCAGCAGGGGATCAAATCATTTTCCCCCTCATTGTACATAGTTTCAATACAGTTAAAAGTCTAAGGCAGTTTGTTGCAATATGAAATATTACTAGCAGGGACATCACTAGACCCAGGCTTTCAAGGCTCAAGCACAGACATTTGAGGGTTTTCAGTGATGACATTCGATGAGCTTGAAACACAGATTATTTTTCAATATAATTTGTGAGATGAAAATAATTGGTGCAAAGACAATTTGATTAAGGCATGTAAGCTACAGTCCCCAAATACATGATGTATGCAATATACAGTGTAGAAAATTTACAATGAACGTATTTCAGTCACTTACAAAATAAATATATGTACGTGAAGTAGCTGGATCAGCGCAAGCAGCAGAACCAAGCCCAGCTGAAGGTAATTGAGAGACGGAGATTAATGGCAAGTGGCATCAAGGCAAGGATTGAGAAAAACAATGCATCATGGCTATAATATATACAGCTCTGATGCGTTTTTAATGCAAGTTAAATTGACAAGAACATAGTAACAATGAAAATAGAAAATGATGTTAATAATGACTGTAATTAATAAAAAATCTTAATGAATGATTTCTTATTTTATAATGTGATTGCTAGATCTTCGAATAAACATAGTTTTGATGCTCAATGGCAGAATGTTTTCGGGTGCCTCAGACATAATGAAGAGGGAATGATATGCTCTGTATGCTAGAAGCGTTGTGGAGCCAATGTGTTTGGGGGCTTAGGAAAATAGCCAAGCAGAAACTAGGCTGGATGCACCTAACCACAATAGAATGTCTACTAGTCTAATATGTAGATGGACACAGTGAAGGCATTCATGGACATTACATTTCCATAATGTAGAAATCTTAAGTACAGTAAACCAAAATTTCTATAACCCAACTTAGAATAATGAAATCCATTAATTTATCATTTAATTCCTGTCCAATAATTAACAAAAGGATAATAATATTGACACCAAACACTGGATATGTACTGTAGCTAATTGGCTGTAGAAAAAAGAACACTTACAACACAGTGATGCTTGATGTTGTGCTAAGTAACAATGACGTTTAAACCAAACGTCTGATAAGATCCAGTATGAGAAATAATGAAGTGTGCTCCGGAGACATTTTAGGGAACAAGTGACTGCCTTTTTCTTTTTTTTCTTCTTTACAGTATATGTTAACCATGGACTGACCTGGGCTCTTGTAAATACTGTTTATCACAGGGGGTACATGGAGGGATGTTCAAAGAGGAGATGGAGAAAAGCGCAAAAACAACAGAGATGACTGCACAGCACCAAGAGGTTACCTTAGCATTCCACCAGCCAAAGGTAAACACTGGAACCAGAAAGAGGGCCAACTTGGCTGGTCAGAACAGAAAGCTCCATTTGAAGAATTCTGGCTGGACCTGTGGAGAGTGCTTGCATTGGCTGCCTGATCGAGAAGCTTACATTTCTCACATGAAGAGCAGTCATGGGAGGGTAAGAAGTCATTTGTTTCTTTACCTTAGTTAATAAAACAAACATTTGCCTCATTTTCATCTTTTAATCTTTTTATATGACTTGAGTGTACATCAAAAATATAAATTTTGACTTCAGTGTCCCAATACTTATGGAGAGTTCTGTCAATACCAAATATTTTCTGTGTGTGTCTGTCTGTGTGTGTCTGTGTGATTTTGTCCCCATACATTTTTTTACATATGTATTTCCTTGGTTGAAATAGACCTGAAAATAAGTTTTGTAAATACTATTAAAATTCCAATCTCACATGTTTACATATGATGATATACCATGTCATTTAAAAAAGTATACATTTAAGTCGTTTTTATAACATAGGCTCCTATACGTTTGTTGTTTACAATCATCAATCAAAGCAGTATAGTGTGGTGGAAAATGTACTTTTAATTTCTGAATGGTTTATTGTATCACCTGAAATCCATAGTATACATAGCCAAAAAAAGAATGTCACTGTCAAGAGTTTACTGTGTTGCTGTGTTTTATAATTATTTTATATAAAAATGATCCTCCACAATAACAAATATTTTGTGGTGATTGTTGATAAAACAAAAATAAGTTTAAATCACACGTATATCAACAAACTGTTAAAAAATGTACGGGCTGAATACTTATGCAATTCACTGTAGGTTCCTTCAGTGGGCTTGTTGGAATAGGGACCTGTAGACCCTGGTAAGGTTTAGAACAGTGGTATTCATTCAAATCTGGAACTCAAAGACCGTTCTTCAATTTTTTTTTGAAACCATCTAACCTGGGAATTATTTAGATGCGGGATATCAGGTGGATGCAGTTAACGATGAGGTACAACAGAAAACCAGCAGGCTTCGGACCTCGTAGGATACATTTTAAATAGCCCTGGTTGAGAATGTAGATGTTCCAGGCTTATATGCAGTGCACAGTATTCACCAGAGGGTTTTTACTCAGCACTTGATTTACATTTCTGTGTACATTTGAATTCTCTGTGCTTTCAGTCACTAAAGAGGTATCCATGTCGGCAGTGCGAGAGGTCTTTCAATTCCTCTACAAGTTTGAGAAGACACATTCGCAATGACCACGATGCAAAGAAGAAAACCTTTACTTGCTGGTGAGAGTACATTATTGTCCTTTAGGAAAGATTGGGGAAACTGTAGTTGCCCCCTCGGTGTCTCTACAGCAAATGTTGACTGCACAGGCCACTGCAACTTATAATTGATCACTCCTTTGCTGCTCCTTAACTCAGGGTGAAGTTTCAGTGCTCATTGCAACCAGCATTTTAAAGATCTTTGTACCCTCTTGTGGGTTTTATCATCAGAATATTTTATTATTCTGACGATGTACTGTATTTTGACTGTTTTTAGTACATGATGTAATCTATTCTTATTTTACAGGTATTGCACAGATAAAATGACAACATTCACCACAAGTATCATGTTGAAGAACCACATCAGTTTGATGCATGGGATAAAAAATCCAGACTTCAGTCTAATGTCAGTGTCTGCCCCCCAGGATTCCTGCAAACAATTGGGAGAGGTGATTATTATTATACATTTTTCTATTAAAAAATAATACAAATTTTTATATTGGTATTTATATTTCTGTTTATACAAAACAATTTCAAAACAGCATTCTAACTTGCAGATTTCAAAGAGACCTGCCGTGCAGTCTAAGGAAGATGGACAGGATGCTGCTGTTCTAGAAGGCTCCTCTGTAAAGCGTCTAAAACCTCATTTTCGCTGCTTTAAGTGTGGATTTACAACAGAGGATGGTGCACATTTCCGGCAACACATTCCTCAGCATAAAACAGATGGAAACACTCCCCAGTGCCTTCACTGTGGATTATGTTTTGCATCTCTCCTTTCTCTCAACAGACACATGTTTATTGTGCACAAAGTCAAAGAGCCAGAGGAAGACAAAGAAACAATGGATGTGGAGTATGAGACCAGTAATAAGCAGGAAGAGGATGTGGGTAAAGCAGGGGTTGTGGTTGAGAGGGAGGACTTGCCACACCTATTAGTTACATCTGAATATTCACGTGCAGAGGATTCAACCAGGTTGCACTGTGAAACTGCATTACTGAACTCCCATTCCACATATACCTCTCATCTAGAGATTCATGAATAGTGTCATCAAGCAAAATTACATTTTTGACAGCAATTTAAAACTTTAAGCTGCTATCTCCATTTCCTTGGTTTAATTTTAAAAATTCTGATGCTTGAAATACTGCACAAAAGTGGTACTTTTTTTGACACCTTATATGACACCCCTGGCCCAATTTTGGTATATCTTGTTATATGCTATAAAAAGTGATTTAAAAAGCTCATTTGAAGGGTAACACCATTTATCCCTTTTGACCAAAAGTCATAATATATGGAGCATAGGTCCCTCTTCTCACAAGGAACAAATTAGCCCCAGGGACCTATAAGGTATGCGATAATGGATTTTCTGCCCCCAAATATTTTTATTTAAAAGATATTCCACTTTGAATACTGTCAATGAATGATTCAACAATATGCCACATCTATTGACAAGCATCACTCCATGCAATATTTTTCAGATTGGTACCTAAAATGAAAAGGCTGCTATTAACCCAGAACCATCCAGATGGCCTGTTTGTGCGTAAATTAAAAATGTAAACCGATTTAGTTGAGATTTTAGTGAATATTGTATATTGCAATAGAGAGCTATTATTTACAAAATTACAAATTTGGCCAGATAGTGAAGATATATCAAGAGCTTACAAATGCAAATTGCAAGGTCACTCACTTCACCCTGCTTTATTTAAAGCAATAAAAATTCGGTACGTAGGTCTGTGAGAGGCCCTATTTAGGAAATACGTTCTTGCATGGTATTCACCATTGAAGGGATTTGTAACTACAATGAAGTCAACTGGGTGGGACTTCTGACTTTGACTTTGGATCCCTCCTGAAAATCCAGTTGATCATTAGCGTATCCCTCCTAATGAACTAGAGAGGAACAACAGTCACATGATCTCCCTATGTTTAATGGTTCCTCCGAAAACACTCAGTTGTTAAAAATATCTCACCTTATCGAACAGTGAACTCATCCCACCTCAGACTTATTACTACCAATCCCAATTGCACCTGAGCCAAGTCCCTTGGGGAGGAACCATTGATGTGCTGGCAAGGTAACTATTCACTTTTAGATGGAAGAACATGGGGATGACATTTAAAGTAGTTTACTTTCTTTTATATAAAATGTAATTTTAGGCAACGGTTATCATACATTAGTTTATTTTTTATTTTTTTTACCTGGGCCAGCATGTTTTGTATTATACAGTGTGTATGACTGTGTATATGTACAATGTATGTATGTGTCTGTATATAGGCATACACACACAGCAACCACACCCACCTGGTAAGGCAGTTTGGTTAATCTTCATTGTCTTGTGTCTCCAGTTAGCTTATACTGACAAGACACTCTGCATTTGGTTTGATAGCCTAATGAAAATGTATTTACTTTAGCTTTTGGCAGCCATATCATATGCTTGGTTTAATATTTAAGTAATTTTTTGCCTTACTAAATAAGTGGCGCTTCAGGTTGGTCAAGACAATGCTGATGGTATGTAACAGCATTGCCACTTCTATCTTACTTTACATTGATATTTACTGTGACCTAGGTAATTATATCAAATCAATACCAAAAATTGTTTAACATTCATTTATTGTCAAAGCGGGTTAAACCACCAAAACAGCACTTTTATTTACATACGTGTTGGAGTTGAATGCCTTGCTACATTTTTTTTTACTCTTGCTTTTGTCGGCTGATAAAAGTTAGCAATTATTCATTTGAAATCAATGTTTTTTTATGTGATCGTTGGTGACTGTTCATTGATTTTAAGAAAGCGTCTGCTTTGCAAGCAGTGTGCTTAGGTTGTTGGAAGAGCAGTGATTCGGTTTAAAAGTTTATAGCATATTTGAGTGCATGTGAAGAAAAAAAAGCTGCAGTGACCTGTCCAGCTTTTCCTACCTCCACAGTATATGGCAGTGATTGTTAAATTTCAGATGCATTGGGAGATTTCTCTTTTTTGTGTTGCCACAGTGTAAAATGTATTGTTATTATTCTCAATGTATTATCTCCCACAGTACTCAATTTTATAAATTACTTTGGAGATTTATATTTATAGTCACATTGACTTATCTTTGGAACTTTATTTAAGTGCTGTATAAAATGTTCATTTCATAATGGGTTAGGTTATTTCAGTCAGCATCCATCCTTAAGACAGATCCACTGTTAAACTACAGTGGCTGATACAAAATCTTACAACTCAGTGTTTTTATATAGGCTGTCAAGACAAATTTGTACTTTTGATAATATACAAAATATTAAAGACTTGTAAGCTAACCCATGTACACAGTAGTTAATGAACCTTTTCTTAGCAGCATTTCTTAAGCCATCACATGTATTCAACCTGCATTGGCCATTGTGCCTTGCTGTAATGTTTAATTCAATAATTGCAAATAAACATGTACATGTCAGCATCAAGGTGCCTTGTACTCAAATGATATGGCTCATATCCCTTCCTGATGATAATAAGCCTTGTTTGTTTCAGAAGCTTCCTAGAGGCCTTAATCCAAATCTTTATGGAACCAGTGACGTACACCAAACAGCCATAACATTATGACCAATGATAGGTGAAATGAATAATATTGATAATCTCGTTATCATGGCACCTGTCAGTTGGTGGGATATATTAGGCAGCAAGTGAACGTTCTGTCCTCAAATCTGATGTGTTAGAAGCAGGAACAATGGGCAAGTGTAAGGATCTGAGTGACTTTGACAAGGGCCAAATCCTGACAACTGGGTCAGAGCATCTCTCTATAAACCATCAATACATATTACACCCACTTCATAGCCCACTGCAACTTATAATTGATCACTCTTCAGCTGCTCCATAACTCAGAGTGAAGTTTCAGTGGTCATTGCAACCAACATTTTAAAGATCTTTGTACCCTCTTGTGGGTTTTATCATCAGAATATTTTATTATTCTGATGATGTACTCCATTTATTTGACAATCATTCTTTACAACTGATACAAAGGATTCGATTTCCTTTTTTACCATGGTCATGTTAACACAATATTGCTTTCTCTACACATATTTGTGTCTTTAAAATTATGCTGTCGGATCATGATTTTAGACAGTTTAAATTGTAAATTAAAGTTTTAAACGTTTTTTTTTATATATATAAATTGAAACCTTTTCCCGCTAACCTTAATTTTGCAGGAAAAACCCTTATTCTGAAGGATTCCAGATATCGCTGAAGGATTCCGGAAATGCTTAATTCTTGTTTTTGTCACACTGACAGAATTTCATCTCTGATACAACGCGGCCAAGATGCCGCTAATAATAATGTGTGGTTTTCCGTGTAGTGGCAAAACACGAAGAGCAGTAGAATTAAAGGAATACTTCGAACAGAATACAGGAAAAAGTGTTCACATTGTAGGAGATAGAACGTTGGGAATTGAGAAGAACGCGGTATACTCAGGTATGCTGAAGTTGGTAAATATTGTAACGTTATTGTAACAGTGGTTAGCTAGCTAACGTTACTTTTGTCTAATACTTGACGTTGCCATGTATTGTACTTTTTAATTCTGATCCTCATTAGCGTTTGTCGAAGCAGAAGTTAGACTATTGCTTATAAGCTATATGTTTTCAATGTACAAGCCATACCACACGTCCCTAGGGGATGACGTCCTCAATCTGGCGTATTCAAACTAACCACGAGGTGGTGATGGGGAAACCGTCACCCCAAACAACCCCACACAGATACCCCGAACTACCACCCACCCCATAATTCCACAAACCAATAACTATATATATATGACCAGAGTGACAGAGACAAGTATCAGATTTCATAAGCAAACGTACATACCCTCAAATTATAGCTGAGAATCTATGCATTTGATTCAAAACAATTACCAGCTCACTAACATTGATAATACATGTTTCACAGATTCACAGATTGAAAAAAAAGTGAGAGGATCTTTAAGAGCTGAAGCAGAGAGGTGGGTGTACTGCCCATAGATTATCTAACATTGCTGTCTTTCAATTTGTAGGAATAAAATGTATTTGTTTGGAAGTTGAACATGAAGATTCATGACAATTCTTGCTTTATTGCATTAGGAGAGTCAATAAAGAGGACATAGTGATTCTGGATTCATTGAACTACATCAAAGGTAGGCAAACTAAACCTTTTTCATTTGATTATGATTTATATGCAAAATGTATCTGTTATTTTACTGATGCGGTTATACATTTTGCCAAAACCTGTGTGTGGCTTTGGAATTGAGCTGATTTCTCTACATATCGTATACCTGACCTTAACATGTTTATATTGGTATATTTCCTCTATTACTATCCCATAGGTTACAGATATGAACTTTTTTGTCTGATCAAACACATACAGACGCCTCATTGTCTGGTATGTAATACGTTTTTGATGGGAGAATTTTATTTTAAAAATGGTTGCACTGCCACTTGTTCATTGTGTGCAAGTTGGGGTAGGCTAGTAATTTCTTACCAGGCTGGGTGGAGTGTACACTTAGTTTTAAACATACAATTATTAGTATGATGATTACATAGTTAAGGGGTTTGCCGCTATTTAGAATGTTTTCTTAAATTAATGAGATGAATGCACTTGGTGACTCTGAGATTTACCTTTTTACTTGACCTTATAAAGGTTTATTGTTTGACATCAGCCGAAGTGAGCTCAACTTGGAATACACAAAGGAATGCTGAAGAGCAGTACACCCAGGATATGTAAGTACATTAGGCCAAATTGCATTTTTTGCTTTTCCTTTGACGTTTTTTATTTTTGCTCACTTGATTTATTGGAGCTAGCTAATGGCATGTCCATTGAACTACTGTGTACTCAATAAGTTAATAAAGGATGTCTGAAACCCACAGCCAATTCATATTTTAACATAGCATTGGTGCGTAGTGGTTGCTTTTGTCATGTTATGCTTAAATTAGATTGTATGTATGAGGGAACATTTTGGTTAAATGTCTTCCATTTGTCAATGTGACTTGCAGACTCATGGTCTTTGGTTTTGCTTTCACAGCGTAGATGCACTGGTTCTCAGATTTGAACCTCCGGACTCCAGGAACCGATGGGACAGCCCACTTTTCACCATTCAAAAAGAAGATACACTTCCATTTGAAGCCATATCTGATGCTATCTTCAAAAGAAAACCCCCCCCTCCTAACCAGTCGACACAAAGTGTAAGAAAACCTTCTATAAACGTTTGTATGTAAACAAAGCATACTTATAGACAAATCCTTAACCTTTGTATGTAAACAAAACATACTTATAGACAAATTCTAAACTGTACTGTAAATTGTAAAGTATATTTAATACTTTTTGAGTGCATTGTTAAATGTGACACATTTCATTATCAATACCTCAGCTGATGTTTAATGTAGATCTTTTTAATACATTTAACAATTATTAACACAACAAAGGTTCAGTATCAAAGGTGTGTACTTTATTTACACTGAACAAAATTATAAATGCGACACTTTTGTTTTTTCCCCCATTAATCACGAGCTGAACTCAATCTAAATCTGAAAAGATCTAGGACTATCTCTATGTACACAAAAGGCCTATTTCTCTCAAATTGTTGCAAGGGTTGTTGCCCCATGTTGCAAGGATCTGTACACAATTCCTGGAAGTTGAAAACATCCCAGTTCTTGCATGACCAGCATACTCACCGGACATGTCACCCATTGAGCACGTTTGGGATGCTCTGGATCGGCGTATACGACAGTGTGTTCCAGGTCCTGCCAATATCCAATAACTTCGCAAAGCCATTGAAGAGGAGTGGACCAACATTCCACAGGCCACAATCAACAACCTGATCAACCTATGCGAAGGAGATGTGTTGCACTGTGAGGGAAATGGTGGTCACACCAGATACTGACTGGTTTTCAGACCACCCCGGACCTCTCCAACACAGTGAAACATTTTAGAGTGGCCTTTTATTGTGGCCAGCCTAAGGCACACCTGTGCAATAATGATATGCCACATGATATGCCACACCTTTAAGGTGGATGGATTATCTCGGCAAAGGAGAAGTGCTCACTAACACAGATTGACAGATTTGTGAACAATATTTGAGAAAAATAGGCCTTTTGTGTAGTCTTAGATATTTGATTTCAGCTCATGATAAATTGGGGCAAAAACAAGGTTTGCGTTTATAATTTTGTTCAGTGTAGTAACTAAACTCTTTACACTGTTGATAAATGGTTTATTAAGGGATTATAATATAAATGGTTAATTTGTTTTTAATCCATATTTTACAGCAACCACTTTCATCTACTAACTTCTTGTATGAGCTGGACAAAGTCACACAAGATGTGTTAATGGTGAGCCTTCTTTATTATTAATTCTTACACATTTCTAAAACAGTTTGCTTGGATTCTGATTGGTTGATAGCAGGACGTATACACAGGACAAAGAACATACGTTAACGTACGCTGTCCTGTTTGACAACCATTTAGGATTTTTCTCCTATCATATTTTTTCAGGGGCCGTATTCACAAAACATCTTAAAAGTAGCTCCCAACTTGTTTTAGCACTAAAACCAGCTCCTAAATCTGTGAAATGATTGGGGTAGTGAAGAGGAGTCCTAAGTCACTTAAGATTAAGTCACAAACAATCCTGAAAGGGCTGCTGCTGGCAATTCGCCTCATAATCAGGTCGACATCTTATGATACTGAGATTTTAAGGTATAATTAAGGTATCGCCTTAATTACCATGGTATTAGTAGAGCAAGTCATGGATACAGTCAATTCACCAACAAACAGAAAAAACCCAATCACACCTGAGATCAAGGTTTTGAAAATTACGCTAATTGGTCACAGGAAAAATGCAGCTATGCAGCACAGACAAACTACATAAATCTCAGTCATCTGTCAGTAGAATATTACATCAAACAATAAATGCCCTCTCCAGACCCAACATCGTTTGACAAATTTTGGTTTCTTCTTTATGTTGGCCGACTACAAAGAAACAAATCCAAATTTATGGCCATAGCTGGACCACCTGGTGTAGTTGGTGCTGTAGATGGGACACAATTGCACAAATTAATCCACCATCAAAAGATGAACACGCCTTTGTTTACGTGCTGCCTGACATAGGTGACAATTAACTGAACATATCTTGACAGAGGTGGGGGACTCGAGTCACATGACTTACAGTTTTCAGGACTTGTGACTTGCTTGATTAAAGTATGAAAATGACTTGACTTGACTTTGACTTGAGAACAAGTTACTTGAGACTTGACTTGACTTGAAGTGGAAGACTCGACAATGACTTGAACTTATAATAAACAAACAGCAATAAAATAATTTTATATGTTGTGACATCAGCACCACTAATCAGCGTATGTGCCTTTAACGCTGCACAATTCAAACCGCGCCAAACATGGCAGACAGTAACGTTAGTCGAGCTCCACAAATAGTATCGTTTGGATACAAGGACTTTGAACTGGACCGGGTGAATAAAAAAAAGATTTGCCAGATGCAAAATATGCAACAACGTCAAATTTCATTCGTTATTTTAAGAACCACAAGGAAAGGTAAGAAAGTAATCTCTTTATGTTCAATTTCACTAAGATCTATAACGATTAAGTTACTATGAATTAATCTTTTGTTTGTCATAATTTGGCCTTGGTTGCATATTATATATATTTTTTTTTCTTGTTAGAAATGTGACCATTATCATTACTGAATACGTCTGGTAAATAGATGTAAGGGAATTTGACTATAACAGTGGCATAGCCTGAATTTTAATGTTGATGGGCATCTTAAAATGAGCGGGCATGTATATTATTACACGTAGGCTATAATGTCTGTATTAAATGTGGGCAAGTGTTTGTGGACTGCGTGTGGAAACTAAAAGTAATTGTGCTTACACCATAACAGTTAACTTTACTGCATGAAAGGCTAACATGGAGGCGCCGATGTGATTACTAGCACCTAAACATTTCGAAGAGTTTTTTTTTTACTCATACAGACAAGAATAATTACAGCGTAATTACATATTAGGCAGTTTTTCAGTCACAATAATTCGTTTATAAGGTTGTTATTATTAGCCCTTATTACATGGATTGGTGAATTCCAGTGAGGAATGCGTGTTATTTCTTGATAACAGACCGTTGCCATGAAAAACAGCGCGTTGCTATGGACGCAGCAGGATTCTAACCAGAGACGGAACGGACTATTTTCTTTAGAGGAAGCAATACAGTCGTTTTTAAATCAATAAATTCCTTTTGAAATCAATATTTTGTGTCAAATTATAGATTTATTTGGTAGGTAGCCATGTAATAAGCGGGATAAGGTATAGCGTGGCGGTTGTTATAGCGAATACAACCCCTTCAGGCTGATTCAAGATCCCTCTGCTTCGTCCCCCCCAAAAATTGTACCGCGGATGAGAAAAATGTTTGATTTTGAAATCGAGCTTCGCACCAAGCGCACATCAGAAACAGAGGACAGTGTGTGTGTGTTCATCTCTTTAGTACTGTGACTTGACTTGACTTGAAACTTTTAAGGACTCGACTTGACTTGCTTAGGGTGAACCCTTGACTTGCTTGATTTATCTGAACTGTGACTTGAGACTTGACTCTAGACTTGATGGTTAAGACTTGAGACTTGCTTGGACTTGACCATGTGTGACTTGTCCCCATCTCTGTATCTTGACTAGTCCGTATATCATTCTTGGTTTCATGTTTAATCAGTGACACTTCGACTACATTTTCATTTGAATATCTTTATTTCAGTGTGGCAGTATGACACAACCTTCCACAGTATTGCTATGATAGATTCACCGACAAGAGACCACTCCCCTATCAGCTAGTCACTGTGGGCATCTTAAGTATCATCCATAGCAACAGGGTCAACTCTGCACTTGGTCTTAGTTTTCTTCCCATTCCTTAGTAAAACTTGGTCTAAAGCAGCTTTGTGAATAGGTATTAAGAGGAAACTATTAGTGTGAGATGACTGCCACATGTTGATGCGTGTTTTCGTCATGCACAGGGAAAACAAATATGCTTGTTTTCAGTCTCAATGTTATTTGCATTTGGTGTCTGCAATGCGGTCTCTTAAAAGGATGTATAGACTGTTTCTGTTGTTTGTTCCAGGCGATTCTGAACTACCAGAAGACAAGTGTTGCAGGAGATTTTATTGCTGTTCCAGGAGCTACAGAAAAGATATCTTTTTCCACATATTGCTCATCCATACTCTGGTCAAAAGTTGTTTAAATGAAATACTAAGTTGATTGAACCATGCATACAACCAAGTTATTTGAGCTGTATCACACTTTATTTTATTGGAAATTCAAATAAATGGTAAACTTGATATGGACTACTAAGGTAGAGTTAGCTAAATGAATAGAACCGGATAGGCATTATTAAAAAGAATAGAGCATGGGCAGAGATTGTTGCTGAGCAGTACCCGAGGAAAATAGAAGCACCATAACATGGAAACTTGTCCCTTTCTCCCTTTATTTACAGTTGTGCTCAAAAGTTGGCATACCCCCGGAGAATTGGTAATATATGTACCAATTGTAAAGAAAACGTGAGCAGGCAAAACATGTCTTATTTCTTATGGGATTCACATTCAACTGTAAGTCATAACAGAATGGCACAATCATTAAACAAAACATGGCAACAAAGAAAAAAAAATGAACTGACCCCTGTTCAAAAATCTGCATACCCTTAGTTCTTAATACTGTGCATTGCTCCCTTCAGCAGCAGTGACAGCATGCAAGTATTGTAATAGTTGTCTATGAGGCCCGAATTGTTGCAGGTGGTACAGTTGCCCATTCGTCTATGCAAAATGCCTCCAGGTCATGCAAAGTCTTTGGTCGTCTTTCATGAACTGCACATTTGAGATCTCCCAGGAGTGGCTTAATGATTTTAAGGTCAGGAGACTGTGATTGCCATAGAGCTTATGGTTGTGACCATAGAGCTCTATTTTGGTCTCGTCACTTCAAATTAGTGTACCTGAAGCTATGAGGTGTGTCAAGGTGTTGACGAGCATATTGTAACCGGCTCTTTGTGACATTGTTGCAGTAAAGGCTTCTTTCTAGCAACTCGATTGCACAGCTCATTTTTGTTCAAGTATCATCGTATTGTGCTCCTTGAAACAACTACACCATCTTTTTCCAGAGCAGCCTATATTTCTGTTGAGATTACCTGTTGGTTTTTCTTTGTATCCCAAACAATTCTTCTGGCAGTTTTGGCTGAAATCTTTCTTTGTCTACTTGACCTTGGCTTGGTATCAAGAGATCCCTGAATTTTCCACTTCTTAATAAGTGATTGAACAGTACTGACTGGCATTTGCAAAGCTTTGGATATCTTTTTATATCCTTTTCCATTTTTATAAAGTTCCATTACCTTGTTACGCAGGTCTTTTGACAGTTCTATTCTGCTCCCAGTGGCTCAGTATCTAGCCTGCTCAGTGCATCCACGTGAGTGCTAACAAACTCATTGACTGTTTATACACAGACACAAATTGCAATTTAAAAAGCCACAGGTTTGGGAAATTCACCTTAAATTGCCATTTTAACCTATGTGTGTCACCTTGTGTGGCTGTAAGGCCAAACATTCAAGAGTATGTACACTTTTGATCAGGACCATTTGGGTGATTTCCATTATCAATATTATTTAAAAAGGAGCCAAACAACTATGTAATAATAAATGGCTTCATATGATCACTATCCTTCAATACCAAACTATTTCTGCCAGGGTATGCAAACGTATGAGCAAAACAGTATGCACAATATTAGATAATTCATGAACAAGTTAATCTGTATGTTTGTTAATTCTTTAACCTGATGTCAAACATAGAACTAACCAGAAGTCTGAACATGGCAGAGCTCCGGAAACTACGACGCCAGTTCATCAGCTACACCAAGATGCACCCAACTGAGAACATTGGACACATTGCTAACATGTTTATACAGTATATAAACAAGAGTATTCATTAAAAAGTTCTTATTAAAAAAAAAGCGTTTTAGTTCAAGACTGTTATTCGAAATGCCTTGTATGTTTATATTGTCTCAGTAATTTTGATGGATCTTGGCAGATAACACTGTAGCCGATATAGCCTATGAGTTAACAGTTGCAGATTAAGACGCTGATAAATATCTATCTTGGAATGTAGAGGCTGTACACATTCTGTAAATGACATCAGAATTCCGTTTCTGCTTTAATGTTGGCAGATGTTCTAAATGCTAATTTGGTTTATTTTGCACAAGTTTTGTGTGAATGAGTGAGACTAAGTCTTAAGTGTGTTGTGAAAAGTTTGATGTTTAGAACTGTGATAAATACCACAAATTTCATACCAAAAAAAACATGAGTCTAAATGTGCATGTAACATTTCAGTATTGTTCAACTCGTTCACATGATGCTGATGAATGTCCTGTACCATTTTGATGGGCACTAGACAGGAGAGGATCCTGATCATGACCAAGTTCCATCTCACAAGAATGCATTGTTGAGGAACTGTTGAGGTTGTCAGTGTACACATTTAGACCAGTCCATGTCACCCTATGGGTACCGGTATACTCTACAGTGGCTTTGGGAAGTATTCAGACCCCTTCACTTTCTACACATTGTTATAAACAGAATTTTAAAAAAGTCCTGTCTCAGAGTCTGGCCAACTTGCCATCATTGAATCAACTTGGATTCTTGATGAGAATGAGGGAGAAAAAGTAAATCCCAATAAGCCCAGCTCCCAAATTAGTAGAGTCCATGCAAGATAGTCCTCAAACATGATACAGTTGAAGAACTACTGTAGTGCAGTATTTCTCTGTTGATGTAGGAGACTGAGACAGTTATAAGAAACAGCTTCATGAAGTTATTTCAACCAAAGGGTTCCGCACCAGCTGTTGAAGCAATGGGTGTACTTTTCTTGCATTTTCTGTAGATGTTCACTGTTTTTCTTTAAGCACCTCTGTGAATTTTGCTTTGTTCATCCTTCACTGTCAGCAGGACAATAATCAACAAGGACAAATCTAAACTTCAGTTAATAACCAGGAATAGTTGACACAAACAGTCCTGTCTACAGAAATAAATGACTGAAAAGAGCATTATTTTGCCACAGAGGATAAAGTTGTACAGGAGAGAATACAGTAAAATAAGCTTTATTTATTTTGTATCACAGACAGGAAATATCAAACAGCTGATTTTTAAAGGTGTGATTGCCAATATGGCTTTCAATGCACAGCAAACAGCAACTAAAAGACCTTTTGGAATATTTCAAACTATAAATGCTGTAAAAACAGTTCGGAAGAATTTGTCACTGGAAAGTATGTGGACTTATTTGACTTCAATATTGGGTATGCCGTGTTTTATCCTTTTGTGGTAGGCCTGTTAAAGAGTATTCCAATGTCTGTAGTCATGTAAAATGACAGAATTGCATGCATGACTTTAGAAAAAGCAGCCCATATTGATGATATTTATGTAATGCTCTAAAGATCCTTCTTGCTGCCCCAACAAGAAAAGTAATCAATTTTAACAGATTAAATTAACATGACAATAACCATTGAATTTATTAGACAAAGAATTAAGCATTGATAAAATTGTTGCTATTGAATCACATATAGAGCAAGCCTAACACCCAGTCATCAGTGTCTTGAGACATCTCAAGTCATGGCAATGGCTGGGTTTGAAAAACAAACCACTGCTAGGTTAGCATATAGTCCATATTCTTTTTTATTTCTTCTCACTAGTTGCTTTCCGTGATATGGTTTTGTTTGAGTTGGAATATTTGTGTTTATCATTTCTGTAAATGAGAGAAAAACATATGAATGCACAAATTCTTTGTATTTGAGTTTTAAAGTAACATGACATGTTTAGACAAATACAGTGTGAATGTGTAAATTCAGAATAGTACCTGCTCATTTTGACTTTACTCCTGCAGCCTAGTCCTCCCTCCCAGTGACTGGTGAAGGCTCCTCTCGTCATCATGTTGCCACAGCTGACACACGACTTCCCATTGCTGTACAGCTGCAGGCACAAATAGCAACAGATTGAGGGATGGAATCTGGCCTACAGAAGACCCCATGACAACAGGATGTCCCACCTGCTCTTTACAGCAGTGTCCACAGATCATCCTGGTGGCCAACTCCATGGGGTGGTCCTGGTCCATGTCGTGACAGACGTCACAGGGGTAGGCCCGGCCACAGCACGGGAACCTGAGAGCACAGCCATCAGATGTCACTCACAAGAAGAGTCCACGTTAGCACATTTAACACAACGTTAAAAGGAACTGGGTGTCTGGGAACCTGAGCCAGCGATGACTCTGTCTGTAATGTTTGCAGGCTCCCTTCTCAGGAAGGGCTTTCCCCAGCTGTATTGCAGGGTCCCTGATGTTCCGCCGATAGGTCCATGACGAGTCGCTGTGACCTGTGCAGGACAGACAACTACATTTCACACGTCATAGCCGAAACAGATGTTTAAATTAGTTGCGTGGTTCATCATTAAAATCCCACAATAGGCTTTATTTCTGACCTGTTTTAACTTCACGTGGCTTTATGTACTGGAATCGTGTGCTGTCAACCAGAATGCTTAGTTTGCTGTGGCAATGTTGGCAGTTGAACTCCTTGCTTTGGCCATATGAAAGGTTCTGAAGACAAAACATCATTAAAAAACAAACAAGCAACTGACTGTCTTAGATTAGGTTCAACCAGATAAAAATAATTTTGAGTCTAAGATCTCTACAGCCATCTCAGTCACCTGAATAAGACAAGAATGGAGTAAGGAAAAGAGGAGTTACAGTTTGAGACCTGCACAGGGCCTTCTTTGGAACAGTTAAGGCAGCCCACAACCAGTTCACAGTCCTGTAGGACCAGGTCAACAGGAGCAGTGGTGCCCAGATCCAGATAGCCCAGGACATCACTGTACCGGTGCAGCATGCTGGGTCTGAAGGCAGCCTGGATCCCTGCGTTACACTTCTCACATTGGGCAGTGCAGGGTTTCCTGCTACTTAGAGTCAGGTCTGCGGTCACCTTACACCTGCAAAAAAACACACAGGCCCGACACAAGTCACATCTCCCAATCCCATAAAAAGCAACAGATTTACCACTTCCCCAGGCCAGGATTGACATATGATGTACAGTAAGCTCCAGTGATTGAGGTGGAGGCCCCATTGTCTGACCTGCTGCACTGCAGACATACAGTGATGTGTGTGGCAACCACAGTGGCCGTCTCCTCTCCCAGCCTCAGGCCCAGCAGTTTCACCTCTGTTCCTCTGCGGGGCTCACTAATCTTAATATTTTCCACCTTCCCCCTGTCATCTTCCTCATCAGAGCCAGGGTTCCTCAATTCCTCCCACTCTTCTTCTTCTCTCTCTTCAGTTCTCTCTTGGTCAGTTTCAGTGTTGAGGACAGGGTCAGTTGTGTACTCTGGGGCATGGTCTTTGCACACTGTTACTTGGAGCTGCTGGTATGGCACAAACTGAATTCCAGACTTTGCTATCTCCACATCTTTTTTCAGCTGAGGAGAGATTTAAATAAAAAAAGAATAAGAAGAACTCTGCCTTCAACTTGCTAAATTGTCTTTAAAAAAAAAAAAAACAGAAGGATATGCAACAGAAATTGAACTGTAGCATATTTTGTCTTTAGATCAGGTCATCACTGTATATGACAATAGGTTCTCACAGACCGAAAAAGAAAAGCCTGACCTGCCTGGCTCCCTCAGTGAATAGTCTCTCCATGCTGCGATCCAACCAGCGGAGGAATGGTCGGAAGAGCAGCTCCACCTTTCCCATCAACTGATTGGTGGCATGCTTGGCACGCAGCCACTCCACTGAAGCTTGTTCCACATATCTATATAGATAAACACAGAAAATCTCAATGTGTATTCATCTCAAGACTGTGACACAAAATGTGAGTTTGTGGAACGCTTTGTTTATACGTGCATGTCTGTATTCAAGAGTACTGTGTCTTAACCAACAGCGGACACGTCACAAAAAACTCAAGTGACCACACGGGGTGTGAGTTACAACAGAGAGTACAATAGTTTTGTTCATATATTATTAGGTGATTGGCATTTAAGGGTAGCCATACAACCCATACAAGGGCCTCACGCTTTTTTACAACTTTTGTGTGATTTGCTACCAAAGTAGTCATGTTTAGCACACGGTCACATGTCCTGTCCATGCAACCATGGACATGATGCTAGGTATCTTCCCTGGTGACACTCTGCCAGATTTGTTCCTGCTGGTTTCTGGGATTTTTGTCTTCAGTCTTGTCTTCAGCATGTGAAAGGCATGCCCAGTTGGTTTCAGTGTGTCATAAAATGTACATTACAAATGTCACCTGAAGTACAATCGTTTACTTAGACAACATTATATCCCTAGAGCCAGAATGAACAATTGGACCTTGTATGCTTTTTATAAGATAATATTCCCCTCCTCGTCCTCTCTTCAATGGTTATGCCCTACTGGGACTTTGTATCTCAAACTAACCTTAAATGTTTCTATTGCTTAAATTCATTGCTACTCAGGATGAGATGAGCTGTACACATTTGTACAGCACAGATTAAAGCATGGGGTCTTGCCCTTTTTGTATTCTTTTTAAGAATGGTTTATATGTAATATCATTTTTGCATCTCTGCCTTGGATTATTCTTTGTTATGGTTCTGAGAGCAAGCACTTCTTGAACTTTTAGAAATGTTTCCACTAACGCACCGCCACTGTTTATTCCAGCAGAATTGTAAACCCTTATGCATGTCTCTATTCCATTATCTGCATTTATCGGTTTTGGTTTATGACCAAAGCCTCCATCTCACCATGTCAGCAATACAGATTTGAATACTTACAGTAAATGTTGCATATCAAATCATGAAGACGAGGTTCAAAACTCTTCTGTCAAAGCCCAGTAACAGTCCTCATCCACATCATAATTAACTTGATCATACTGTTCTATAATGCACACATTAATGGCCTATACAGAAATGCTATGCATACAAAGAAAAATCTAATAAATTCATATTCATAAAGCATTTACAGCCAAGCACTTCATTTTAATTACCTGTCTAGTTTGCCATCTTTAACTGTTAGTGTTGTATCTTGAATGAGTGAGCCAGTGAAAATAAAATACAGTTTTCCTCACCTTCCCATAATGGATGGTAAATCCTGGTCCAATGGTACATCTAATGTAAATACCTATTGGGGAGACAAATCAACCTTAAGTCTAACTCTAGAGTCAGGCTTCACAGACAGATTAAGTCTAGTCCTAGACTAAAATAAATCAAGCTGAATGGAAACTGAGTGTAATTTATTTGTCCAGGACTACACTTAATCCGTGTCTGTAAAACTGGCCCTACAGTAGATGCAAAACAATTCAGACAGATGAGATTTGTGGGTCAACAAAGTGTTTTACCTCTTGGGGGTATGTTTCCGGAAAGCTCAGCAATATGTCAATTTCTTTCAGGTCAAAAGGCTGTGAAACAGTATAAGAGGTGGCCCAGAAGAGTTTATGCACAATAGCATTATGATGCATTTACAGGATGTTCATAAAACTACAGTATATCATAAAACAAAATGGTAAAAGACAATGGCCTGGGTAGAGGACTGAAAGAATGTGTTTACCCAGTCTGGATCAGTGGGCTGAACTGTGATGCGGTAAAAGGTGACTTTGCCGTCGCTCCGTTCCTGCACAATCAGCTGTTCTTTGGGAAACCGCTTCATCAGCAGATTGATCTCAGTATCCCGTAGCTGTTTTGCAACACTGTCCGTCATGTCACTCAGCTTGATCACCTGAAGGCCACTGGGAGGGGGGGCAGGGGGCACCCTGGCCTTGGGGCTTCCTCCGTCATCCACATGCGGGTCGTCTACAGGGGGGAACTGGGCTGGATGCCAGTAGCGACATCTATCTTCCATGGTGCAGCAACCAGAGAGAAAATAGCGACAAGGCCGGCGGTTGTTGGCTCTCCCACCTCTGGTTGGAGCAGTCCTTGATTTGGACGGCAGCCTGTGACCTAAACCTCCAGGGTGGTCAACCACAGGGAGCTGCTCTGTGAGCCCAGGCTGGCTAGGAGGACCGGTCTGTTCCTGGAACTCCTGTTCAGACTTCCTGTTTGTCCTGTTCTCGGTCTTCTCCTGGGTGAGGGTGGCAGCACCAGCTCTTTGATGGAGAAAATGGCACTTCCTGCCAAAGTTGCAGTGTCGCCCCTGTGAGTAGAATCGGCATAGCAGTACCGGAGGGCCACTGTCGGCTGGTCCAGTCTTATTCCTGACCTCTTCTTCATTGTGACACAAAGCACCAGAATTGGGATTGTCCTGCAAAGAGCATTTCTTAAGTGACTATAGGACAATTATGAAAATGTTCAGGGAGTACCAAGTAGCCAACAGTGTATTTTATGTAATCATAGCAATTGCTGCATCAACCTACAAATGATCACACAGCACAGGGCGTTTGATTCTATTTCTGAGGAGAATGAAGTCAAGATGTTTACAGTAATTATAATGCCAAACAGTTATCTCGGCCACCTGCCTCCACGCTGCATTTTTTGTTTGCGTCCAATATCGAAAATATTGGAATATTGTGCAATCCAGTGCTATTGTACAGCTCAAGTTTCAAATTTTGTATCCACCTTCCAACGGAACTTCAATTGTGGAATTAAGTCATCTGCTCTTCCGTGTGGAGAGCGTTTCACAACCACCCTCACATAATCCCGTGACAGGCGCGTGTGATTTGCATGCAGTTATGAAATCTAAAATGTTTCTTCGCCTCCGAGCACCTAGTGATGGGAAGTTCAACTCACTTAACTGATCCGGATCTTTTCAAATAGTTCAGTAAAAAGGACCCATCTTTTGAATAATTTCGTTCATTTAGATTTAAAGATATCATTAGAAAATAGTAATACATTAATTCTAAACGTAATGATATTCATCCTATAATTAAAACTTTTAAAATGTACAAATATTACTATTTTAATCCACCACATGATAATAGACCAAATACCTTTTTTTGCATTAATTCAGTTTACTAAAGCTGATAATAAATGAGACATGGAGATCCAAAAGATTCGTTCGCGGGATGAAAAGCACCTTGAGAAAAGGTTTGTTAATACATCTGATATAATCAAGTCCTGACAGTGACAGTTTTAACAGACATGCACATAACGGTCACGATATCGAATGGAGGCAAGTCAAGTGAGGGTAGAACTGCGGATATTTAATAAATGAAACATAACGGACAGGGACGAAACAGAATAGGCTACTTGATAAAAGGACTAGGACAGAAACAAACACCTAACCACGTGACGTTGGGTTATAACAAAGACCGACAGGATACAATGGGGATGCAGGAACTTAAAAAGTGTCCGTGATCAGTGAACACAGGCGGAGAAATAGGCCTAATCAAAGAAAACAGGTGTCCATGAGGGAGATGGCGTAGGACTCAGGGCTGGCTGCCGTGCTAGAACGTGACAATAACATAACCACTTGACAGCTGAATAACAGCCTCTTATATTTATTGTAGCTAACGTTTCTTACTTTGGAACATTAAGGATGATAATAAATGAGATCCCCGGGGATCAGAAAGATTGAAATACTTATTTATGTTCAATATTTGTTAGCCTTCCACTGTTGCTTAAGGTGATCCAAAGTGCCGAAAGATCCGTGGATCATCATTCCTTTCGGTGAACTAAATTCGAAGATCGGAAGATCCCACTGAGGTGAATCATGAATCAGAAAAACAACAAATCGTTCACGAAACGACCCATCAATACTGGCTCGCCATATTTCCCTTTATTTGAGCCATGGCCCACGCTGGGTGTCCACTAGACCAGTGGTTCCCTCACCGTTTAGTTCTTGCCCTGAACCAGCTCACCTGATTCAACATGTAAGGGTTTGTTAATTAGTTAAGTTGATTCAGGTGTGCTAGCTCTGGGATACATCTAATAGATGGAATGGCTGGGGGGGGGGGGCAGGAGAGGTTTGGGAACCACTGCTCTAGACCTCGCCGCACGCCACTGTTAGCTGTGGTATATTGGTCAATATAAAACAAACCCCCGAGATCACGTGTCGCTTTCATAAACCGGTTACGCACGCAATGAGAGCCGTAAAAACTGATCTGACGTTGTGGTGTAATCTCAAACCACAGTTATCAGCATTCTGGATGCGAACCGCCAGGTTTATAACTGACAATACATTTTGCAGTGTATTCAATCCCCATAGAAACTATTTAAATTTTTTATTTGAAAAAATAAAATTCAAACCAGCGTGAAGTGTATCTACAATTTATCTTGGGTCGTTGCGTTCAGAAAGTGCAGAAGATTCTGATAGTACGTTTTGCGTGAAAGACATAAGATGATAATTCCTAGACCTGTCCTGATTTTGGCGTAGTCATGTGGAGGTTTATTACAAATAAATAAAAACCCAGATACCAGGTTGGATGTTTTAGTTTCCTGAACTTCTCTCTCAATGTAGATTAATGAAAGATTTCCAGTAAACAATATGCTAATTGTTACGTTCAACTGACCCGGTATCGAATCATGCACTAACACATTTAGAGCACTTCTCGCAGTTTATTAATATGATAAGATCAAAATATGACACTCCAACCAAAGCTCACTTTGAATGGTTGTTGTGTCAGGCTCTTACATACTGTGCGCAATAGCCTTGGAACGAGGTTAAACTAGTACACTCCTGAAAAAGACTCTAATGTAAACAAGGCGTTGGAAAAAAACTGAATGGTTACCCTACATCACGACACTTACACAGCATTTTTGAAAAGGAAACTACAGTACCGTATCGGTGTTCACGGAAGATTTGTCCATGGCGATATTCTAGAGATGTTCGTATCTGGGTGCTGAAATAAGACCTTTATTTTGAGGCATTCTTTGGGTGATATCAAGAAGTGTCCAAAGTCCAATGGCTGACCTATTTCTGCCTTTCTCTGGCAATGGCGTACATTATGCAGTGAATTTATCGCCCTCTTCTGTTTTGGAGTGAACACAACTGGATACAGTAGGTGTAACAAATTCAACATCTACTCTGATCAATTGAATAATACCACACAAATATAGCAATGTAAGATGGATAGGAAATGCCTTTTCAGACCTGTGAAATTACTTCAGGGCAAGTGTGCTCACAGGGACTACTTGAGGTGTCCTCTTTATTGTTTGTACTCTTCATACAGTGTTTTGTTTCTACACATCCTGGTATGTGATATCGTAATGGACAGGTGGCCATGGATCCAGTAGCCCGCTCGGCTTTATTCGTACTTCATATTAAACTGCTTCCTCAAGCAGGATGATTTCGCCAGGCACACATACACTTAAGGAAAACACATTGCCCTGTCAACAACCACAATTTAGTTATTTATGAAGAATAAAATGGTCATGTTTTGCACCCTGCATTATCGAGTTGGATAGGACCAATGGAGTAGGGCATAGGGTACTTGCTATCCATTATCATTGTTATTAAACAAAACTTTTCCCGGAGTTTACCGGAGCACAAACGATTGAGCCTATTATAGTGAATTTGACCTACAAAATATTTTGTAATTTCTAAAGAATTATAGCATCACAAACCAGCCCAAACGGAGCAGAAACAAACGGGACTATTTTGGTAAAATTCTGAGCATGTTGGGGGGGTGAGTGATCTCAGAAAATTTTACGTCAAAAACCGAGACAGTTCTACTCTCGAAGAAATAGAAAAACCATCCTAAGCCCGCCTTCAACAAGCCTTTATAAGATGTGCAAATGAGCGACTGAAGACCGATTACGATTTTGGTTGAGCGGGCACCTGGTGTCGCCCCCGGTAAGATGCTGCCCATGTCGCCCATACCAAAATCAGCCACAGAGTGGACTTAATACATTTTGTTGATAATAAAGTCAAGCGTTTGTAATTCATTAGTGGGTGAGGGGATAAATAAATTGTGTGTAGTCAAAAACATGCACTTTCAAACCTTACTTGTTTACAGAAAATAATGTTATACTGATAGACCTCCAGCGCAAGCGGTGTCTGGGTAGGGTGCGCGGTATCATCAGGGACCCTTCACATCCATGCTACAAACTGTTTCCCAGTTACTATAACCCTGCGGAAATCTGCACCCAACACAAATCATACCCGCATTTGCTTCAATGCACATTTATGCATCCTACTTAATACCGTACAGTTTTTGCACTGTTCTGTTTGCACTTCTGGTTTGATGTTAACTGCATTTCATTCTACTGTACTTGTACTTGTTCAATGACAATAAAGTTAAATCTAATCAAATCTGACTGAATATTCGTTGTTACTGGTTATATATGACAGTTACGTACATGTTTAGATTTTGTACATATTTGCAGTGCTGCTCATGTGAGATAATAAACATGAATGTGCTTAACAATAACACATTTCAATATGAAACATTTCTGTGAAACTTGTGAAATTGCTGTCCAGTCCAAATGAACTGTTTCGAGAGGAATGACCTGATGGATTTTGTGTAATAGACCCGCATGAAAAGCAATCAAATGATAAAGTTTACAAATGTTATAAATTATAGTCGGATCAACGATTGTTAGTTTTACCCCACAATTACCCAGAGTTTGTTTGCAATGTCTGCTCTGCGTGGCACAGAGGCTCCCCTTCCTCTCAGGTACTCCACCTCACTGGATTACTAACCACTGGCAGGAGAGTGATGGCAGCAGCACATCCCGAGGACACACCGGTTTCCAATCGCTGTTTGGTTGTGTTTATATTCTGTTGTTTTTGCCTCACGTTTATGCACTCGCTACACTCACACCGTCACAGTTTACCTACCCTTTTACCACTCCATCACTGCTGTTAAAACCTCTCGTCCCTATCTAGCACTTTGTTTCACATACCCACACACACCCCATTGGGATGCCAACTCTACATTCTCCCTGAACAGAGGACTTAGTCAGCGTGTGCCATACTTACACCTCCCACCTATTGGGAAGGCTGCAGGCAGCTGATCATCTACTGATACAAGATCCCCCCTTTCTCTATTTGATCGAGACCTTCATATTGAGCATCCAACATTTGTATAGTTCAAATTCAATAACAACGTATAATATTGTTATGACAAGGTTGGAAAATGATAAACTCACTTTTAGGACATGTAGACTCATGTAGCATTTATTAATATTAACATAATATTGGCATTAGGATTATCAAGAGATGGCATATGAAGGTGGTCCAATCATTTTGGAAGTGACCATGTTGTTCAGATGTAAAATGTATACAAACACTGTCTAAATACATCTCTGATAAGAAGTGTGATAAGAAGCAGGATGCCTATGCATGAAATGCACCAGAGGACACAAATCAATCTTCACGTGGAGTCGTTGCAATGAGGCACGGTCAAATTTGCAAATTGGACATTACGAAACTGGAAATGTGAGAAAACCTGGTAAAAATTAAATTACATTCTATTTTGACTACAGATTTCATTAAATAGACATTTCCCTCATAAAATAATTTACGCTTGCCTTAACAATAAAAGTAAATACTATATCTGAGTAGTAACATTTAGATTTATTCAAAAATATTTCTAGAGTTTAGTTTTACTTTCATGTCATTGAATATTCTGTTTGGATCAATTACACAATTTTTTAAAATCCCATTTCGTAACAAAGCACAATATGTACAAATACAAGTGGGGTAAACACTTATTATATCCATTGGTGGATGTCTCTTGTCCATCTTGACAATAAGTTGTCAAGATGGACATAATTACATTAATACATGGTCTAGGGTCAGTATGGTCAACAACACATGTAACCAAGACCAAGATTAGATTATCAGGACTGTTGTTTAGAGAAAAGTATCAAGCCTAAACATACAGTAGATTAAGCAGAGTAGGAGTATGCCACTGGTCCTACAGCCATGCTCCTCATGCCTACAGGATTTCATATTTTGACAAGATAGGATCCGGGGACTAGTCCTGGCAGGCCGTTCCTCTCCACTGTCCACCAGCCGTCAACACCCTGCTCAATGACCACAACCCTCTCCCCTTCAGATATGGAAAGCTCATCCTCACCCTACAGGTGGACAAGGACAAGCCCGGGTTAGTTCAAGTTCTAGTTCAAATATCACAGAAATGTTAACCCACTCATTCTTGGAGTTTGAAAAGTGTATTTTGGGAGCAATACAATTATTTTAAAACAATACTGTCAAGCACTCAAAGTTTTGAGACATCCAACAAACAATAGTAAAACATGGTACAGGCATCATGTACATCTCCTAAACAAGTTTGCATAAACAAAACAGAAAAACAGATGATGGGACAGGTGTTTAGAAAATTCAGAAAAACTGAATGCTATGAAGTGCAAATCATTTAAACCCTGTATTCAATATAAAATAGTACAAAGACAAATTATCAAATGTTGAAACTGAGAAATATGATTGGAAAAATATTTCCTCTTTGAATTTGATGCCAGCAACACGTTTAAAAAAAGCTGGGACAGGGGCAACAAAAGACAAGAAAAGTTGTGCAATGCAAAATAAAAACTGGTGGATCATCTCACAACTAATTAAGTTAATTGGCAACAGGTCAGTAACATGATTGTTACTGACCTGAGAGCATCCCAGAGAGGATGAGTCTTTCAGAAGTAAAGATCCCCCAAGATTCAGAGAATCCGCAGAAATCTCTGTACTTTCGGGACAAGGCCGAAAACCAATATTGGATGGCCGTGATCTTCGGGCTCTCAGGTGGCAGTGGATTAAAAACATCCACTATTTTGTAGTGGAAATCACTGCATGGGCTCAGGAACACTTCTGTCTGTGAACACAGTACCTCACTGCGTCCACAAATGCAAGTTGAAACTCCACCATGCGAAGAAGAAACCAGATATAAACAAGATCCAGAAACGCTACCGCCTTCTCTGGGCCAGAGCTCATTTAATTTAAAATGGACTTTAGTCCTCCAGACTAAAGAGGAGAGGGACCATCCGGCTTGTTATCAGTGCACAGTTCAAAAGCCAGCATCCGTGATCCGTGCACATAGCATGGGTGCCTTTGTAACGAGGACTCGCATGGGAGACGCACGCACTCCCCCCCCGGCATGGTGTTCGGTATGTGTCATCGCGGGGCTTCTAGCCACGCCGCTCCTCCTCCCACGGCACTGTCATGTCTTCTTATTGCACGCACCTGGTGTCCATTCCCTCATTAGGTTGCCTATATTAGTTCCTGTGCTTCTGGGTGTCTTTGTGAGGTATTGTTCTATGTTGGGTGTTGTCCTGGATAGAAACGTGCATGCTTGTTTTGAGCTTGTGCGCTTTGTTTATTTGCGTGCCATTTAAGAAAGAAAATTACAAAGCTACGTTTACCACCTCCCCGCGTTTGGCTCCTTTATTTTCATCACACACCACGACGACACCGTTGTTACAGCCTTGCACATTTGTTAAGGTACAATTAATGCTGAACAATATATACAGGTTTTGGAGAAACATATGCTGCCATCCAGACAGCGTTTCTTTTTTCAGGGAAGGCCTTGCTTATTTCAGCAAAATAATGCCAAACCACATTCTGCACATATTACAACAGCATGCTTCGTAGTAAGAGTCTGGGTGCGAAACTGGCCTGCTCAGTACCCAAATGCTTACAGAGCATTTTTAAAAGAAGAGGTGATGCAACACAGTGGTAAATATGCCCTCGTCCCAACTTTTTTGAAATGTGTTGCTGGCATCAAATTCAAAATGGCCATTTCTCAGTTTCAACATTTGATATGTTGTCTTTGTACTATTGTCAATTAAATATTGGGATAACTGATTTTCACATCAATACATTCTCTTTTTATTTGCATTTTATGCTGCGTTTTATACTACATTGAACATTTTGACTGGACAGGATAAAGATTCTTCCTGGTTTTGTTGTATGACCCAGAGTAAAGTAAGGTATGAGCTTCCGTTTCAGTGTTTATAATGCCAGAGAGCTTTGATACTGTGTGAAAAACAGAACACTCCTAGTGTTTTATATGTTCTGTCACACAGGTGCATTTATTGTAAAAGGGCATTATGTGCTAATTTTGTTATTTTTAGAGTTTCATCTCCTGAGGCCCTGTGTCCACATTTGAGGACACTATGTTTTTTTGTAAAATAAACCCAATGTCAACATACAAGGACATAATTGTTTCCGAAAAGTACTTCCTGTTCCAACACAATGCTTATATATAATAGTTATCAGGTGCTGCTAATCCTTAATAGCTAAGATAAATTAAAAATGCATTATTTATCAAAGCTCAGGCCTTAGGAGGTTAATACAATGTCATCTGCATATTTATTCTTAGTGTAAGCCTTGATCGGCCTTGATCAGGGGTGTAATCCTAGATCAGGGGTATTCAGCTAGATTCTGCTAGATGGTCAGGTGCCAAAACATAGTTACACTGTAACTAAACTATTGTACAGGGCAAATTGACTAAGCTCAATAAGAGACTGAACATAACATTGATTTTATACCTTCACTATACTGACACCATCAAATAACGTCCTTTTATTCAGTACTTAGTAACACTGTTCCTATTAAACCTTTGGTAGAATTCCTGGTGACTTAAGTGTTTTTGGAAGAAAATAATGCAGTTAAATACAGACTTTAGAGATACACCAGTATTCTGACCTGAGCCATATATTCATACAAAGCCTGGTACTCCTCTCTGTCTTCTGGGTTGCTTGAAATGTTGATCTGGTTACATTCAGGAATGGAGGCATAGACATCCAATGTGTCATCTAAGGAAATCGCAGAGGCAAGCAGACTCATCAGTTACTGGGTCAATCATTTCCCTTTCAGATCAACAACACAATTCATCGTTAGGAGCACGGAAAGGGAAAACCCATGATTGTCTCTATGTATTTACCTGAGAAGTAGCAACATAATGAAACATTGGGATTTTATGTTGGAATAATAACGTGGAAAAAACATTACCCCTCTGTCATCAACGTACCGAACTTAAGTTTAACATTTTAGCAGATACTGTACATACCAGTAGATGATGCTATTGGCTGTGAACCATCACTGACGTTGGTTCTGGCACCTGCAGAGTTGCCTTGCAAAAGGTTTGAAAACCTGTAAGTAATAAACAGAGTTGCTTTGCCTCACATAAGGATGTGAACAGCTTGTTTTGAAACTAACGTGTTAAAAATGTGCATCCTTGCAGTGCAAACATGTGAGTGCAGAACCTCTTTATAACTCCTCCAACAAAGCAGGCACTGCCATTGTTGTCTGTAGAGTGTTCCTTCTCATAGTAGCTCTCAAAAACTATGGGCACTGGGAAGAAATCACGGGCATTAAGCAAATCACACTCACAAGGCCTAAGTGTATACAATGCAATGGGTGAACTTGTTTCATCTCATTGCGGACACACATTTTCACCAATATTTAATTATGCTGACACTTAAAAATTCTAAGATAACATTCGGTATTCAACACAAACCAGGAAACAGTACAGTTGGTGTTGTGTATTTACCTGGTGGATTTGAGCCAGTGCTTTTCATCTTAACAAAGCAGTCGTTGTCCGTTGTGATATCACACAGCTCAAGAGTTTCCCTCACATCCTCATAACACTAAATACATTTTGGGCACATTCAGTTTTCATTCAGCATCCATATTTTTTTCATTCAAAATTTCTTATCAGAACTACAAAGCCCTATGTATTTATCTTGCACACTACTATACTGTTCTGTTCGGTTTAGCATGGTAACATGCTAAACCTTTACAAACAACTCACCTCATCATCTTTGACACACTGCATTGAGAGTTGGTTACAGTGGACCCAGATGGCATTCCTTAGAATGTTTATACGATCTTCCTCCAGCAGCTGAAAGGCCTGCAATCCAAAACTGAATTGGATGATGCATCTAGTATATAGAATGTACATCCTTTTTTACAAAGCTATACTGTACAATCTAGCTTTAATCAATTGCAGTGAGTAAGAGAATAATGCCTGAATCTACCTCACACGTTCCCTCATGTGTGCTCTCCCATTCTTGGCGAATTTTGTCTAGTTGTTCAATGTTTGACATGTACTGTTTTTCTGCAGACAAAGTAGAAAATGTGGTATTCACTTACAGTAATGCAACAGTTATTGACTCCTATGTTGGAATCATTTCAATGATTAATTGGATCTTTGTCACAGTGAAGACCTTTAAAAACATATATAAATTGTATGTTGAAAGCCAATCCCAGGTTGACCTAATGAAAGAGGATCCACATTTGATCACCATGGTGTAATATGGTGATGAAGGGGAAACAGAACCAAACAATAAAATCCTGCTATGACTTCTCAGAAATATTGATTTTAGTCACAGAGTGCTATTATTTGGAGTACAGCATCAGTACTTAAAACAGGAACAGCTAGGAGGTCAGACAGCTTAGTATTCCTTACCTGCCTCTACTGCTGCCTCCCTGCACTGCTTAGACTTGTTGTGTACCTGAAAAAGTAAAGTAACAAAAATATAATCACATGAAATACAATGTAGTTTTCTAAGAGTACAGAAATGATCATCCCATTATAATTAGATTTTTTGCTTTAGTTTCAAGTTGAAATTATAGGACAGGAATCAGAAATAACACATATAAATGGAAACATCCTAAGGAACACATGGTTATTGGCAGTGATTTTTAAGAGTTGACTGCTGTTTTCTGGAAGAGGTATTCACATCACAAAAACATAAATACACTACCTAAACTCAATATATAATAAACTCTGAAACATAAAGTTTGGTTTTTCATTACAACACCTTCATGGCTTGTATATTGTACAAAAGGTAAGTTGAGTAATGTTGTTGTAAACATTTATATCCATTCTTAAAATATATCCATCTTAAAAAAAACTGGACAGAGTGGCCACAGAATTTCACCCAGAAGATCAGGCAGCCCAGAGAACCAGCTGTTTGGTTTTGTCGTGGAAGCAAGTAATGAAAGGACATGGTCTGTGAGTTGTAACTGATCCCCAAACAGTTGGGATCCTTTGTGCATGGTCCAAACAGTTGGGATGCTTTGTGCATAGTCCAGTTGGGATCCTTTGTGCATGGTCCAAACATTTGGGATCCTTTGTGCATGGTCCAAACCGTTGGGATCCTTTGTGCATGGTCCACACCGTTGGGATCCTTTGTGCATGGTCCAAACAGTTGGGATCCTTTGTGCATGGTCCAAACAGTTGGGATCCTTTGTGCATGGTCCAAACAGTTGGGATCCTTTGTGCATGGTCCAAACAGTTGGGATCCTTTGTGCATGGTCCAAACAGTTGGGATCCTTTGTGCATGGTCCAAACAATTGGGATCCTTTGTGCGTGGTCCAAACAGTTGGGATCCTTTGTGCGTGGTCCAAACAGTTGGGATCCTTTGTGCATGGTCCAAACACAAGCAATGGGGGACATCAAAAGTCTTCCACAAAGAGATTAGTTGTGAGTCCTTCTGCATTTATTCAGGTTTGCTAACTGTTATTCAATTTTGTTTATGGATTTGCTCTCACATTTTGGCTATTAGCTTCTGGAAGTTTCTAGTTCAGCACACCTTTTCTCTTGTTCTTTGATTTTGTTGAATTATCAATGTCTTTTTTATGTTGGCTTGCTGGTTATGCGATACATAGATGAAGGCATACATTTCAGCATTTAGCACATTCAAAGCAATTTGGAGTTGTTCTTTAAGTGCAGCACAGATTCTCAAAGGCAGTGGATAAGATAAGCTAGTGCCTTTGGTATCCCCATAACCGTGCAAAAAACTATGGAACAGCCCTGGCCTCTGTTCAGTTCTCTTTGTTTATATTAGTGGGGCTATCACTTGACTTCTCCATTTGAGAGATGTATTATGATTTGAAAACATATTTTTGGGCAAGGGGGGGGGGGGGTCTTAGGTCGTTTTTGGCAAGTTTAAGAGCCACACTCTAACGCAATAACATATAACACATTGGAAGTTTCTGGACATATTTTGAGTGGATGAATAAAGTTTGAATCTCACTGATTAACGTCCAACCCAAATATTAGCACATTCAATGCAATACATATCCTGTTATTATTTCTTCATTTCCATTTGTTATTAGTTCTTCAGTTCAAATCCGTACCTAACAACCTACAACAACAACAACAACTGTATGTTATATCTTAAACAAATATTCTCAGGGAGCAGAATGTTAACATTTTACATTTTTGCGTGATCTGCTGCTCGTGTACAGTGTTATGAATATTGTTTCTTTATTTTATATTTGTCGGACCGTGTAAGCAGAGCAGGCCAAGAAGAGCGAATGTCTCTTACTGACTGACATAGGGAGTGAGTGCCTGACTGACTGACCTTGGTAAATAGCATAGTGGTTAGAGACACGGACAGAACAAAAGGTCCCGCATTCACCTCCCGTCACAGTCAAAACAGATTATGCCTCAGGATTTGTTCAGGACAGACAAAAGCTTCTTCGCTGGCTACACAATTCTCTCGTCTTTTCACTTGACGAAAAAGTCAGTTATTGTCACCTATATTGATAGATACTGTATCAATGTCATTCACAAATGGCTAATTAGCTGTCAAAATGGCCAGTGGCAAAAGAGGATTTGTTCAGGACAGACCACAACTTCGCTGGCTACACAATTCTCTCGTCTTTTCACTTGACGAAAAAGTCAGTTATTGTCACCTATATTGATAGATACTGTATCAATGTCATTCACAAATGGCTAATTAGCTGTCAAAATGGCCAGTGGCAAAAGAGGATTTGTTCAGGATAGACAACAACTTCGCTGGCTACAACCTTCTGGAGCTACATTATGTTTCTGGTGGATTTTCAAATTATGGCTTAGGATTTCTTCAGTGTAGACAAACACTTCGCTGGCTACACGATTCTCTCGTCTTTTCACTTGACGAAAAAGTCTGTTATCGTCAACTATATTGATACAGTAGTTATTATAGAAATGTCATTCAAGAATGGCTAATAAGCTGTTAAAATGGCCAGTGGCAAAAGCCATACAGTTCATAGATGCTATTTGTGGAGGAGGAATTCTTAATAAGAAAAGTTACTCAGTTTAACACAATGGTTAATGATGTATAAAGAAATATTCAAACTTGGTGTGATGTTAATACGTGACAAAATAATATAATGTCAAGGGGCTATACTGACAACTGGCAAATGTATAGCACAGTGGCCTAGTAATTAAAGACACAGCTTTTCATCTGGGCAACCCGGGTTTGATCTTGGGAGGGCAACAACCATCAATACTTTTTATTGCGGGCCGGCTGAACTAGGCTTGCCTGGTTTCATGTTTTTGTCTTGCTATATTTTTGCTTATATATTCTTCTTCTTAACTCTCACCACCTAGTAGTTGGGTGTCATGTCACAAGAATAGCATTGTTGAGGATGACGCTGTGTTGTTTGGTGCATTTGACAAATACACCTTGAAACTGAAAACTGAAAATGAAGGCTTATCTCTAAGCCTAGTTCCAATGTATAGATTGTGTAAGAGTTTAGTGATTTACCTTCTCAGCCTGCTTTGTTGAAATTGTGGTCACACTGGCAATCCTCTCAGCAGCTTGCTCTGCTTCATCTGCCTCTCTGCACCTCTGTTCATATGACTTTTTAGACTGGAAGGGAAAGGACATATGTTAATAGGTTTAAAGTACTATGCAATGTATACAGCTAAATGTTTGATGACAGCTATTGTTTTTGATACTATACAGGAAGCTGCTGCAAAATAAGGAACAGAAACTACAATTGAGAACATGAGATACATGTGCAAGCAGGAAGAATGAAGCGTGTTGGCTATATGCGGCTTCTACCACTACATGTAATGATCCTCTGATGAAGTCCTGATAACAAAACCTCAGCTTAATAAAAGGAAATTATGCATTGATCCTGACTTTGCAGTGATTATTTTTAATTAATTAATTACTAAGCAATGCAAAAAGTGCTACTCTATCTTTTGCAATTAAACAAAAGTTGGGCGTGGAGCAGAGCCTCTCTAGAACATGCAGGGAACCTAAAATAAAACAGAGCAGGATTTCCTGAGTTGAGCGTTTTGATGTGTCAGAATTCACACATGGGCATCTACATTTTTTGGCTTATTTCCACTTCAGCTTTAACACCTCTGCTTTTCTGTCCTCAGATTTATTCTTCTATCATAATGCTTATAACATGGCAGTAATGCTTATAACATGGCATAAGCAGTGTGGCCTTCTAATGGTTTGTGTTTTTCGGTTCCTATTGGTTTGCAATTGGTGGTGCACGGTGTTTTGTACAATACAGATTCACTTAACAGAATATAACTTGGACTGGCAAAACACTATAATCAAAAACAATGTGAACCATACTAACCATATTAACTTTCAAAGCATGTCTTAAGGGCCCCAACATCAAGCCCTACCTACAGGAACCATAACTATATAATTTTTGGTTGTGTTTAGTAAGAAATGTGCTCACCTCCATTGTTTTTTTGTGTATAGACACCTTTATCTTCTGAACTTTTTCCATGATGCATTCAAACTGAGACAAAGAAAATTCTACTGTTACTGATTTACACAGAGATCATCAATTACACATAATTTGTGGATTGATCTTATCTAACCATTGATACTTTTCCTTTGTAATCCAAGTATAATAACAATAATAATATAATAATAATATTATAAAAATGTAGATATAAACAAAAATATATTGTATTTTGTCTCATAAATTTGTTGTGCTTTTAAATGCTAAAAAATATAGTGATACAATTTTGATGAACTACACCAAAAATCATACATTGTTTTTTTTATTTGAGTGTAGTGGTAACAAATTGGAATTCAACACAATTCTGGCTGGTGAAACATCAGTCTGAGTGGGTGAATAAAGGTTGAAACGTTTTAGCCAAATGTTAACCATATTTCAAGTTGCAAGGATGAGGTGTGCCCACTGGGTAAATATCCATCCACCCTGGAGGTGGAAACGCCTGAGATACCTTGGTACATGTACTTCCCTCAGGTAGGATGATTTATATTTGGTGGGCAGAATCAAACCTTCCAATGAGGGTGATTCAGACAAAACCTTCCAACATAATAGGGTGATTGTAGTACATGTATTATTTTCAAATTTTCATATTTCACAGTCCTCCAGGTTGTATTGCAGATCAAGACGATACCTGATGATTTCAGCTGCCACTGTGCTGACACCTCCTCCCTCCCCCCTGTTGTCCCTGTCCTTGTCCATCTGGTCATGTTTTTGACCTGGTCTAAATTTAAATAGACTCTGGATTTAGCCCACCTGCTTTTATTAATTATTCCAGTTGGACTCTTAATATTTCACACGGCACAGCCAGAAGATGACTGGTCACCCCTCTGAGCCTGGGTCTTATCTAGGTTTCTTCCTAAATTTCGGCCTTCTTAGAGAATTTTTCCTAGCCACTGAAATTCAACACTACTGTTATTTGCTCCTTGGGGATTAAGGCCGGGTGTTTTTGTAAAAGCACTTTGTGACAACTGCTGTTGTAAAAAGGGCTTTATGAATACATTTAATTGAATTTGATTGATATCTATTTCATATCAAGTTTTTAGTTTTCTATTTTCACATGTTCACATAACACAATCCTTTACATACAAATCAGTTCATTCAATTGAAAATTGATCCACAGTTTGGCAATTAATGTTCTAATCCTCCCAACATTTGTAAGCAATCATTTATCTAAATCAATGCATTTTGGCATGATTTACCAAAGTACAGTGAGGAAAACAAGTATTTGATACACTGCCGATTATGCAGGTTTTCCTACTTACAAAGCATGTAGAAGTCTGTCATTTTTATCATAGGTACACTTCAACTGTGAGAGACAGAATCCAGAAAATCACATTGTATGATTTTTAAATAATTAATTTGCATTTTATTGCACGACATACGTATTTGATCACCAACCAACCAGTAAGAATTCTGGCTCTCACAGACCTGTTAGTTTTTCAAGCCCTCCTGTTCTTCACTCATTACCTGTATTAACTGCACCTGTTTGAACTTGTTACATGTATAAAAGACAGCTGTCCACACACTCAATCAAACAGACACCAACCTCTCCACAATGGCCAAGACCAGAGAGCTGTGTAAGGACATCAGGGATAAAATTGTAGACCTGCACAAGGCTGGGATGGGCTACAGGACAACAGGCAAGCAGCTTGGTGAGAAGGCAACAACTGTTGGCGCAGTTATTAGAAAATGGAAGAAGTTCAAGATGACGATCAATCTCCTTCGCTCTGGGGCTCCATGCAAGATCTCACATCGTGGGGCATCAATGATCATGAGGAAGGTGAGGGATCAGCCCAGAACCACACGGCAGGACCTGGTCAATGACCTGAAGAGAGCTGGGACCACAGTCTCAAAGAAAACCATTAGTAACACACTACGCCATCATGGATTAAAAGATCCGTCTGAAGTTTGCCAGTGACCATCTGGATGATCCAGAGGAGGAATGGGAGAAGATGGTCTGATGAGACAAAAATAGAGCTTTTTGGTCTAAACTCCACTCGCCGTGTTTGGAGGAAGAAGAAGGTTGAGTACAACCCCAAGAACACCATCCCAACCGTTAAGCATGGAGGTGGAAACATCATTCTTTGGGGATGCTTTTCTGCAAAGGGGACAGGACGACTGCACCGTATTGAGGGGAGGATGGATGGGGCCATGTATCGCGAGATCTTGGCCAACAACCTCCTTCCCTCAGTAAGAGCATTGAAGATGGGTTGTGGCTGGGTCTTCCAACATGACAACGACCCGAAACACACAGACAGGGCAACTAAGGAGTGGCTCCGTAAGAAGCATCTCAAGGTCCCGGAGTGGCCTAGCCAGTCTCCAGACCTGAACCCAATAGAAAATCTTTGGAGGGAGCTGAAAGTCTGTATTGCCCAGCGACAACCCTGAAACCTGAAGGATCTGGAGAAGATCTGTATGGAGGAGTGGGCCAAAATCCCTGCTGCAGTGTGTGCAAACCTGGTCAAGAACTACAGGAAACGTATGATCTTTGTAACTGCAAACAAAGGTTTCTGTACCAAATTGTGACGACTGCGACCTCTGCTGGTTCACCTCCCCCTGCAGCGGGCGGGCCCCAGCGGTCGACGTCACCTGCTTTCTGACACCACCGTCTCATCATACATTTCACCTGTGTCTCGTTTGTGCACCTGTTCCTCATCATCGCTGTTTCCCCCGGTATATATGTTCCCTCTGCTCCCCCTGTCTTTGTGTGTAATTGTCTCTTGCCATGTGAAGAGCTGTTCATCGCTTTGTGTTAAGCTCATGCTGATTTCTCTCGCTGGGATATAGATATATTAAACTATCATTCCATCACGCCTTCTCCGGTTCCTCCTTGCTCCTCTCAACCACCGAAGCCGTGACAGAATTACACACCTAAATAAAGACAGCAAGGATATGGAGCCTACGAGAGCCACAGGCGAGGTCGGTGTTGCGGAGGCGGTCCAGGTACATTCAACAATGCTGGCCAGCCTAGGCGCTGCAATGGACAATGTCTTAAAAGCGGTGCAGCGCCTAGAGCTGAGCCAGCAGACCCCCGCAGCACCGGCCGTTTCTCCGCCGCCTCCCCTTACCCAGGGATTTCGACGGGGCGGCGGACCGCTGCCAGGGATTCCTTCTACAGCTGGACATCGCGCTCCAGGCGATGCACCCTGCGCCGACCGAGGCACAGAAGATCACCTCGCTCGTCTCCTGCCTGTCCGGAAAAGCCCTGGAGTGGGCCACCGCCGTCTGGAACACCGAGCAGCCCACCCAGGGCAGCTACGCCGAGTTCACCCGCCGCTTCCGAGCCGTGTTCGACCATCCACACGAAGGAAGAGAGGCGGGTGAACGGCTGTTCCACCTACGGCAGGGGACGAGGTCGGCGCAGGAGTTCGCACTGGAGTTCCGGACCCTGGCAGCGGGATCAGGGTGGAACGAACGGGCTCAAATCGACCACTACCGTTGCAGCCTTCGCGAGGACGTCCGGAGGGAGCTGGCTTGTCGAGACGTGTCCCTCTCCTTCGATCAGCTGGTTGACATGTCCATCCGTCTCGACAACCTGCTGGCTGCCCGAGGACGTCCCGGAAGAGGCCCGTCCGTTCCACCCTGCCAACCTGACACCGCCGTCCCCATGGAATTGGGGACGGCTGCACTGCCGGGCAGATGTCGGGGAGGGCAGGTGCGGAGTGCCTCCAAGGGGCGACGAGGCCGTACTACTGCACCACACCGCACCTCCCTCCCTGAGTCGAGAGGCGACAGGCATGGCACTTCCGCGTCACCCCAGGTAGCACATGCACATTCGCCACTAACCTCTTCCCTCTCTATGTGCACTGTTCCTGTTAGGTTCCCCGGCTTTCCGCTGATTTCCCGGTGTAAGGCGCTGGTAGACTCAGGCGCAGCTGGGAATTTCATGGATAGGTCTTTTGCCCTGCGGTCACGCATACCCCTCCAGGTCCTCGCCACCCCCCTGCCCGTGAGAGCTTTAGACAGCCGGCCACTAGGGTCAGGTCTGGTCACGAGTTGCACTGTTCCCCTCCTCCTGATTACCGACAGCCGACACAGCGAAACCATTTCATTTCACATCATCGACTCACCCACGTTCCCAGTCGTTTTAGGTTTCCCCTGGTTGTCCCTACACGACCCCTTCATCTCCTGGTCTAGTCGACGTCTGTCGGGGTGGTCGCGGAAGTGCCAGGGTAGGTGTTTGGGTGTTTCCGTTGGCTCGACCTCGGTGGAAAGTCCAGACAGTGCGCCCGCCGTGCCCATTCCCCCCGAATACAGGGACTTGGCTACGGTTTTCTCCAAAGCCAAGGCTGCTGTGTTGCCACCACACCGGCTGGGGGATTGTGCGATAGACCTCGTTGATGGAGCCGCACTCCCGAAGGGTCACGTGTATCCACTGTCCCGCACCGAAACGGAGACTATGAACGCCTACGTTACGGAAGCGTTGGAACAGGGCTACATCAGGCCCTCCAAGTCACAGGTCTCCTCGAGTTTCTTTTTTGTGAAAAAGAAGGACGGTGGTTTGCGCCCGTGCATCGATTACCGGGCGCTGAACAAGATCACCATTCCGTTCCGCTACCCTCTCCCTTTGATCTCTGCGGAGGTGGAGAGGATGCACGGGGCCCGCTTTTTCACTAAATTAGACCTCAGGAGTGCCTATAACCTGGTGCGTATCCGGGAAGGAGACGAGTGGAAAACCGCTTTTAGTACCACGTCTGGCCATTACGAGTATTTAGTGATGCCGTACGGGTTGATGAATGCTCCTTCAGTCTTCCAGTCATTCGTCAACGACGTATTCCGGGACTTGTTGTGCGAAGGAGTGGTAGTGTATATTGATGACATCTTGATATTCACTGCCACCCGCGCCAAACATGTCTCGTTAGTGCGCAGAGTGCTGGCTCGACTGCTGGAGCATGACCTGTACGTGAAAGCCGAGAAGTGTCTGTTTTTCCAGTCGTCTGTGTCCTTCCTGGGATATCGCTTTTCCAGCACAGGTGTGGCTATGGAGGAGCCTCACATTGACGCCGTGCGTAATTGGCCGACCCCAACCACGGTTAAGGACGTGCAACGTTTCTTAGGCTTCTCTAATTACTATAGGAGGTTTATCCGGGGCTTTAGCCAGGTCGCGGCTCCGATCACCTCCCTTCTGAAGGGGGGGGCGACCCGGTTGCGGTGGACCGGGGACGCGGAGCGGGCGTTTGTGGAACTGAAACACCGTTTCACCACCGCTCCGGTCCTGGCCCATCCCGACCCGTCGCTCCAGTTCATCGTGGAGGTGGACGCGTCCGATTGTGGGCTCGGTGCCATCCTCTCCCAACGGATGGGGTGTCGTAACACGCTCCGTCCCTGTGCCTTCTTCTCCCAGAAGCTCAGTGCGGCGGAGCGGAACTACGACATTGGTGATCGTGAGCTGCTGGCCGTGGTTCGAGCTCTGTCGGCGTGGAGGCACTGGTTAGAGGGGGCTAAACACCCTTTCCTCGTCTGGACTGACCACCGGACCCTGGAGTACATGCGGGCAGCGAGGAGGCTGACCCCTCGCCAGGCAAGGTGGGCTATGTTCTTCACCCGGTTTGTGTTTACTCTCACCTACAGGCCGGGGAGTAAGAACGTCGGGGCTGACGCGCTGTCCCGCCAGCATGACACGGGGGAGAGGCCAGTGGATGATGCTCCCGTGCTCCCGGAGTCATGCATCGTGGCACCGGTGGTATGGGAACTGGACGCGGACATCGCCGGAGCGCAGCGCGACGAGCCCTCTCCGCCCACATGCCCTGAGGGCCGTACGTATGTGCCGGCGTCTGTCCGCGACCGCCTCATCTACTGGGCGCATACATCTCCCTCCTCCGGTCATCCTGGCATCGGGCCAACAGTGCGCGCCCTGGCCGGTAAGTACTGGTGGCCCACTTTAGCCAAGGACGTGAGGGTATACGTCTCTTCCTGCTCGGTGTGTGCCCAGAGTAAGGCACCCCGGCACCTACCTGTGGGCAAGTTGCACCCCTTGCCCATTCCACAACGACCATGGTCCCACATTTCTGTTGATTTCTTGACGGATCTCCCCCCTTCCCAGGGCCATACCACCATCCTGGTCGTTGTGGATCGGTTCTCGAAGTCCTGCCGCCTCTTGCCTCTGCCCGGCCTTCCTACTGCCCTGCAGACCGCGGAGGCCCTGTTCACACACGTCTTCCGGCACTATGGGGTGCCCGAGGACATCGTGTCTGACCGGGGTCCCCAATTCACGTCTAGGGTGTGGAAGGCATTTATGCAGCACCTGGGGATCTCGGTCAGCCTGACCTCGGGCTACCATCCCCAGTCCAACGGGCAGGTGGAACGGGTCAATCAAGAAGTGGGTAGGTTCCTCCGGTCCTACTGCCAGGACCGGCCGGGGGAGTGGGCAGAGTTTCTGCCGTGGGCAGAATACGCACTGAATTCTCTGCACCACTCCTCCACGGGCGTGACGCCTTTCCAGTGTGTCCTGGGCTACCAGCCGGTCCTGGCGCCGTGGACGCCGAGCCAGACCGGTACCCCTGCGGTGGACGACTGGTTCCGGCGGGCAGCGGGCACATGGGAGGCAGTACAATCCCGCCTCCGGCTCGCTGTCCGCCGTCAAAAGACCTATGCAGACCGCCACCGCGGGGAGGCCCCGGTGTATCGGCCGGGCGACCGGGTCTGGCTCTCGTCCAGGGACCTGCCCCTCCGCCTGCCCTGCCGGAAGCTGGCCCCGCGGTTTGTGGGGCCTTTTAAAGTCCTGAGGAGAGTCAACGAGGTAACATATCGGTTGCGCCTTCCCCCCGACTACCGTATTAACCCCTCGTTTCATGTGTCTCTCCTCAGGCCGGTGGTGGATGGTCCCCTCCAGGGGTGTGAGGTGCGGGAGGTGCCCCCTCCCCCTCTGGACATCGAGGGGGCCCCGGCGTACTCTGTCCGCTCCATCATCGACTCGAGGCGCCGGGCGGGGGGCCTCCAGTACCTCGTGGAGTGGGAGGGGTACGGCCCGGAGGAGCGGAGCTGGGTTCCGGTGAAGGACGTCCTGGCTCCCGTCCTTGTCCGCGACTTCCATCAGCGTCGGCCGGACCGCCCTGCTCCGCGCCCCCCGGGTCGGCCCCGAGGCCGGTGTCGTCGCGCGGCTAGGGCCGCGCGTCAGGGGGGGGGTACTGTGACGACTGCGACCTCTGCTGGTTCACCTCCCCCTGCAGCGGGCGGGCCCCAGCGGTCGACGTCACCTGCTTTCTGACACCACCGTCTCATCATACATTTCACCTGTGTCTCGTTTGTGCACCTGTTCCTCATCATCGCTGTTTCCCCCGGTATATATGTTCCCTCTGCTCCCCCTGTCTTTGTGTGTAATTGTCTCTTGCCATGTGAAGAGCTGTTCATCGCTTTGTGTTAAGCTCATGCTGATTTCTCTCGCTGGGATATAGATATATTAAACTATCATTCCATCACGCCTTCTCCGGTTCCTCCTTGCTCCTCTCAACCACCGAAGCCGTGACACAAATATTAAGTTCTGCTTTTCTGATGTATCAAATACTTATGTCATGCAATAAAATGCAAATCAATTACTTAAAAATCATATTATGTGATTTTCTAGATTTTTGTTTTAGATTCCGTCACACACAGTTGAAGAGTACCTATGATAAAAATTACAGACTGCTTTGTAAGTGGGAAAACCTGCAAGATCGCCAGTGTATCAAATACTTTTCTCCCCACTGTATGTTATTGGTGTAATTGGTGGTGTTAGTACTCCTACTGATTATCAAGTTATATTTTCATAATGGAAGACGCATATTTAAAATCATTAAGCTATAATATTAGTTGATTTGGAATGTGAATCTATATACATGGAAATCAATAAACCAAAACCTTTTTCCTCTGCTCTCTTTGACGCTCCCTGAACTGTTCCATCCTCCTGATCTCTTCTTTTAACATCCCAGAAAGCTGTATGTGTAGGTTCCCGATGTTCTCAATTTCTACAAAACATTAGGTAAGAGAAATGTACAAATGTTGGATACTGCTGATAGATGTTTAACTACAGATGGAAAACTTAAGTCTACTTACGGAATTTCAGTTGGTCAACGGATGCTCTCAAAGTGCTGTGAACAAACATAACTTTGAGGATGTGCAGATTTATTTATTTTACACATTACAGTATCACACCCACCCCTTTCTCTTCCAAAATGTAATGGAGACAAATTAAGGCTCATTACAATACCAGTGTTTAATAGAAATGTTGTTTCACAAGATTTGTATCAGCCCCAGTTTATCATGGCATTAACTAGCTACATAAGTTAACTAGCTAGATAAGGTAGCCAGTTCCTTTTCTGACACTTTTTACACAGATATCTTATTTCGCTTGTGAAATTCAACATAAAGTTCTTAACATCCACAAATGAGAGTGACTGTTAAATAAGTCTGTGGAGCAGCATTTTCATTTGCACCTTTTGATAAGCTTTGCACATCAGCAGCAGATGTGCTGCTGATGTGTGTGTATGGGCAGCTCATTTGTAAAAATGAATGTATGTTAACTGTTGAGGACAGATTTTTCTGAAATAAGAACCCATGTATTCCTTTGATTTTCTTCATCTTGATTTGTACATTAATTGCATAAATGAACAGCAATATGTTTCTGTATGAATTGTTTTCTGGTTATTGATTAGAAACCTGCTTAACTGCTATGCGAAATTCAGTGTAATGAAAGGACTGTGTTAAAGTGGCCCTGATTTTTGCTTTAGACTGTTAATGGATGCCAAGGATAGACAAAGACCTTGGTCGACATGCCCTGTTCATAGACGTGATTGCGGTCCTAAATGAAGGCTCCATATCTTATATATGGCACAGCTACAGGTGAAGTTGCTTGTGTCTCTTGATCCTTCCATTTGGGGCACAGCATAAACAAGTGTTAGTTCAGATCAGGTGGTCTGTTAACTTTGACAGAACTATGGTTGTATGTATCTTGAGCAGAACACATACTTTGGGAACTGACAAGGAGGGTTACAAAAGAGTAAAATAACAATGTGACTTCAGAACAAACCACAGCTTTGTTGTTGACTTATTCTCCGTGCAATTTAATTAAATTAATTAACTGCTGTAAAGTCCTTGCAAAGTTTCTTCAGACTTAATTTTTCCTTGTTTTTTCCTGACAAATTGGACTTTTCCACATTGCGTCACAAATGTGATCTACATCAAATAAATTGAATCATTGATGTAAATATGCCCTAATTTGATTGCATGCAAGAAACTCACCTGATCTCACAGAGACCCCCTGCCTTGCGTGCGATCATCACCAACTCCTTGCCATATCTCTCTTCTGCTGATGCCCTATCCAAATAAAAAACAATTACATTTAATTGTTGCTAGATAAAATTGGCTTAAATAAGAAATTTGCTGCCAACTCATTACCTCATCTTCAAGAGGTCCTCCATGTCTTTGCACATTCGTCTACCTTCACAGAGTCTCTGGATGAGGGCCTCATATCCCACATTACTTGTAAAATCCACTCCCTACAAAAATACAGAATCATTCATTTTTAAAGATTTTACATATACACTCACCTAAACAATTATTAGGAACACCATACTAATACTGTGTTTGACCCCCTTTCACCTTTAGAACTGTCTTAATTCTATGTGGCATTGATTCAACAAGGTGCTGAAAGCATTCTTTAGAAATGTTGTCCCATATTGATAGGATAGCATCTTGCAGTTAATGGAGATTTGTGGGATGCACATCCAGGTCACGAAGCTCCCGTTCCACCACATCGCAAAGATACTCTATTGCAGGGGTGTCAAACCGGTTCCACAGAGGGCCGAGTGTCTGCAGGTTTTTGGTTTTTCCTATAAATTGGTTCCCAGTTCAGACCTACACAACCAGGTGAGGGTAGAAACTAACCAATTAGTGACCTAATTAATCAATCAAGTACAAGGAGAGAGCAAAAACCTGCAGACACTCGGCCCTCCGTGGAACCGGTTTGACACCTCTGCTCTATTGGGTTGAGATCTGGTGACTGTGGGGGCCATTTCAGTACAGTGAACTCATTGTCATGTTCAAGAAACCAATTTGAAATGATTCGAGCTTTGTGACATGGTGCATTATCCTGCTGGAAGTAGCCATCATAGGATGGGTACATGGTGGTCATAAAGGGATGGACATGGTCAGAAACAATGCTCAGGTAGGCCGTGGCATTTAAACGATGCCCAATTGGCACTAAGGGGCCTAAAGTGTGCCAAGAAAACATCCCCCACACCATTACACCACCACCAGCAGCCTGCACAGTGGTAACAAGGCATGATGGATTCATGTTCTCATTCTGTTTACGCCACATTCTGACTCTACCATCTGAATGTCTCAACAGAAATCGAGACTCATCAGACCAGGCAACATTCTTCCAGTCTTCAACTGTCCAATTTTGGTGAGCTCGTGCAAATTGTAGCCTCTTTTTCCTATTTGTAGTGGAGATGAGTGGTACCCGGTGGGGTCTTCTGCTGTTGTAGCCCATCCACCTCAAGGTTGTGCGTGTTGTGGCTTCACAAATGCTTTGCTGCATACCTCGGTTGTAACGAGTGGTTATTTCAGTCAAAGTTGCTCTTCTATCAGCTTGAATCAGTTGGCCCATTCTCCTCTGACCTCTAGCATCAACAAGGCATTTTCGCCCACAGGACTGCCGTATACTGGATGTTTTTCCCTTTTCACACCATTCTTTGTAAACCCTAGAAATGGTTGTCCGTGAAAATCCAAGTAACTGAGCAGATTGTGAAATACTCAGACCGGCCCGTCTGGCACCAACAACCATGCCATGCTCAAAATTGCTTAAATCACCTTTCTTTCCCATTCTGACATTCAGTTTGGAGTTCAGGAGATTGTCTTGACCAGGACCACACCCCTAAATGCATTGAAGCAACTGCCATGTGATTGGTTGATTAGATAATTGCATTAATGAGAAATTTAACAAGTGTTCCTAATAATCCTTTAGGTGAGTGTAATATATACTCCCGTTCAGTCCAGTTTGGGGTCACATAGAAATGTCCTTGTTTTTCAATGAAAAGCAACTTTTTGCTTCTTTAAAATTGATCAGAAATACAGCGTAGACATTTTTGATGTTGTAAATGTCTATTGTATCTGGAAACGGCTGATTGTCAATGGAATATATTTACACTGACATATAGAGGCCCATTATCAGCAACCATCAATCGTGTGTTCCAATGGCACATTATGTTCGCTAATCCAATTTTATCAAACCTTTTGGCCATTATGTTAGCACAGCTGAAATCTGTTGTACTAATTAAAGAAGCAATAAAATCTGAAGTGTGACCAGTGAGAAGGCCTGGTTAGCCAGTGATGAGTAAGAACCCAACTGTGATATCAGGACCACCTATGATCATCTGGTCACAATCCACAATATACATACCCGAGGTACATGTGTACATAACCCAGAAACAGGATCTGTGCTGAATGAATAGCACAATGACTAGACCAAGAACATGTGGTGCTTCCCAGGTCCGGGGAGGTTGTCGAGTGTCACTCAGACAAATGCACTGGATTTCCAACTGCACACATTGTTACATTCTCACTGGAGGCTGGTGCACCAACCCGTGTGCCGAAAAGGTTTTGTGGATTTCCTGGAGCTTGATCTCTCACATCTCCCAGACATAAAAGCAAGGGATGACGCACAGTCTACATAATATTATATTTGTCTGTCTATATTTTGTGTATTTTGTGTGGGTGTATGTGTTAATGAGTGTGAAATTATGCATTAGTATAAGAAAACAAAGGCAAAAAAGAGGCGGTGCAGAAATGATGCTAATAATGACAGTATTCACCCGTGACGTGGTTGACATTAATGACTGATCTGCAAGGGAAAAAAAATAAACATACAAAAATAATCTATAAAACTGTCCGTCTTTAGACTTGCTCTCTATCTTCAGCATCAACATTTGTGAGTTCGATTAACAGGCTCAAAATGGCTAGAAACAGAGAACTTTCTTCTGAACTCGTCAGGCTTTTCTTGTTCTAAAAATTGAAGGCTATTGCAATGCGAGAAATTGCCAAGAAACTTAACATTTCATACAACACTTTATACAAATCCCTTTGCAGAACAGCACAAACTGACCAGAATAGAAAAAGGACTGGATCGGCCCGGTGTACAACTGAGCAAGAGGCAGCTTCATTAAATGGTACTCAAAAAACACCAGTCGCAGCGTCAACATTGAAGAGGGGATTTCAAGAAGCTGGCCTTCTAGGCAGAGTTCTTCCTCTGTCCAGTGTGTGTTCTTTTGCCCATCTTAATCTTGTAATTTTGTTGGCCAGTCTAAAAGCTTTTTCTGCCACACTGTCTGGAAGGCTGTCTAGAACTGTCTAGAACTTCCCAAAGTCGCCTCTTTTTTAATCAGCACAACAGTTTTCAGCTGCGCTAAAATAATTGCAAAAGTTTTTAAGTTGGATTAGCAAAAACGACCATGTCTCATTTGCATAGATGGCAAACTCCACAGTGATGTCCTTGTTATTTGTACAGAAGACATCAAAAGCCTAAACAGTTACGGCTGGGGTGGTGGTAGGTGAAGAAAAATGTCACTGTCTGCTAGAACTGCGGTAGTGTGCAGAAGCAGTCAAGATTATCCCTTATGCTTACATCTTCAATGGGGCTTCAATTAAGGATTGAGATTTTAGGGAAATATGATTGATGCAGTCTTACCGAAAAGGAGGGCGGGATGGTAGCACACATGATCACTACAGCACTAGGACAGGACTTCTTTTGGCATCTTGGATGTTTAAATATCATTAAGCTTTCTTGGAATTGAGATTAGCAGGATTCCTTTGACAGAATACCTCTTTTCATCAGAAAATTAAAAGACCTAGGGATTTCTTTAGCCACATGTTGAAAAAAAAACTTTCTAAACAAGGCAGTTTTGCTATCCAAAGCTGATGCAATCTCAAAATTATTGATTCATTCATATTCAAGATCATCTGAAAAAGAATCATGTAAAGAATTAGTCTACCATTTCACTGCTAATAATATATTTTAAATAAACTGGATTAAGAAGTGCATTCATCAGAACAATTAATAATTAAACAAGTAAAAAACTATTGTAAAACCAAAGATCTGTCTTTTATTCTGGAACCAATCCCTGGCTGAAATAGCAGTTCTACTGTATCTGCTAATCAAGGCTTTGTTTCTGGCCATTTTCAGCCTGTAATCAAACCCACAATTACTGATGCTTCAGATACTGAACTAAAGAAGGCCAATTTTATTTCTTCTTTAATCAGCACAAAAGTTTTTAGCTGTGCTAACATAATTGCAAAAGGTTTATTCTAATGATCACATAGCCTTTTAAAATGATACATTTGGATTAGCAAACACAACGTGCCATTGGAAAACGGGAGTGATGCTGATCATGGGCCTCTGTACATCTGTGTAAATAATCCATTAAAACTCAGCTGTTTCCAGCTACATCAGTCATTTACAACATTAACAGTGTCTACACTATTCCTGATCAATTGTATGTTATTTTATCTAAATGGTAGTATATATTCCACAGAATAACAGCCACAAACAGAATATAGTAAGCAGCAAACCATATGATTCCAATGAACTTCCCAAATTAACAGAAAACCATATTTACCACTTGTGGTCTGTAAGATTGCCTTTGGGTTGCATCATTTATGATTAGTATTATGTGAAGTTCAAAACAAGGACTTCTCATATTTGTATTTGCAATGCTAAATTATTTGACAATATCAAACATTTCAATGCCAAAAGAGAACATACACAGTAAGTGAAAGAATTTCAAGCATTATTTTCAATTTGGAGAAGTTAGAAAGGGATTATTCTATCAAGGCTGCTATCCAAATAAAACAGAAGTGATCTGTAGTTTTGTAGAGTACAGTCATAAGATCAGATAAAAGACACTTAGAAATTAGAGCCTGGTCTGTTTTACAGGAAACTCAGCATAGAGAAAAGATTTTCTGACACTCAGAAAAGATCAAACCAACCAGGAGCATGAGTCACAACTCGGTTCTAACGGTAGTATATAAAAAGAAATACTGGTACATTTCAAAACATACCATTAATGGCACACATGTAAAATGCATTTTTCCACAATAAATACAATTTTAAATATGTTTAATCAATTTAGCATCTGAAATATAGAATCTGTTTAGACATTGTGTTAAATTTTTTTTTTGTGAAACCATAGAACCCAGATTGTTTTAATGTCAGATATACTAAGATTATTTAGTGCTGAAGGAAGCAGTTGTCACAACATTTGCTTTCTGGATCAAGCATTAAATAATGTTGAAGTTTATGCCCACAGCACTGTGTAATGCATTTTTAAAACAACCTAAACCTAATCTTTGCAATGGATATAGTTTAAGCATTAGTAGTTAGTAAGTTAATGTGAACTCACCCAAAAGACATCTTTAAATTGTAAAGTCATCTCAGCAATATATCGAATGTGATATTCTCTGATGGCATTCGGTAAAACATAAAAGGTGGTGTGAGAAAAAAAGGTCAACGACAAGCAAAAATGAGGAAACAGGAAACCCTGAACCAGTACACAGTGCTTGTGGTTCACTAGTTTGAATCATACAAGGAAGAGCTTTGGCATGTCGTCAGCTACCACCAACCGAGTATATTAAAATTAGTAGTCAATTAAGAAATATAGCATTTTAAGGGTTTGATTGTTTTTTTATATAAATACACTGGGGGAAAAAACGTTTGACTACATTTCTTGTAGTGTAATAGTATCTAACGGTTTACCAGAATTGAGAATCAGCAACAAATAAAATAACTGAAAATCATTTCTGGAATTAGCTCACTGTACGTACAATGCACTAGGCTGTTTTTAGCAGAAGGCATTTACTTTCCAAACTGTAACCTGCGTTTACCCAATGATTGTAATTTGAAATTCTGGAAAGACAAACTGTCTGCCTCAACAAACCTTAAATATATAATACCTAAAAGGTCCATACTGTAAATGGCAGGTTTCCATTCGTGTCAGGACATGTCCCCATGTAATTAACAGTCAAATTTAGAGCTGTCTCTGATCGGGATTATTATTTTTAACGATTATTAACGACCATTTTGCACAATATTTACAAAATCATGTTTCCAATCTGAATGAGGGATTTTTACGCCAATGTCTCAAGAAGTACCACGCGAACAATGTCCGTTTCCATCAGTTAGGACGTGCATGGGAGCGTTTGAAAGCTCTGCGGGAAGCTATTGGCATAGATCGTTTATCGAAATGTATTTGCTTCTTAGTTTCAGTATGTTTAAACGTTGTTTTGCACCAATGCACCATGTAATTTCGAAATATTATTGATTAGACCAACACTTTTCAGTCGCTTATTTGTCTCATGAACTCAGATCGAAAAAACAAAGAAAACACTCAAGTGTGTGTAAAATATTTTTACTTATATTGTAAGTTGACTTTTGTCATTTCCATCTATATTTCCTAATTAGAAATTCATGGATAGCAATATCTGTTTTCTCATTGCATATTAACGTTTGAAGATAAAATTAATCGCACTTGAATTACATAACTTAGCTTTGAAACACGTTTTGCTACGTGTAGAAGGCTACTTCAAATAACTTGGCTATAATAATTGCAGCGGAGCGAAATGGGAAACGTCACGACGCGCAGGAAAATGTGTTGCTTTGCAATTGCGTTTTTGTGAAGAGCAATGGTTAATAACGTTGATTTACTCGTAGTTCCAAAAGCCGAATTGCCGGATTCGCACCTAATTTACAATATTAACAATTAAATCGTTAATCACATCTATGTCATAATGACAGCCCTAGCCAAATTTGTATCACAACCCTTATAGTGAGATTGCATTGTATGGATTATGTCTATGGTTCCAATATCAACAACTGCTATTCTACATTTGGTTCAAATGCAGCACAAACTGCAAAATTCTGGATTATGTTACAAGATAAATATAAATACATACATACAATACACTACCGTTCAAATGTTTGGGGTCACTTAGAAATGTCCTTGTTATTCGAAACTGATGATCTCACAACAGTGTATCACTCCTTTCACAGAACAGCGCAAACTGTCTCTAACCAGAACAGAAAGGGAATGGGAGGCCCCGGTGCACAAATGAGCAAGAGGACAAATACATTAGTGTCTAGAAACAGACGCCTCACATGTCTTCAACTGGCCGCTTCATTAAATAATACCTGCAAAACACCAGTTTTAACATCAACAGTGAAGAGGCAACTCTGGGATGCTGGGCTCCTAGGCAGAGTTGCAACGAAAAAGCCATATCTCAGATTGGCCAATAAAAAAAGATTAAGATAGGCAAAAGAACACAGACACTGGACAGAGAAATATTGGAACAAAGTGTTATGGACAGACACATCTAAGTTGGAGGTGTTTGGATCACAAAGAAACATATTTGTGAGATGCAGACCAAATGAAAAGATGCAGGAGGAGTGCTTGACACTCAAGCATGGTGGAGGCAATGTGATGGTCTGAGTGTGCATGGGTGGTGGTAAAGTGGGAGATTTGTACAGGGTAAAAGGCATCTTGAAGAAGTAAGGCTATCACTCCATTTTGCGACACCATGCTATAACCTGAGGACGGCACTTGATTGGAGCCAATTTCCTTGTACAACAGGATGATGACCCAAAGCACAGATCCAAACTATAGAAGAACTACTGTATTTAGGGAGGATGCCCTCAGCTGGTATTCTCAATATAATGGAATGGCCAGCACAGTCACTGGACCTCAATCCTATTGAGTTGTGGGGGGAGCAGCTTGACCGTATGGTATGTAAGAAGTGCCCATAAAGCCAATCCAACTTGTGGGAGGTGCTTCAGGACATTTCTAAGTGACCCCAAACTTTTGGACGGTAGTGTGTGTATATTTTGTCATGGTGACAATGGCTTTAGCCCCCTGCGTTCAGCCAGGTAATAATATAACTGGCATGTTCTATTGAATGTTTGTTTCAATATGTATGTCTTTACATGTCCATTGACCAATTCCTTTATTTTATGCTAGTCAAGTATAAACAACATGTTGACACTAAGATGCATCACCTGCATTGTTACTCAAATGGTTGGTCCAGTTTATGTGTTTATGGTAGTCTAACATTTAAATCAACACTGGAATCCATTCTAAATGTAGGTGAATATGTTTCTCATCGTAATGGATCAGGTACCTGTCATGAAAGAAGGAAAAAAGCAATGCACAGAAAAGCCCTTGAGGAAAACCTGCGGCCTTGTACAAGAAATTTGAAATGAAACACAAGTTAATATTTGAACATGACAACGACCTGAAGGACACTTCCAATAGTGCAGTGGCAATGGGCTAACATGGTAAATATCCTTGAGTGGCCATGTCAGATCCAAACATCAATCCTATTGGAAATTTGTGTCATTACTTGAAGACTGATGTCTATCGACACTTCAAAATACTTGAGAAAACATGAACTGTTTTGAAAAAGAATGGTCATATATTGCCAAATCCCTGTGGAAAATTGTAACCTGTAACTACTGACAAAGGTTCTTCCCCCAAGGATTAATCATAATAAATGTATTTCACAATTTAAAAAAGAATCCCCTGAAAAGTGTAGAGTATGCAGTGTAGATATGTGCAGGGGGATCTAAATGCAAATGCATTTAGAAACACAATGGTCACTCCCAGGTTCTCTACTGGACGTCACAAATTTTTTAGGAAAAAAGGGGGAACATTTGATAAATAAATAATAATAGGAGTAATAACAATTATAATAAAACATTTGATGTAAATACATACATTATTTATTGAACTTAACAGAAAAAATATAGATCTTTTTGGAAAAATACACTAGCATCTGTTATAATTCGTCATGTGGCTCATAAAGCTGTCTTCCATAGTCTGTTATTTCACTATTCATAAAAATGTCTTGATTTTTCAAAACCTCTTCCTCTGACAGTCTTCCGTCACCGTCTTGATCCATTTCTTTGATGAGGCGAATAGCCTATTCAAACATATTAGAGAGCATAGTTAAATAATTTGAACACACAAATGGGAACCCTTTTCAATTCGTGTGGTTACCAGTCATACCAACCTGTATGTCTAATGAACAGTGGTTGAAAAGGGTTTTAGTTTTTGGATACCCCTACCCAAGGTACTGTATAACAAAGCTCAACCATGTTATTGTTGGAAATGTTGCCTTTAAATTATTCTTTAATAATTTCTTAATTCATTTATTTTTTCTAACAAAACCTTTGGGAGCACCACTAGGCACTCCTAAAGCCTATGTTTCCTGTGATTATCGTTCATTTCAGTTCGCTGCCACCAATTACTGGAACAAACTGCAAAAGATATTTAAGCCAGACACATTCATCACGCCTAACTCTTTAAAGAACAAACTCAACAAGCTGATCATTTGATCAAAACACTTGCTGACTCAGTCAAATGGAACTGGATACCAACAGTATATTGTTTTTTGATTTTGTAAATAATGTTTATTTGTATTTATGTTTTGTACTTTATTATTAAGTGGTTCTTGTGTGTTATCTTGTCCTATTGCAATTGAATGTTTTTTGCCAGGTCATCATTGAAAATAAGAATTGGTTCTGAAGTGACTCAGCAGTTTAAATAATGGAAAAAAATAAATAAAGGCTAAAACTCAATCCAAAATACATCTCAGGGTTCATTGTCATTTAAACAATGCAAAACATTTAATAATTAAACATGGAAAACATGGCTGTGTTTTTTTCAATACCAGGTAGGGGTATTAATTTGGGGGGCTTGCCATTTACCTAAATGTGAAAATGAAAACAATGTGTTTGCACTTCACAGAAACCAATGGTATAAACAAAGGAGAAATGTTACTCCCAGAGCGTCACCCTACATGGTAGTGGAGAGACTTTGTAGTGTTGGTTTCTCACCTCCTCACGTGCCGAACCATAGCTGTTAGGAGCCACCCAGCGGAGCTGCTCCTCTCTATTCAGTTTACCATCCTTGTCTTCATCATAGAGATTCTTAAAGCGCACAGTTTCCTCAATCTCCCACAGTGATGGGTCACCGTCTTCAAAAGTACACAGACTAATTAAGCAGGACAGCCGATTTTTATTATATTAAATTGAGAAAAACATTGAAAACGTTCCATTGCCCTGTGCTTACCATTATTTTGAATGTCACCAATAAATTCATGTAGATTGATGAACCCATCTTTATCTTTGTCGTAGTCCGTCAACACATCTTCAATGGTAAAATCCTAGAAGAAAAGCAAAATATGACGTTAACAAACATTCCTTTCTGGAGCACTGCTCATCTAAATACTAATGTAACAACTATAATTAATTCCTTACAGCCATATGGTCCACCTCAGATGGATGTGTAAATGCGAGAAACTCTGTTAGGTTAAGACCTGGTGTGCCATCAACGTCAGCAAAGTTAAATCGCTTCTTCTCCTTCATGTGGAGCTAACAGGGAAAAGACAGAGAATAGCAAGGTGTAGTTCATGCGTGAAACATGTTTTTAACAATTTCAAAAAAACTGTAATTTAAGTGATCCTACAAATCTGAGAGATTCTTGCTCTGGATCCTCCAGAATAGCATTCTCATCAATGTTAAAGGCTTGTGCATGGACGACCTTGTTGTATTCTTCCCATGACACCACACCATCGTTGTTGGTGTCAAAACTAGGGAAGCGCTCCTTTGCATCAACAAATGCATATTTCCGGTAGACATGCTGAATCCATAGTGTGATCTCCTCTGTAGGGGTTATAGGATACACAAAGTATTTATAACATTACATTACATCAACTCAGAGCATTTGTTTGAACGCTGGATTTGTTTTCATTTCATAGTTGAACAAAATCTTCTAGCTGTATACCTGAGTTTAATTGCTTGTTTGAATCTATATCAATCTTCTTCAAAACTTCCATCATTTTGTCCCTTTGCTCAGATGGTCTAAGTTTATTTATTTCATCTCCTTCCTAAAACCCAAGGTATATAAATGGTTAGGTAAATATTAGGTAAAATAAAATAATTCATATGAAGAGTGAAATGAAAACCTCAGTTCCCAGTAATAGATCCATGTTGTGATCAGGATGTTGCTGGTGACCTACATAATGTTGTCCTTTATTGTGGGAGCTCTGTCCAAAGGTACAGTGCATCACAAATAATGCAATAGTCAAACTTGAGTATTTCATCTATGAAAGGAAAAAAACATTGAATCATTCATTTTAGCATGTTTTGTATTTGTATTGAATTAAAGAAAATACCTTTATAATTTTCTTTAGTTTTATAAACAGGAGTCCATTATTCCTCAGTGGTATGTTAAAGGGGTACACAGAAAGGACCACTCCTCCTAGTAAACGTTTATTTTGAAAGAGCCCAAAAGACAAAGTGATCTACATCCTCCCTATTATTTTGTTTCAATAAAGGTTTTTGAGCGAAGTAAACCAACACTCTTGTTAGCAACGTCAACTGTGGCATGTGGACATGACAGTCAACTAATCTGCAGCTCAGCGGAAAATCCAGGGTTACAATCGGCATTTTAATTGACTCACAAAAAAATTATAAATATCCTACGGAGGCATTAAGGTTGGACAAATTATTAGTTGTGCACAACTTAGAGGGGGTTACATGTGGAATATATTACTTTAATGATTTGTTTTGTACTGCTACTGAATTAAATAATTGAAAGGACGATTGTCCTGTTGTTTCCATGTTTGATGTTTACATTTGTATTTTGTTTTTACATATGTACAGTGGATATAGAAGGTCTACACACCCCTGTGAAAATGCCAGGTTTTTGTGATGTAAAAGAATGAGACAAAGATAAATCATGTTAGAACTTCTTCCAGTTTTCATGTGACCTATAATCAATTGAAAAATTTAAATCTTCGCAGGGGAAAAAGGAAAATTAAAAACCTTACAATAACCTGGTTGCAAAAGTGTGCACACCCTCTTATAACAGGGATGTGGTTGTGTTCAGAATTAACCAATCACATTCAAACTCATGTTAAATAGAAGTCATTACACAGCTGCCATCATTGAGGCTTCCAAGAGGCCTACAGCAACATTAAAGGAAGTGCAGGAATTTCTGGCAAGTACTGGCTGTGTGCTACATGTGACAACAATCTCCCGTATTCTTCATATGAATGGGCTATGGGGTAGGGTAGCAAGACAGAAGCCTTTTCTTACAAAGAAAAACATTCAAACCCGGCTGAAGTTTGCAAAAACAAACATCAAGTCCCCCAAAAGCACGTGGGAAAATGTTATGGTCTGATGAAACCAAGGTATTCCAAAAGGTATGTTTGGTGCAAAAACAACACTGCACATCACCCAAAGAACACCATACCCACAGTGAACATGGTGGTGGCAGCATCATGCTTTGGGACTGTTTTTCTTCAGCTGGAAACGGGGCCTTAGTCAGGATGGAGGGGATTATGAACAGTTCCCAATACCAGGCAATTTTGGCACAAAACCTTCAGGTGTCCGTTAGAAAGCTGAAGTTCATCTTTCAGCACGACAACGACCCAAAGCACACATCCAAATCCACAAAAGCATGGCTTTACCAGAAGAAGATTAAAGTTTTGGAATGGCCCAGCCAGAGCCCAGACCTGAATCCAATTGAACATCTGTGGGGTGATATGAAGAGGGCTGTGCACAGGAGATGTCCTCGCAATCTGACAGATTTTTAGCGCTTTTGCAAAGAAGAGTGGGCAAATATTGCCACGTCAAGATGTGCCATGCTAATAGACTCCTACCCAAAAAGATTGAGTGCTGAAATATAATCAAAAGGTGTTTGAACAAAGTATTAGTGTAAGGGTGTACACACTTACGCAACCAGGTTATTATTTTTCCCCCTCAAAGATTTCAGTTTGTTTTACAATTTAATTGTTCACATTATAGGTCACATAAAAGGTGGAAAAAGTTCTGACATGATTTATCTTTGTCTCATTCTTTTACATCACAAGAACCTGGCATTTTAACAGGGGTGTGTAGACTTTTTATATCCACTGTATATGTGAACATATTATGGTCATTAGTACCCAGTACACAGGCCAAAATACAAACCCTATTTTATGGGTTATATCTGCAAGGATTTAATTGCTGCAAATGGAGAATTCTTTGACAAAAGCTTGAAGGACAGAATTATTAGGGTAGGGGTGCAGTGGAAAACCATTGCGAGGTGATGGCGGGGTCGCAATATTTAGAATCTTAAAAACGCGCTATTAAGCGTCGATAATCAGCATAGGTGCTTTCAGGGACGTCACTAGAAATTCATGGATGGGGGGATAAGTGTCGGTTTGGGGGGTCTGGTCATACTCCCTTAAACATATTTTCATGTATTTTTCAGAGTAGCAACGGGCGTAAAATGTATCAAAATAAAGTAATTTTTGGTCAAGGTTGGCTTAAAGTACACCTGTCTCATAGTTTGTGTTAGACACTAATCTAATGACTTAAATTAGTAAGTAAAGAAATTGAAGTCCACTCCATCCAACACCAACAAAAGGCACACAAATTGCCAAAATACCAAAATACTAGGCCTAATGTTTATAGTAAATGAACATTAACATACATATTCTGTTTCTAAACACGATTTCTCTGAATCAATTCAAAACAGATTTTGTCATTAGCCTATTAATCTAAAAAATAAATAATTTAAAAAAGAAACATTTAATAACTGGATCTCCCTTCTAATGAACATAATTGAAATACATTTACTTCAAACTCAAACAAACATAAATCTGTAAAACACACAGTTTTGCTCCGTTGAAAACGAATAATTGAACTTAACTAATCTCGTAGAACCCCCTATTGTAGCTATCTTTCTTGCCTTTGGATAAAGAAAAAAGACTGATCACTTTGATACGACCTCTGGTCTGTCGTGCAAGCCGAATTTCACGAATTGCAACTTTACCTAAAACAACAAAAAAAGTGTTTTAACCTCAATACATTATAATAAAATATGGTAGTGGGCTAGATGAAAGGGTATATTGATTAGCAAAACGTACCGTTGCTTTCCAGTGCATTTACATTTTGAACTTGAGAGGATTTTGAACTAGAAACGGCCGATAATGGGGGTGGCGGATGGTAGGGAGATGTTAGCTACTATTTACAGAAGAGAGGACGCTGCAGATGAGCCAGTTACATTCAAAGCATCGTGTCCCCCCGGGATTTCCGCCTATGGTTGTACACAGTGGCTCGTAAAGGTTTGGCTTGTGGTTTGCATTCGTCATATTTACAACATGTAATATGCTACTTCTGTTGCTAAGTTACGGTTCTAAGATCCATCTCCGGGGTTAAACTCGGAGTTTAGAATTTTAGTTCCGCAAACAAAACATGCGTTCAAAACTAGACCATATTTATAATGCATACCGAACGGTACAGGTACCGTTACACCCCTAATGGTTATCTGTTTTTAGTATCCCAATTTGTGTTTGTTATTGGCTAAATTGCCTACACAGGTCAGTGCCCGTTAAACAACAATGTGACGAAATGTTCAAACATAGACTTCAAGTAGTATGCTATTAATCATGGCTAGGTTTAGCTTAAATGCCTGACTAGCTAGGAGGGAACTGTCGTAAACAAACATTTGCCTGTCTGGTCGTTAATAAATCTCGTAAAGTTGAAAATACAGTTGAGAAATTAAGATGAGGATAACAAGAAAAAAGAAATTACCCGCCCAGTTGTTGCCATGGTTGAAAGTGTTCCCACCCCGTAAGCCCTGATTCTTTGTTTTTTGATTGGTCTGCACTTCTTAGGTTTCTGACGAATAATGATTCGGTAGTGTAACCATCAGTATGTGTCTGTCCTAAAAGTGAACATACCATCCCCTGCAAAATTATGCGTTTCTTCGGAGACAGTGCAGAACAAAGACCCCCGAACGAAACAACCATTTGTCCTATCTAGGTGGAGCCATTCTGGTCTAGAAATAGACCGCCCAGACCAGAAAATATGAGCCAGTGAGATGTCTCGCATTCTGTCCTGTGTCTGGTTGCTTTTAGCTGTCACATTGGTGTTTCCGTCAACACCGACAATTCGACCCGTTGGCTAGTTTATTTTCAAAGAAACGGAATATAAATACTTTACGCTAATGTCAAAAGACAGTCGCCACGATGGACGACGGCGTGGCGCAGGTCAGCACCGACTCGGCCCTAGAATTGGACAAGGCGGAGACGGGAGGGAGAGGTCTGGCAGCAACAGTTCAGGATCCTCGCATGGAGGAGGCAAAAGCAGGAATACTCCCATAGCAGTTACATTGAAGGTACTGTAGCTAGCTAGCTATATCTGTGTTTAGGTAATGTATAACCACTAAAGTATGACCTAGTTTAGCCAGCCAGCATAATTGTTGAAACCATTTGGATTGCTAGCTAATGTTAACTTGGTTATGGTCGCTAGTTAGCTACAGCAGCTAACGTCGGTAGTTCGCTACCTTGTCACCGGCCCTTGCCAATGCCCACCTGCTAACTCACCTGCAAAGCTACACGGACATTTCCCCCCAACTCTAGCTAGCTTTGCTAACCAGATGTTAAATCTTAGCTAGGCCTTTTCGAATTGATGTTTCTGTTTAAAGTAGCTAAAATGTTTTGCTTAGATGTTTTTCTTTTGTCATGATGTGATGGTCACAAGATAGGCCTTAATACATATTATGGTTATTTTCAACTACTTTCAGTAATTCTGAAAATTGAATAATGACGGAGCTAGTGCTATTTTGTAACTGGGCACCGCCATTAATATTGCCATGGTAACGACACCTTAACTCTTTGGATCTTGGTTTGATTGTTTACAGGTTGGGATATTTGATAAGGATCCCGTTTAGAAAATAATGTATCCAATACAAACATTTTATGGTTCCCTGTTCAGTTTCATTTGAAGTTGAACTAACAACATAACATGCCGACTTTGCAGGAATTCCATCAATTTAATATATTTATATCTTGAAGCCATCTCTGAAAACTACAAGCTCTAAAAACTGCATATATGTCTATCAATGTTAACCCTATATATCTATACCTACTGCTGTATCATCAAATTGGCTACCTAAGTGGTTCTCAGAAATGACAAATATATTAATTCGGAGAATAGACAATTATTTATTTCATAAACTTTGTTTCTATATATTTAGATGGGTAATCGTTAATCCTTTCCTGAACTTAATTAAAATTTGTTTTCCTAGTCATTCTAATATTCTTTAAATTATATTATGTTAAGAAGATGCCTTATATGGTTGTTAAGATGCAGCAGGGTGCTCTGTTTGCCAGTGCTGCATGGCTGTCATATTGGACTGTTGGTCCCTTTTTTTTATTAGAGCAGTAGGATATAGGGGAATTGCCTAATCCAGATTTGCTGGCCTCTCTGAATGGGCTCTTATGTGGCACAGTTGTGCTGGCCACTCTGGGTGGGGAATAGTATGGCGCAGTTGTGCTGTAGATTTACTTTGTGTTGATAATGTGTATTTGTATGTTGTGAACTAGAATCAGCATTACACAAAGGACATTTCTCAGTGTTAATGGCTTCAATGAATAAAGGTGATTATTATTGCATTGCCTAGATAGCATTTCTCCTAATTTATGAAATGTAGAATAGGGTGGGCTTGTCAGATGAAAATCGGGGTGATGAATTTCCACTGAATTTGAATAAAGCCGTGTGTGTCTTTTTACGACTCTACATCATGCATGTCTTGTATAATATTAAAATAACTGTGGCACATAACGTGGAGCTATAATTATTTTTAGAATATCTAACAAGCAAAAGTCTGGTCCTGCATACAGTTATGAGTTAAAAATATTCACGGTCCACACCATTGCATACAAGTAAAGTTGCCATGGTATCAAAATGATAATGCATAATGATCTTGTTAAACAGTTCTTGTAACCATCAGTAAGTCATGATTGGGACCAAATCTTGTTTTTCGAGTTAAATTTTTCATTGGGCAAATCAGCATAACCTTCAAAAACAAAGCAGGTCACATGACTACGTGCGTGATCCACTCTCTGCCTCTTACTCACCCCACCTCCAGCCCAGGGAATAATTGTGATAACAGCATTGTTTGCGCATAAAACAGGCCCATAGGCTCAACCTAGACAGATCCCTTGTAGGCAGTTATTGCACTGTGCAATGAGAATTAAAAAAATGAAGCCACAAAGGAGTCAGAACGGTAAAGCATGGAAGCTGCAATCACAGCTAAATTAAACACAGCTTATAATATCGCCAAAGACGAGATGCCATTGTCAAAATTCAAATCAGAGATTGTTTTACAAGAAAACTGTCGATATAAAAGGTCTACACACCCCTGTTTAAATGCCATTTTTTTGTGACGTAAAAGAATGAGACAAAGATAAATCATGTCAGAACTTTGTCCACCTTTAATGTGACCTATAACATGAACAATTCAATTGAGAAGCAAACTGAAATCTTTAAGAAAAAAAACTCACAATAACCTGGTTGCATAAGTGTGCACACCCTTAAACTAATACTTTGTATTGAAAGAGCTCAGACCTGATTATAAGCAGAGCAGAAAGGATGAAAGGTCCATCAGCCTGCTATGCACCCGACTTTCTCAATTGTCATTGTCAAGTTGACACAACTGGGCTAGTTGCTAGTGGTGCAAGCTACTCTATTTTGGTCCTGCTGTCAGATGATATCACCTATTAGCACAAGTGATATTTTGGGTGAGTGATAACCGGTTGTCGAAGTGGGCTGTGGAAGTATGTCAGAAGAAGATAAGAACAAGGACCCTCCTTGCAGACTATTTGCATTCTCCATGTATCTTCTAATCTAGACTTTCTCTTGATCTCTGTTCTATAACTGTTCCACCCTCTTTTTACATATCTGTGTTTGTAGACATATCTCTTTTTAAAGGGGAAACCTACACCTGCTCTTTACTACTGTCTGTTTTCTGTGTCTGCATGTAGAGGGTTTAGTCTGTAAATCATTTATAGCATATGAACAAGGCTGTGTATTCTATTGTGTAAGGCAAACTGTCTTCCTCTTTGAAGTGGCAGGTGCTGATTAGGTGGATCAGACAAGCCTTGTATTAAGCTTTTCCTGGCTCTGGCCGTACATGTAGCCATTTGTAAATTCTGTACTATCATGAGTCAACTGAAACCCATGACTAGGTTGCAAGGTCTATGACAGTAACCAGGTCTATGACAATGACCACTCAAAACCCACCTCAAGACCTGACAACCTGCCAAAAATGTGAAGCTCAAGCTAAGTAGGCTTGCTGAGGAGTGGCAGAACCCCCTGCTGGTAAGATAGTAAAACTACCTTTCAAGGTAACCAAATGTTCTGGGAAAATTCCAGACATGGCCAGTTCTGCATGGTCTCCCATCTCCTCTTCTTTGAATGGACTCAACCTCTGTCCGGCACAATTTTTTACTTTATGTGTATACATCTTGAAGTCAAGCTATGTCCTAAGATTGTTTAGAGCAGCTGTTCTATGTGGATCAAGTTCATTTTTCTCAGGATGCTTTGTATAGTTGGTAAGTAGTTTATGAAAACTTAATCCTTAATCAAAATTGTCAAATGATCCTTTATTATAAAGACAAAATATATGACTACACAACCGGCTCCAGTGACATTTGGCAAACTCCGGGTGCTGACATCTATATATTGATGAGAGTAGAGACTTTCTTGTATTTGTGGCTTTTGCCCTCAAATTAATGAAAGTCCATGATTAGCATGCACCTCCGGTAAGTATTGGGACAATAATTATTTATATTCTGATAGCCTGGAATGAAGGCTAGACATAGACATTTCTTGCTTGCCCAAATTATGTGACTTAAGACACTCAATCAAAACCACCTGTCAAGACAATTTTCCCACAACTTTTATAGCCTAGATGGGGGAGACTGTATAGAAAGTGTTGACATTTCTGAACACTGAAACAAGTATGTACCAAAATGGCCAAAAATAAAAGCTGATGACTTACATAATTTTAACATATTGGGCTGTTTTCCCAGCCCCAGAATAGCTAGTCCTTTGGCACAATTTTTTCAGGAGTACATACGGAGCCCTATATTAATATACTGTGGCCTTCCTGTTTTAGAAAACCGAATGTATCATATATTTTCGAACACTATCAGTTTCCCTTTTCACATCAATTTTAGCCTGCAGTTGAGACTGTCGAAAAAATCTAAAAAACTCAAAACGTAAATAATTTACGAAATAAAATGTCTTTATTAACTAGGATTATGCTAGATAATCTGTAAATGGGCTGTCAAAAATTGCGAATTTATCCATTAATCAAACTATGTAAAATATCAATTGAGTGTAACATTTTTAGATCTGATCCTAGAGTATTCTGTGTGGTGCATCCTTGTCTATCTGTGTGTTAATTTTGTTGTGCATGATTGTGTTTCTGTGCATGCATGTTTTTGAGGGAAAGAAAAGTCTACTTGCAACTAACTAAACATATAGGGAAAATCAGATTGGACACTTTGGGGTAGTTCTTTTTTTTGTCTTCCTAGATAATAATAAGTGATCTGAGGGGTTTCGGACAGTGTTATGCACCATAGTGGCATTTAAAAAATGTAGTGTTAGGAAAGTTCAACCCGTGAAGTCATTGTCACAAGTTAAAGCAATACTAATATACATGCATTGGTGAGTAAAGCAGCAGAGAAATTGCCTTTAACCAGGGCCAAGGTTTCTGAGGCATCTGTTGTATTTCCATACTCTGTATATATTTACTGCTAATTAAACCTATAGCATTTTAGGTATATTCCTCAATGGTCTATTAACTAGCACTATGCAATGGTCTTCAACACACAACATGCTTTATACACTTGTGCACTTTCTCTTTTGTTTTTGCTGCAGCCTAACCTATGAATATGTATTTACGGTAACTTTGATACATAATGCATAATGAAAATGTTCTTCAATACTAAGCACCAGTTTGTTGTGTTATTTGTTGTGTAATCTAGATGACAGCTGTGCTCTTAGTGCTGCTGATTTTACTACTCATGCTTTCCACTTGCACTGATATCTTAGACTCTGTTGCACCGTTCAAATCTAAACGCGCAAAGTCATCTTTAGAGCCTTGGCTAAACGACAATACGTGCACTCTCAGACATTCACTTAGACGAGCTGAAAGAAAATGGAAGAAGGATGAACTCCAGGTTTCCCTAGGAATGCTACTTGACTGCTGTACTAACTATCAGAGAGCTGTTAAAGCTGCAAAAGCACAATTTATATCAAACCTCGTTTTTAACAATAATCAGGTTCTCTTTAACTCTCTTAAACCCAAGTAGCTTAGCTTTGAATTGTGCCATCAACCATACTGTGTGAGGATTTAAAATATATATATATATATATATATATATATATATATATATATATATATATATATATATATATATATATATATATATATATATATTGGAAAGATTGCTGCTCTAAAAAAAATTCTCACTTCCTCCGCCCTAGACCCTTCTGCTCCTTCTACTTTCTCGGCTTTCTTCAGTCAATTTGAGCCTGTATCACTTTCATTATTAACAAAGGTAGTTCATACCATGTGGCCCACAAACTGTCCCCTGGATACCATTCCGTCTCGTCTTTTAAAATATTTTTTTGATAAAGTTGAGCCCGGTATTTTTATTTTGATTAATACTTGCCTTATTTCTGGGTGTGTTCCACCTGCTTTTAAACATGCTGTAGTCCTGATTCTTATTAAAAAAATAAACCTGGATCCTAATTCTTTCAAATTGTAGGCCCATCTCTAAAGTACTAGAGAGAGTAGTTCTTAACCAATTATCAATGTTTTTAGAAAATCATGAAATCCAGGAAATGTTTCAGTCTGTCTTCAAGCCAATCAATCAAATGTATTTTACAACAGCAGGTGTCACAAAGTGCTTTTACAAAAACACCCGGCCTTAAACCCCAAGGAGCAAACAACAGTAGAGTTGAATTTCAGTGGCTAGTTCAAGCCACGTCATAGTACTGAAAAGGCACTCTTAAGAGTTTTAAAGATCTCCTTGAAACTGTTGACTCAGGGAGCCTCGCTATTCTGGTGCTTCTGGACCTGTCTGCAGCCTTTGACATGGTGGATCATAGGATACCCTTGAAACGCCTTGAAAAGTCCATTGGCATCAAAGGAACTGTCCTGAAATGGTTAGAGTCATACCTGACTGATAGGAGTTTTTTGGTCCACCTAGCCGAAGTATCATCAACCAAGGCACCTCTCACTTGTGGGGTCCTACAAGGCTCCATTTTAGGCCCCATCCTTTTTTCACTACATATGTTGCCCTTGGGGTCCATTTTAAGAAAAACAATCTCCTTTCATTGCTTTGCCGACAATGTACAAATTTACATGCCGATTAAAAACATAATCTAAAGACTCTGTACAGCCTATCTTAGACTGCTTAAAGGACATCAAAATCTGGTTGGCGATAAACTTTCTTACTTGAAATGAAAGTAAGAGAGAGTAACTTGCTGGGTGATCCTCTTGGTACCCTAGGCCCTCTAGCCACTTATAGTAGACCGTTTGTTAAGAATCTCGGTTTTATCTCCTTCAAACTTGATAAGCAAATGAGTCTAGTAGTGAAATTTAGCTTCTTTCAGCTAAGACCTTTGGCAAAGGCTAAGGTCTATCTTCCTCCGAGGGATTTTGAAAAAGTTATTTGTGTTATTATTACATCTCTGCTGGATTACTGGAATTCCTTGTACCTGGGGGTAGATCAGAAAACCCTAAATCGGCTCCAGTTAGTTCAAAATGTCGCCGCTCGACCTTTAACCGATATAAGAAAACGGGAGCACATAACACCAATTTTGGCCTCCCTCCATTGGCTTCCTGTTAGTTTCAGGATTCATTTTAAGATTTAAATGCTTGTCTTTAAGGTTTTAAATGGATTGGCCCCTTTATATCTGTCTGAACTTTTACATCGTCATTCTCGAGGCCGAGCACTGAGGTCAGCTAACCAGTTACTTCTAGTTGTCCGAAAAGCCAGGCTAAAAACTAGAGGGGATCGAGCTTTCCCGGTGGGTGGTTCCATTCTCTGGAATAGGCTACCACTGCATATTCAAAATGCCCGGACTATACACACTTTTAAGTCATTGCTAAAGACGCACCTTTTTACTCTGGCTTTTAATCTTAGAAAATTGGAAGCACACATTTAATGCCAACTCAGCTGTGTCTTATTATGTGTATCTATGTAATTTTTACCTGTAAATTTCATATATTTTGTATACTTTGATATTTTGTCCTGTACAGCACTTTGGTCAACGACAGTTGTTTTAAATGTGCTTTATAAATAAAGTTGACATTTTATCCCTACAGTGCTGTCAGTGTTGCAGGAACTTGCATGTGAAGTCCTACTGCTGGGTTTTAGGTTAAGGTATTTGGTAGCATTTGACATGGTCCCCTTTTCATCTGCAGCGCTCAAACAGCCAAGACAAGGTGAGGAAGATTGTTGCCGAGGAGGGTCGTGCTGCTCGAAATCTCATTGCCTGGAGTGTTCCTTTGGAAAACAAAGAGGAGGAAGGTCAGTGATGTCAAAATGGTCACATTCTTCCACTTTAATAGTGTATGTACTTGTTTAGGATATCCCACTCAAGTATGATGCTGGGTCCTAATACTAATTCCATTGAAGTTGTCTGAAACCAGAGGATATTATGTTTGGATATGCACAGAGAAATGATCAAGTGGCCTATTCTCTGTTAACATTTCAAGTAACTATCTATCAATATCAGTTGTTTGATAAAGAATTAATTCTAGAATGTACGTATAAAGCTGTAAAAATAAGTGTACCCAGTTGCAGTGGCGTTTTTATATGTAAATAATAGGTGGGGCACAAACCATTTCAAAATATAGGATGCATACCAGAAAAGCTACAAAACTCCCTCTTGCTACGGATGTGTTTATTTAACACATCAACAAACAGTGTGGCTCCACAAAACACTTTTAACAACAGAGCGGCTTGCTTCTACCAGATGTTGTAGTACACATACTGGAGAGAGAGAGACCTTCTTGTATAATTGCTCTCCTTCTCTCTCACACACGTGAGAGAACATCGTGAACGGTGGCAGCTAATTCATCAGTGTGCTTCCGCATATTCTGGACATTCTCCTTGAAACGGGTGAGCGCACTGCTAATCCCAGATGTATCGATATTCCGTTTTTGCAGAGTGTTGTATAAAACATCAACCTCTGGCATAAGGAAGAAAATTAATTCCAGCAGCTGCAGAAAGGCTCAGTCCCAGTTTTTTTGACAGGGCGTATGCCTTACCCATCCTGGTTGTGTGCGTGTGTCCTCCATACACGGGAGCAGCACAGTGCGGTTTTCCCAAACTGCATTGACAGTTCTACTTTTAAAGTTCCATCGTACAGGTGGTCAGTGTTGCCTCAGCAAGTGCCTGCAACACGTTTTGGAGCGCCAGAGAAAAAGGTGGGGAATGCAGTTAAATCTGCAAAAAACACCTTCAGGATGCTCGTCCTTGCTGAACAAAGTTGCTGCAAGGTCAGGTTCAGCTGCTGAGCATGGCAGTGAACAAACTGGGCATGTGGGTATGTCTCATTTATTAGCGTCTGTACCCCTCTGATGTTTCCACTCGTTACAGCCGCACCATCACAAGACTGAGCGATCAGCTTTTCTCCCAGCTTCAGTGGTTCCAGCACACCCTTGATGCTATTAGAGAGGCCAAGTCCAGTTTTATCTTTGACTTCCACAAACTCCAAAAACCTCTCTGTCACTGTATTGTCAGGCAACATGTATCGCAACACAACCGCCATTAATGATTTACAGGAGACATCAGTTGTCTCATCTGCCTGTATGGCAACAAATTATGTCTAGTCCACTTGCTTGGCTATCTCCTCCCTGTACACTTCATACATACAGTCTAACAGTTCGTTTTGTACAGTGCTAGATGTCCCTTTGAAGATGGGCTGAGCGTCATAGTGCCTCTGAAGTCTCGAATCGCCCTCACACACAGTCTCGAAAATGCATCTGAATATTCCAGGATTCAGGGAGTCCACCGACTCGTCGTGCCTCGACAGTGCGGTTTCACATTTTCCACACAGTTTAATACATGTTATGATCCGACTGAGAACGTACCTGTTTTCCTCCACCTGTTTGTTATGCTGCTCAATGGAGCGCCTGTATGCACTGTCAACTTGCTCTCATGTTTTGCAATCCTTGCAGAAATATGTTTCAAATCTTTTTAACCCGACCAATTACCATCTCTACCAAATGGCAGACATGCAAAACAGAACAATATCCTGTGGCTGATGGGCACCAAGTCGCTTTACTTCAAGTTTCTCCTCCAAATTAAGGGTTTCAAACCGGTGCTCCAGTATGAAATCCACTTTATTTATTTTCTCAAATTATCTGGCGTTTGTGAAGCTAACCCTCCTCGCTCTTCTTGCCGACTAATTTTGGCGACAGACAGACAGACAGCCAATCAGGTCTCAAATAAGAAATGACGCTGTAGTGGGGCTACGAGCTGTCAGATCCACTTGGCATCAAATCTATGTGATCTACAAACCCGATTCCAAAAAAGTTGGAACACTGTACAATGAATAAAAACAGAATGCAATGATGTGGATGATGTCAAATTTCTATATTTTATTCAGAATACAACATAGATGACATATCAAATGTTTAAACTGAGAAAATGTATCACTTTAAGGGGAAAATAAGTTGATTTTAAATTACATGGCATCAACACATCTCAAAAAAGTTGGGACAAGGCCATGTTTACCACTGTGTGGCATCCCCTCTTCTTTTTATAACAGACTGCAAATGTCTGGGGACTGAGGAGACAAGTTGCTCGAGTTTATGAATAGGAATGTTGTCCCATTCTTGTCTAATACAGGCTTCTAGTTACTCAACTGTCTTAGGTATTCTTTGTCGCACCTTCCTCTTTATGATGCGCCAAATGTTTTGTATGGGTGAAAGGCTGGCCATTTCAGTACCCAGATCCTTCTTCTATGCAGCCATGACATTGTAATTGATGCAGTATGTGGTCTGGCATTGTTACATTGTCATGCAAGGTCTTCCCTGAATGAGACGACGTCTGGATGGGAGCATATGTTGTTCTAGAACTTGGATATAACTGTCAGCATTGCCTTTCCAGATGTGTAGGCTGCCCATGCCACACGCACTCATGCAACCCCATACCATCAGAGATGCAGGCTTCTGAACTGAGCGCTGATAACAACTTGGGTTGTCCTTGTCCTCTTTAGTCCGGATGACATGGCGTCCCAGTTATCCAAAATGAACTTCAAATTTTGATTTGTCTGACCACAGAACACTTTTCCACTTTGCCACAGTCCATTTCAAATGACCCTTGGCCCAGAGAAAACGCCTGCGCTTCTGGATCCTGTTTAGATACAGCTTCTTTTTTGACCTATAGAGTTTTATCCGGCAACAGCGAATGGCACGGTGGATTGTGTTCCACCGACAATGTTTTCTGGAAGTATTCCTGAGCCCATGTTGTGATTTCCATTACAGTATCATTCCTGTATGTGATGCAGTGCCGTCTGAGGGCCCGAAGATCACAGGCATCCAATATGGTTTTCCGGCCTTGACCCTTACGCACAGAGATTGTTCCAGATTCTCTGAATCTTTGGATGATATTATGCACTGTAGATGATGATAACTTCAAACTCTTTGCAATTTTTCTCTGAGAAACTCCTTTCTGATATTGTTCCACTATTTTTCGCCGCAGCATTGGGGGAATTGGTGATCCTCTGCCCATGTTGACTTCTGAAAGACACTGCCACTCTGAGAGGCTCTTTTTATACCCAATCATGTTGCCAATTGACATAATAAGTTGCAAATTGGTCCTCCAGCTGTTCCTTATCTGTACATTTAACTTGTCCGGCCTCTTATTGGTACCTGAAATGTGTAGCTCTCATGAAATCCAAAATGAGCCAATATTTGGCATGACATTACAAAATGTCTCACCTTTCAACATTCGATATGTTATCTATACTCTATTGTGAATTAAATATTAGTTTATGAGATGTGTAAATTATTCCATTCCCTTTTTACTCACAATTTGTACAGTGTCCCAACTTTTTTGGAATTGGGTTTGTACATTGATCACACTAACTTTCTGAGCATGCATATTAAACTTTGCGCACGTACAATGTACATTGCATTGTGAGAGAGGGGCTAGCTCCACATTCACACTTAGCCTATGGCCTACTACTACAAACCCGAATTGGCAGAACGCAGTCTGAAGCAGTAAGGCAGGGACCAATGAACATGAAATCAAATCCTAACACAACTGATATGCAATTTAGGAAGATTCTATATTCATAGAACATAAATTATAGGAAGTAATCTTCGAGAAATAGAAATAAAAATGTTGTTGCAGTTCTTTCTTTTGACAACAAAGACTCTAATGACCAGGCGAGTCGAGGGAGAGATTGTAGCAGCACAGCTGTCTATACAAATATTCCATTACCATCTCATTGTTGCTCTCCAATATATGTCTACCTTGAACAATGCATTTAAATTCCATGACGCAGATACCACTCTTTCACGACAACCCCCATACCCAGTTGTCAGTCATACATTCCTGAGGTTGACAGGGCATGACGTCCTGAGAGAATCTAAACATTTATGTTTTCTTGTCCTTGTCTAGAAGTTAGTACATCTCCTGGAAAATAAAAAGAACAGAAATGCAATTTCCTTATGCTAAAAATGTTATTTCACCCCTAGCTTTACCATCAAATAAAATGTCTAGAAACGGGTGTATCTAAACAAGTGCAAATGATCAGAAAATCACTAGAGAGTAACTTGGGAGGGTTTAGTCTTCCTTAAATATTAGTAACAGAAATTTGCTCTTAACCATATTTCCATTGAGTCTGGGAGGGGTTACCGAGTCATTTCCAAGCAATTTTAACTACGTAACTCCACTGTCTGATGGATCATCTTCAGATGGTGAAAATTCCAGAACACAGGCAGTCAAGGGTCAGTCCCCCCAAATTCAGGCCAAGAGCTGACCAAAGGTTTTTCAAAGAAGTTTATAAGAACCCCAGTGTAAAATCAAGGGATCTACACGGCACTCTTGCCACAATCAAAGTGTATAAGTCAACTGTCAGAAAGAGTGAGTAAACTTGGCTTACAGGGGAGTTCAGTAAGCCTGTTCTGAAAAAATGGACATCTAGATATGACTGACGTTTTCCAGACAAAACCTGGGTAAAGACCAAAACCACTGTAAACAATGTGCTCTCGACAGATTAATTGTTTGGCTGCAATTCTGGGGCACTGTTTCTGGCTAAAAATAGAGACTTCCTTTGAGCAGAAAAACTTGTGGTTACACTTTATTTTCCAAATTTGTTGATGTTCTGTCGACAGTAATACATAAAAAAAAAAAAAAACATGTTGATAAGCAACTTATTAGTACAAAGGGTAGGGTAAGAGTTAGTTGATACTGTAGGTAATCTGTAGAGCATCTATAGAAACACTTTTGGGACTCTCAAAATAAACCGGACCTCTTATCTACCATAAAGCGTGGAGGCAGAGAATTGTGGTTTGGGGCTGCCTCAGGGCCAACATGCAATCATTGAGTTAACCCGGAATTCCATAACGTACCAGATCATTTTTGAGGAGTATGAGACGCTGTCTGTCAAAAACCTGAAGCTTAACTGAGAAGGGATCAACAGAACATTGATCCAAAACACACAAGCAAAGCTATAACAGAATGGCTCAAAAAGAAGACATGGGGGGGGTTATACAACTGATGCGTCAAAGCCCAGATCTCAATGCTAACGAAATGCTGTGGGAACACTGGAAGCAGGCCATGAATGCATGAAAGCCCTCAAACATGAGACCATTGAAGTAGTCTAGTACTGTAAAGACGAGTAGACAATTTTTCCCAGTAAATAACAGACTGATAGGCTGTTGCAAGAAATACTTTATTTCAGCAACAGAAGGGGGAACACCACCACCTATTGTAGCTAGGGGTGTAGCTTTTTCTAAAGTTGCATTTCTGTAGATTTTTTATGAATAAGTGATTGCAAAGTTGTGAAAGCTATGAAAACATTTGAGGTGTAAAAATCTACTTTTGCCCATTATTTTAATTTGCTATAAAGGCTGTGTTCAAGCTGTTCCCCACCTATTTGAAGGTGGGAAATTACCAGCGAAATCATAAATACCGGTTAGGTGCCTTTATTTGCTTCAGTTGACAATGTGTAGTAATGGCCATAATAGATAGAAGACAAATGAATATTGTTATAATAATTTTTTTTTGGTTGTTACATTTTGTGTGAAAGTTAAATAATACAGGTAATTTCCATAGTCTGTGAAAGATCCGATGTCACCAACTTGTAATTACCATCTGAGTGCTGTTTATGTATTATTTTAGCATGGTAACGGTCACTTCCCAACTAAGGTAGAAAGACTGATTGGATATGGCATAACACTTTTTGACTCACTTGCTCCTCACAGAAAAGTGTTTCTGATTAATGTCATGCTAAGGCATAGTAACATTTCTAATAAAACCAAATGTAAGCTGAAAAGAATGTGCACCATCTCAAAGAAAAGGACAAACCGTTTTCACAGAAATAACCAAAGTGATGCAATTAGATTTGCTGTTTTCAAGACCAAATGTATCATACCTATACTGAAACGATGACTTATGGACATACACCTCATGGGTAAGCACTGGCAATTGTCTTTCTACTGGTATGTGGCCTTATGAGAGCGTTGATGCCCGATGTTACACCACTCCGCTGTTTCAATCCTGCTCCAGCAGTCTGAAGCAACCATGTGCAGATGATCATATTCTTGTGTTTTCCTACTTCCCTGATTTCTAATTTTTCTGTTACATTATACTGTTGGATTCCAGTGAAGTGTTGGGATGTGCTAGGACGTGGGGGTAAAAACAGAAATTTTAGAGGTGCACAGGAGCCGTTTAGTAAAGGAAATATCTCACCAGCAAGTCAGTGTTTACTGAAGTCAACACTGAACTAATAGAGGCTGTGGTGGAGAGCATCACACATTTTTAGCTTGGCGGATATTCTGAACAACGGGTGTGTGGGTGTATGGGTGTATGGGTGTATGGGTGTATGGGTGTATGGGTGTATGGGTGTGTGGGTGTGTGGGTGTGTGGGTGTGTGGGTGTGTGGGTGTATATGTGTGTGGGTGTATATGTGTGTGGGTGTGTGTATGTGTGTGTGTATGTGTGTGTGTGTGTGTGTGTGTGTGTGTGTGTGTGTGTGTGTGTGTGTGTATATGTGTGTATATGTGTGTATATATGTGTGTATATATGTGTGTATATATGTGTGTATATATGTGTGTATATATGTGTGTATATATGTGTGTATATATGTGTGTATATATGTGTGTATATATATGTATATGTATATGTGTATGTGTGTGGGTGTGTGTATGTATATGTGTGTATGTATATGTGTGTGTGTGTGTGTGTGTGTGTGTGTGTGTGTGTAATATAATGTGGGTGTTGTTCAATGATTTCTCAGAAATGTCACTGCGACTATCAGTATGTTAAGACAAAATTTTATTAATTAAAACTCATAGCGGTTTCTCAAACTAAACAGTGTTTAATTTTGACCATTAAAGTGTATTTCATTGTGAAATAACCATCAAACCGCTTTTTAATTTGTTACAATACAAAATAATGATCTACAGAAAGCTATACACAAGTTATACAAAAAATCTGTACAATGTAAATCAAAATATAAAATAGTAGTATTTAACTCTCAATTCACTTGCATTTGGCTCTGAAAAGGATGATTCCAATTGTTTTTGCCATTTTTGTGTACCAATTCAAGACACCATGAACATATATCATAAATCTGCAACTCTTTATAGAACCAATCAGGGACGCATTATGTTTACTAGGGTTGCTGCTTACCTTAGTGTTGTAAATCAAATCTAACCTTATTTAAGATTCATGATTAGGAACTCCCCAAGTAACCCAGCCAATTGTTTGATTAAACTCATCAGACTGAATGTTTCACCAGGATAGGTTCTGCAGTAGGCCCAACTAATACAACAAACCAGAAGGATGATGTTGATACCGCAGATTAAACCTGCTCATGCTCAAAGTCTTGCAGGCTTGTTTTTCCACATTATTTGGGAATGCTGCCAAAGTAAGCTTCTTGTATCAACTCTGAAAAAAAAGAGATCTGTTATAAAGGGGTGATGGGGGCACTTTGTGTGTTTGTGTTAGGTTCTGCACTTTGTGTGTTTGTGTTAGGTTCTGCACTTTGTGTGTTTGTGTTAGGTTCTGCACTTTGTGTGTGTTGGTTTGTGGTTCCCTCTGGCCATTTTCTGTGGCAAAACACAAGGTTACCAGATCAATGAAGCCATCTGTGTCTATTTTGTTAGAATACTTTGTTCTTCTGGATTTGAAATGTGTTTGTTTTCTTTCCATTTTTAACAGGGAAGTCGAAGACTCATACCAACAGCAATTTGAGGAACCAAAGGATCAACTCTGGACTGCATAGGAATAAGAAACAGGTGCTCATATTACCTTACTCTAATATTGGTCTACATGTCTGCATTTAGCACCCTTTAAGTAATACTCAGACCTAAAGATGGTTCATTGAAATAATTAGCTTCATGTCACAGCGGGACTGTTTTGTAGCACGTAGCTCAGCACTACGGTCTAAGTGGGATTCTTGGCTGGGCCACTAGCATGGGCCATTCAAATTGGCCAGCATTGCCCATGGACAGGGGACGCCTTGCAAGCAGGGATTTCCTAGTCTCATTTCACTTAAGCAACTCCCAGGGAGCTTGGGCTAGGTTAGCCAGGTAAGTGTGCCTTATGTGTTGACCGGCATTACATCCTGGATTAAATGGCAGTGTGGGGGACAGGACCGTAGATACAATTGGACATGTGATAGTTCTGGGGAAAAAAAGAAAACAAATCATTATATTATAATATATAATATTTGCACACTGATATTTAAGAAACTATACCACTAGAGGTCATTGTAGCCCTGACTAAGTCCTACTCTTTGTATAATATTTTGTGTCCACTTCCCCAGTCCGTGCAGAATGCAGGCCTGGATAGCAAAAGCACAGCCGGGGCCTTGTTAGACAAGGGTGTAGATAAGAGTCCCACCAAAGCCAGGCAGCCGCGCAAGGTGGACCTGCGAGCACGATACTGGGCCTTCCTCTTTGACAACCTACGGCGGGCTGTGGACGAGATCTATGTCACCTGTGAATCGGATCAGAGTGTGGTGGAGTGCAAGGTAAGGCTCTTGATCTTCAATCGATATTTATGTTTTTTTGCATGTTTCCTATTTATTACTTTGTTATGTAGCATCATCCAAATCCAGTTCCATAAAAAAAAATACAATGAATAACCCTTAATGGTGTGACCCAAAACCCCAACACATGTCAACTGGAACCCCGATTAACAGGCCCTATAGAGCAGCACATTACACAGCCACTAGAGGGAGATATTACTATTGATATGAGGTTCTCCCCTCACATTCCTCTTGTTCTCTGGTTACTGTCAGAGGGGCCTTCGAAGGCTTGCCGGTGAGAGAATTATCACAGGGTAGTCGCCATGGTCTGGCTGGAGGAAGTAGATATTGGTGACATGGTGTAAACAAGCTGGATGTGTGAGTTAAAGGCTTGTGCTAGTGGCAAAGCAGCCTACACATACAGCCTATGGGACGCTAGGGGGCCTCCGACCTCAGTCAGGGTCAGTTTGAAAGTGTTCAGTTTTGACCAAAACTCTCTGAGAGCGTCCAATAGGCGTGCTTGGAATGGAATCTACGAGACTACGGTTGGTATTCTAGACAGTTATACATGCTAAAAGGAATGCTTTATGTTCAATAGAAAATAATGTTTAACCTGCCTTTTTGATCTTGTTGAAACCTTTAAATGGTCTGACATTTAAATTCACAATGAAAGGAAACCGTGACAATAGTCCTTGGCTCATTAATGAAATTCCAACTTTCGCAGCCATGGCTGTGAGTAGACTGTAATTTCATAGGACAGGACTCTTCCAAGTATTGACATAAGTGATTCTGCCAATAATGTAAATGTGCAGAGTGCTTTATATACATGGCAATTACTTTAAAGATCCAGATCTCTCCATACTAATGGTACAGCACTGATACATTGTGTTTGTTTTATTGTTATGTTTCATTTTATAATCATCAGGATCTTTTATAAGTAGTAGATTTGTTATTAGTCTCTCTCTCTGAATGAAAACTTGAGCGCTCAATCACTTGATATGCAGGTTCATCAAGGGGCTCAATGATAGACCTTCTGAAGCTGTCTTCGGGCCACTGAGGCCACTTTCTTGTTGCTACTATACCTGGTCTTAGACAGTAGCATCTGGCCCTTGAGTACAGGTTGGGCTTCCTCCGATCTTGTTGTAGAGTATGTCAATCTGATGGTAAGAGGCAAATGCCTAGATGCTAATGCCGTTCATGACAGTCTTCAGTTCTGTAAGAGGTCATACGGTTGCCATGGTGACTTTAGTCATTTAAAGGATGGATCTGCAATGGTGGAAGGAAAGGAAAAACACTGCAATAAAGACAAAACACAGTGTGAACATATCAAAGTTTTGTAATCTGTTTTGCAAACTGTGTCAACTGCTAAATGAGAGTAGGGATTATAAACCAAAAATGATCTAGACTGGCCGCAACTCGTTGTGTTTTTGCTCCATTTTGGAAAATTAATGGATGACGTCCTGTTCAATTCAGCAAGGTTTATACTTAATTTGCTTGAGGCCTCCTACTCTGACCGGTCCATGCTACAATTTATCTGTTCGGAGCAAAGTAGTACGTCCATTGAGAAATGGCCCGTGTGTGGGGGCAACAACAAGTAGTGGATGATGCACACTGACAGTAGTGCTTTTGCTTACAAGGCAAGCATAGTGGCGTAATGCTGCTTGTTGGCTATCAGGCAATGTTGATGTGATCTACTCTGCTCCATAGATCCGTCTGCCACGCGTCATAATGCAAAGCATGATTGGAGGTCAGTCCTGGAACACTCACACCCTGTCTGTGGTCTCCATGCTGACAGTGTGAGATGTATAGTTTGGCGGTTGTGTTATTTTTTTTGTCTAGATCTAATAGCTTGGGCTGGGCTCATATACCCCCCTGTCATGGTCAGTCCCACCCAGCCAGGCAGCCTCAGCCTGGCTCTAATGGACTGAGTCTCTGATAGATGATGGAATTAACTGTTGGGGTAGCAGAGTGCTCTGATATCACCCGGCCGCAATCCCCCGGAGCAGTGTAAATCAGCACAAACACAAACAGGCCCGGTGTGCTGACCCTCCCACAGTACGCAGTTTTGTCCTGGTAATACGGGATCCCTGTCGAGACATTTGGAACCGTACAAATTTGATTGTGTACTACTGTCTTTTAAATGCAGCAAACACACCAGCCGAGACAGTTCAGTCCTTCCTTCATCAACACAGGTTTCTCCTTTATGGATGCTCCCTGCCCCAGCCTGAGAGACAGCCCATGAAGCAATCTGATTTATGATTGTATATTAATAACGCTAACATCCCTTTAACCCGCAGCCCTCAGGTCTAATTAGTTCTTATCAACCATTTGTTTCCGTCAGGGACTTGATTTATATCACATGTTCCTACACTAACATGTGGAGGAGGAGGAGGCTCTGAGTTCCATTGAACTGATAGCTTAAGTACGACTACTGCATGGAATGTGTGAATTTGGAGGTACAGGTCTGTTTTCTTCATCCTGCTCCTGCCCACATCCACTGCTTTCTGTCCAACACCCGCCTTCTCCTGTTAAAATGCTTCTGCACGCAACGCAGTCCTGCCATGTTGTTTTAAACCCATATGATGCAGCCAGACAAATTACTTGCTGTTCAAAATCAGCTGCACCTGATTATCCAAATGAATATATTGGATCCTGGCTTGTGTTAATTTGAACGATTTAGTTTGTTTAGTCTGGTGTTGACCAACCTGCATAACCTAGACGTGTTTCAAGTCGAGACTGCAAGCTGATATAATCCTTTGTTAATTAAGCGGTGGTCAGAGAATTTATCAGTTCTATCACTTTGCAGGTGATAAACTTTGGATTGCTGAAATTCAACACACCTTGTCTTCCTGTTTGGTTAACCCTATCAGTTACAGAATCAGTGGCAAGCCTGCACGTTAGGGAGGCAGCAGTAAAGCCCCACTTTTTTTGTAAACATATATAACCCCGTTTCCAAATAGGACACTGCATAAAATGCAAATAAAAACAGAATGCAATGATGTGCAAATCATTGATCCCTATATTTAATTGAAAATAGTATGAAGACAACTTTGAAACTGTTGAAACTGAGAAATTGTATTGTTTTTGGCAAAATACATGCCCATTTTGAATTTGATGCCAGCAACCCCTTTGAAAATACTTGGGACGAGGGCATGTTTACATTGTGAGGTCTCATTTGTCAAGTTTTTCATTTCATAATTTACCAAATGTTTTCAATGTTCAGGCAGGCCAGTTTAGCACCCGGAGTCTTTTACTACAGAGCCATGCTGTTGTAATACATGCAGAATGTGGTTTGGCTTTGTCTTGCTGAAATAAGGACTTCCCTGAAAAAGACGTTGTCTTGATGGCAGCATATGTTTTTTCTTTACATGGTAGAGCTTTAACTTGTGTTTGAGGATGCAGCGACGTACTGTGTTCACAGACAATGGTTTTGGGAAGAGTTCTTGAGCCCATGCTCAGTGATGTCCACTACAGAATCATGTCTGTTTTTAATGCGGTGCCACTTGAGGGCCCGAAGATCATGGCCACCCAATATTGGTTTTTAGCCTTGTCCCATGCATAGAGATTTATCTTAATGAAATATTATGTACCGTAGATGATGAGATCCCCGATGATGAGATATCTTTTGATTTGATATCATTTGATTTGTTATCTTTGTACAATTTTCTGTTGAATATAGGGTTTAAATTATTTGCACATCATTGCACTCTGTTTTTTACATTTGACACTATGTCCCAACTTTTTTATAACTGGAAATGAAAGAAAGTATGGCTCTTTGTCTGCAAACTTTGATAGTTAGCTTAGCAAAATATTGCCAAAGCTGATAACCCAATTGTATTGTATGTTTGCTTTGCCTATGTGAGAAATATCTCTCTTTTCTCCAAACATTTATGAAAATCCAAATCCTTAGTTGGCTAGTTATTTTTCTTGCTATTGATATAGTAATATTTTCTCTGTTGTTTTCTCTGTATTGGATAGTATTGCGTATATTGCTTTTTAGCATTGCAATCAATATTCCATTGTTGATGTCAATGTCGTTTTGTAATAAGCTAAGCACATGCTTGTCACTTGCCAATATTATTTATTCTTGCCCTGCATGTTAACAAATTGAAAGATTAGTGCTATACATTTTATTAGAAAAAATTATTGATCGCTTGAAGGGGCTGCAAAAGCCCGATGTAAGAATTCTGTCACCATTTGGTACTTTCTCTACTACACAGCCAATCAGGAGCTGCCACTACCCAGATCTTGCGGCGATGATGACGAGTGTTTGAAACACTTTATTAACCAATCTGCTAATGTTATTTCTACAAATTATTTTAAAATCGGATTTTGACACCAATCTACAATGCTATTCTGATCTTACCCTAAATGTCCACCCCTAAAATATTTTTGTTGTTATTTATTTAAAAGGTGTGCGTGCGTGTGTGTGTGCATTTATCATGTATATTTATGTAAATGTAAATATATTTATATATTTTTTAATAAACATTCATTACCCCATGTGATTTCTTTAGTTTGAATTTCAGGGGCCTAAAATCTTATGTTTAGCACCCTTGTTTTCAGTTCTAGGTGCACCCTCCACGCAGATTCCCCCACTGAGACATTTTCTTTCATGAGATTGGAGAAAGCATTAGAGACCATTTTTCCATACCGAGGTTCCAGTCTTGAGATCCTTCTGTCTACCCTTATGCCCTTTACAATTCAAACCACAGGTTTTCAAAGGAATTCAAATACTTACATTTTGTAGTAAATATACCAACTCTTTCTTGACTTCAGTGTTTGCTTGGGGTCATATACCGTTATATCCTCTTATGGCAATAAGGTTTTTGATCAAAAGATTCTAGTACTGGGTAAATTCGTAATGTTTTAATTTACATGAAATCCACCATATTTAACAGTCGGTGTAGGGGTCTGTTTTTGCTCTTCCAGCATCAGTTTTTATCTTCTGTGGAGTCCTCTGAATCTTCTATTCAGGAGAGAAGCTGGTGACTTTTTTTTGTTTGTCTTAATCTTTCATGTTCTCATGCTGTCACACCAGGCATTAGTCTCTTCCAAATATGACAGTAGCATCAGATGGCCTAATACAGGAATAAACAGTTAAAAAATAATCTTAATGTACTCTTGGTGTTTCAGTTTTGTATTTTGATAGTGTGGAGAGTGGGTATAGTTGTTGTAGCTCCTAGGCTGTGAGATTAGGTATCAGGAGAACAATGAGGTGGCGTCACCAGGCTTTTGCTTTGCCAGTAGCAAGAAATGATTACAAGTCAATCCAATTTGTCTTGGCTGCACTAGTAATGTCAGTGGTAATTTCAGCCCCATCTCTTGTGGTGGATCAGTGGAGCAGGGAGATGTATTTGACTGTGCTTCTATTGTCCTTTCTTGTTCTAGGCAGAACAGAGGGCCTCTTACCTGTTAGTGTGGGTGACATATGCTTCACCAACTGTGACTGGGCTTGGCCCAGATTCCCAGCCCTCCCCTGGGTTATGGAAGTGCCAAGCAGATTCTGTATTACTGTTGCCCCAAAGTGCTGTGAGATTGGAGTTGGACAGAGCCTCTGAGATTCTCCCCAAATAGAGATACTACATAGGGGGCAGAGGTCTGTGCCATTCTCTCTCACTGGGACTTTGTTTCCAGAGCTAAACTATTACAGCATGGATTTAACACTCTGGTTTAAAGATCGGTTTCAATGTTTATAGAGTTATTTCTCATTGTTCTGTCCTGTTATGTGAATGATTTGGGGATGGTGGCTACTTGAGCTGGCCCATTGTCTGTGTTTGAAAGGTGCTTGTCTTTCTTTCAGGAGGTACTGATGATGTTGGACAACTATGTTCGGGATTTTAAAGCTCTCATCGACTGGATCCAACTTCAGGAGAAGTTAGAGAAAACTGATGCGCAGAACAGGTTAAAAATATATTGTGTATATATTCTTTCTTTTACCCTCTTCCTCTCTCTTGTTCCTGGCTTTGAGTCACCAGCACATTAATTCAGCATGCTGGCTTTGGCTTTAATTCAAATGATTCACCACTTTATTGGCACAATGACCTTATTGGCTGTAAATTGACTATGGTATAAACATTCATCCCAATTTTATTTAACAGGCTGATAATACATAACTCTACCTGAATTGTTGGTGTATATTTTGGTATTCCCATAATTTTTTTTTTTATCGTTTATGAAAATGTTAAACTTTGTGTGTCCTTTCTGAAACCAGACCCACATCTTTAGCATGGGAAGTGCGTAAGATGTCCCCAGGTCGCCATGTGAAGCCCAGCCCTTCTTCTGACAGGATTGTCCCATCTCCTACTGCTCGCCGCACCCTCAACTTTGGGTAAGAGTACTTCATTTCTACTTCAGACTGTCTCCACAGTGTTTCTGAACTGAACTGTTTACCCTACTGTTAATATAAGGACTTCCAGTCATTGTGAACACACCATTAGACATTTAAAATCCCCAGATGTTTTACTCTTAATCATCACATTCTGGGAAGAGTTCAGTTTTTTTTTTCTTATTTATTTTATTTTCACATGCTGCTTGGACCTGTATGTCTATGGGCGTATTGGTTTGGCCGCATTAGGTTCACTGCTGTGTATTTACCATGTAAGACTGGATTGGACTCCACCCAATTTGTATCTAGTCAATAAAACAAAGAATGTATTGATCTGGTGTGGCTAATATAACATTGTATTATGAATTCTTTCATTGCTAAGACAGCAGTAGGCCTAATTCTATAACTTTGGTGAATTAATTTATTTTAATCAAGAGCATCTTTAACACTTTCCTTTCAAGTCCACAATGCTGTGCAAAAGCGTGGCAGGACAAGGCTGGTGATTGCAGTGTGTAGACTAATGCAGTGTTGTTTTCCTCTCTACACTGCAGCGTTAAATCAAAGGAAGTAGATTTTAATATAAATATCCATTGGTTTCATGCCTTCCCGTGCATGCATGTAATCCGGTTTTAAATGCAGGCCTTTAATCTACAATTCTTTGATTGAAGCCACACTATATAAACACAATTGCACATAATGCTGAGAATCTGGAATGAGTGGCTGCAACCGGCAACATTGAGATATAATGATTCTGAAATACTGACCATTATTGGACTTTCAATAATAACATGAGTGTCATTATGACTAGTTTCAGTTGAATACTCAACCATACCACAGACTGAAATGACATTTTCATTGGGTAAACGTTAGTCTCTAATACAGTTTAATAATGTTAATTTGCAAAACAGGCAACAAAACCAGTTCAATAATAAATGTCTGGGTAGGTAAAGGCTGCTGTGTGATCTTCTGATGGTTGGATTGATTGCTGATCGCAAAGCATTTGTTTAATTTCATTTGTTTAGTCTCCCACTAGCCCTGTCACAAATAGTGAGAGGTGTAGATAAGTGTTGTTTAAGACTGCTGAAGCATCGGTTCAATATGTGCAGTGCTCTGTAATCGGATGCTGCAGGAAATGGGTATTGATCATAAAGAAGGTCTGAGCTAACCTTTAGGACCTGTGATGGTTGGGACGAGACGAGGTCAGACACCAGCCTGGGAGAGACCGATTGAGTTGCTTGGTTTATGGTCAACTATTTGTTGTTTGAGTGGACATTGGTAGTCATTAAAACCATTACTGTGTGTTGGCATTGCTCTCTTCGGGGTCTGAGGGATATGTGTGTTTTCTCTTCAGTGGTCTGTCCCACACCGGCCTCAGCTGGGCTGACAGGGTCAAATCCTCCCAGTCCCTCCCTCTTCCCAGTCAAGTCAACACCTGTCCTGTAGAAAAACCAGGTAAGCAGAGCTCCCTCCACTCAGTGTTTTAACGCATGGTTCCAGGGTCCGAATTTAACACCCGCCAAGGGCCAGTTTGGTGAGGAGATTTTCAGTTTGGTGAGTAAATCTTAGAAGGCTATCCGCTACAATGGCAGGTGAATGTTTGTACCAAAATAGTCATGTAATAAAATACAGTTCTGCATTCCCTGGCAGAACTTGTGAGATTTTGGAATTGATATTGAAAACATGACAAAAAAGATTTATTTAAGGACAGTGATCATATGAAGCCATTTATAATCACATAGTTGTTTGGCTCCTTTTTAAATCAAAATGATAACAGAAATTACCCAAAGGGCCCTGATCAAAAGTTTACATACCCTTGAATGTTTGGCCTTACAGCCACACAAGGTGACACACACAGGTGAAAATGGCAATTAAAGGTGAATTTCCCACTCATGTGGCTTTTTAAATTGCAATTCGTGTCTGTGTATAAATAGTCAATGAGTTTGTTAGCTCTCACGTGGATGCACTGAGCAGGCTAGATACTGAGCCATGGGGAACAGAAAAGAACTGTCAAAAGACCTATGTAACAAGGTAATGGAACTTTATAAAGATGGAAAAGGATATAAAAGGATATCCGAAGCCTTGCAAATGCCAGTCAGTACTGTTCAATCACTTATTAAGAAGTAGACATTTCGGGGATCTCTTGATACCAAGCCAAGGTCAGGTAGACCAAGAAGGATTTCAGCCAAAACTGCCAGAAGAATTGTTTGGGATACAAAGAAAAACTCCCAGGTAACATCAGGATAAATACAGGCTGCTCTGGAAAAAGGCAGTGTGGTTGTTTCAAGGAGCACAATACGACGATACTTGAACAAAAATGAGCTGTATGGTCGAGTGACCAGAAAGAAGCCTTTACTGCGCCAAGGCCACAAAAAAGCCTGGTTAGAATATGCCAGACAACACCTTCACACGCCTCACAGCCTCTGGCACAGTGTAATTTCAGGTGAAGAGACCACAATAGAGCTTTATGGTCACAACCATAAGCGCTATGTTTGGAGAGGGGTCAACAAAATACTGGCCGACAATTTGCATTTTTCTGCATGAAAGCTGCTGATAGATATTGAGCATGAAAGTAATTGAATTAAGCTTGACACAATGTATGAGAGTACTAACTATCTCTGTATGAAGGACACTAGGTAGGAAATGTGATGCCCCATTACTGATGGGTCCCAACACCCTGTCCATATACCACCTGCTAGGAACTGTGTATGTGACTGTCATAGGACTCTCTGAATAGACCCTTGGGTCATAGGTTGAAATACATCATACAAGGGTATTTTGTAGGACAAACTATTTCTTATAATAGTCTGTGTAATGGTTGGCTATGAACACTGACCACCTCCTGTGTGTCCAGGTATATATGACGGTGTTTTCGTTGTAATCATTTGGAGAGAACAAGGAAAGAACTATGGAAGGTTATCATCATAAACCTCATGCTGAATAAAGGCCCTCCCCTGACTTCCGGTTGCATTCATTTTGTTCATGGATCACAAATGGACAGAATCTAACACTGCGCATGGGACACTCTTGGACTTTCCTGCACAACAATGACCCTAAGCACAAGGCTTTGTTGACCCTCCAATGGTTACAGCAGAAAAAGGTGAAGGTTCTGGAGTGGCCATCACAGTCTCCTGACCTTAATATAATCGAGCCATTCTCGGGAGATCTCAAACGTGTGGTTCATGCAAGACGACCAAAGAGCTTGCATGACCTGGACACATTTTGCCAAGACAAATGGGCAGCTAGAGCGTCTCTCGTGCTCCTAGTTTCTAGTTATGTGGCAACATGTACCTGGGGTATGCCAACCTTTAAAACGAAAACCCACTGACAAAAATGTAGGACAAATCCCATAAAAAAGGTTTTGTGAGAATGGAGTTTTTCTGTGTATGGCCAGTATTCTAAAGATAAAAGCAGAAACAACTCAGTTGTCATCGGAAATGAAAAAACGAAGCTGGAGAACACGCATGACCATTCAACACAGCAAGTGTCACATTGCCTGCATGTCTGTGTCACGGACTCAGTCGGAGTCTCGCCTATATATATTTAAATAATTTTGTTGAAAATATTCCTCTGGCCTCTTCTTTAAGTTTGTATTCAACATAATACCTTATCTCAATAAGATAAAATGTACTGAAATTAATGTAAATGTGACACAAAAAGGCAATTTATTATATTGGCCTGTAAAGAAAATATGCTTCATCTACCAGTCCTCTTGGCAGGTGATCCAAAAAGTTAGTTCTGGACATGGTTGCATGGTTCCCTTTGGTATTATCTGATTAATAGCAGGGCCAATGAACATGTGTTTTGTGTACTTATTTGCGTATCCAGGTAAGAAGGACTCAGAGGGCTGGGAGACAGTCCAACGTGGTCGTCCTGCACGGTCTCGTTCTGCCGCCATGGTTGCCAAGGTCAGCCCAGTTCTGGTCCACGTCGCCCCTAAAGAAGACAGGGAGAACCAACCGCTTCCTGGCAGGCCCTGCATATTAGACAAAGACAAGAGTCACTGTGAACAGCCAATCCCTGAGGAGCCTGTCCCCCTGGAGGAGCTGGACTCAGAGAAGGGCCATGTGATTGAGGTACTGAGCCCTTTTCATCAGCACATTTAGTTTTTGTTTTGGGCAACACAGTGTTCATAGACAGCCTGTGTTGACAGGGCATATCAGTTTCAATGATTGATCGTAGACTGACTTGAAATCTTCTCTTGTGCAATGAATACTCTCCTGAAGCCTCCGATCATTAGGAACGCTGGGTATTTCTACACTGTTTATTTCTAGGGTGTCCACCCACTCTGCCCAGGGTGGGCGACGTTATTATGAAATGATTTGACATGACCAATAAGATTGTTCTTTGTATGACATGGGGATCAGCAACCTGTGTCTCTTTACCAAATCCCTGCAGCTCTCTGGCTATTTATAGATTTCCCATAAAAAGAAATGACTTGAAATCATAAGTAGTAGTTGACCAAATAAAAACACATTTACTTAAGAAAACTATGTAGACATTACATCAGGAATGCAGCCAAATTAAGTAGCTTGTTAGAATGATGTGCATCTCATTATTACCAGCTATCATAACCTGTGGTCAGATATTTCTTTTTTGGGGGTGAGGAGCCGGAGAGCTGGTCCAGCTGTCTAGTTTAGAGGATATCAAGAGTTAGTTGCACTAATATCTATTTGCCAATTACATGTACGTTTGAATACGTGAATGAATATTGTAGTATTACCGTAAGTGTAATACATGTCAGTACTATTGATGATTAAGAGACAAGGGCTGGATTCAATCACACAAATCTAATGTTCTGTCTGTTTAGGCACTAGGCTCATGCATTCAGTAGGCCTTTCAGAGGCAGTTTTCCTTCTCCACCACCTTTTTTTTCTTTTCTCTGGCCAACATTGATTGAGTCCCACTAGTTTTAGGGGTAACCCTCCAAAAACCTTTGAGTGGATCATGATAGGGACATGAGTTTTCAACCATTTGTTCATTATTAATTTAGAAATCTTATTTTCAAGACAATGTTCCATAGTATTAACCCATGATCAAAAGATGACTTATATTATTGGTGTTTCGGGCATGATCGCAAAACCTCCCTGCACGATGTGTGTTTTCATTGGTGTGTGTAATTTGGTGTTACTGCTTTCATGAAATGCTTGGAATATGCATGTATTTAATGGTGTGTGTGTGTGTGTGTTTTTGTGTCTGTGTGTCTGTGTCTGTGCAGCCCCCAGCAGACTGTGTGCAAGACTCTGGGCAGTGTGTCGAAGCACACTGTGAGGACACGCCTCTCCCCATACCAGACCCTACCTTTACCCAAGCCACAGACCCTACCCCATCATCAGTCCCAGTCCTAACCCCACCAGACCCTTCCCTAGCCCCCCCTCCGCCCCTAGACCAAGCCCCGACAGACGGGCCCAGTGCTTTGGGGGACAAGGGGGCTGCGGGGGGCGTGTCACATGGCATGGCAACATCTGCTCCAGGACAGGCTGAGAGTCCCATGGCAGCGGTGAAACTGGAGAGTGTGCCGGACCCCACAGAGCTTTCCACTGTGAGTGCTGAGAGATGGAGGAGCAGGGGAGGGCAGAGGGTGGGGGAGGGAGGGGGTCTGGGAATCTCCAGAGGCCTTCGCCGCCTAAACAAAGTAAATCTACACAACCTCCAGCCACAATGTGCTGACATGACAGTCTGAACAGCCCCCTCAGAATAGACCTGTGACAGGCAGGCAGGACACTTTCAAATTAAAGGACAATTTATTTCAAGTGCCAAAGAACTATTTAAAAAAAAAAAAGATTTTATGCGCATGTTGTTTATGTTCACTGCGATAATGGAATTTACATAAAAAAAATGTATTCATTGCAGACATTATCAAAAATAAGATTCTCATTATACAACTTGGTGATTCCAAAGGAAAAGATCTCTGAAACAAAACAGAATATAAAAGAAACGATTTGGGGGGCCAATAAAAAAACTGGCTAATATAAAGTGACTATAAGACCATGTGATAATGGATGACCTATCCCTTTAAAATGCTCAATGATCCTGCACTGAAGAATGACAATTATATTTAATGCAGTGGTGTTCTTGTTATACTATGTTATTATGTTCAGTCCTGTTATTTAGCCTAGAATACTGTAATCACTGTGTGATCTTGCAGACATTCTCTACAATTTGAGCAGAGACTGTGTAGAGAATAAACGTGAAGACCAGGAACTCTACATGTGCCGAAGGTTTCGGAATCTCCAGATCATTCCCGTCAGCAGACTATAGATGCAGAAAATGTCAGATCCGACACTAAGGTCCAAAACAATCTACCTGTGTTGTTGGTTGGCTGAGGGGATGGACACGGGGCTCCTGTTGCAAAACCGCATGTATCTGGCAGTCTGCTGGTCCTTTTATAAATATCCCAGCTGATATGCTATGGTGTGGAATTGGTTCTTCCAAATGGTCTGAGGCCTGTTGGTTGTCTGTTGTATGTCTGCAGTGCTTTAGAGATCAGCAAGCTGTCATGTGGCAGGTTTATTACTGCCTCCGATTCGGTAAACATCAAAAATAGTCTCTGCATTTAATCAGAAGGAACCTGTCAGCCTTCCCTAATAATCATCTGTGACGAAGTGAAGAGTAGCTGTTGAGATCGTGACGTGGGTCTGAATACTAACAGACATTGAGATATTTTGGACTCAAGGTATTTATCTTATAAGTATTTATTCCTATGGGCATTTCAGGGTTTTGTGCCAAGTCAGTGAACTTGTCCCATGGCTGCGCCTCCTTCCACCATCTCTTTAGCCTCACAATAAACCTGTTCTGCATGAGTCCTGAATGCTTCCTCGTCTGTGATCTTGTGATTGATCATGTGCACGTGTGTTTTTGGGTTTGATGTTTTTTTGTGGTTTTAAATTGTAATACTAAGGCCATCCCAAATTCATTAACCGCTTTAACAGATTCCATTTTCTTTAAAGCTACATTAACTTTGTATATTGATTTTAATGCATACCTTTCATTGTATAGAAAATATGAAAATCATCAAAATGTGCCAAATAAAAGGTCAAATAGATATTAAGACAAATAAGAAACAACGCTGTCCCCACGGTGGTCTATTCCCTGAACCATAGTATAGATGCTACATTGCGGCCGGGAGTTCATGTCCTTGACCCGGCATACCAACGGTGCCTAGGCATCTCACATAGGGTGATGCGAATCGGCTCAGCCCAGTCCATGTTGGCGAGGGGGATGTGGGCAGCGTTTCCTTGTCTCGTCTTGCTCTTACGACTCGCGTTGTAGATCAGACGCCTGCAAGCTCAGTTGTGTTAATTGGCCAAGGAATGCACTCAACAGTCTGAACAGCCCTGAGGTAGTCAGGAAGGGAAATCCGAAGTCATGTTGTGCCGGGGGGAGAGGCATGGTTTGGTGTGGCTTGACCGTGGAGTGTGTCAAAGTTTACAGGTTTATAGATTGCATTTAGGGCTTTGCAGACCACCAGCTGAGACGGGTAGACAATAGAGGTTCTTTGCGGCACTTGTTGAATCGAAGGAAATCAGTTTGAGGGCAGCTCCCCAAGAACTGCGTTGTCATTATCAGTTCTGGAGAAAATGAATGCACAGGTGAACGTTTCTGTTGTGTCAGAACAGAAGTGTTAAGAGACCCCACGGTTGGTTATTTCTGTGTAGAGGGGAATGATGTGGCAGGGCACACGCATCGGGTTCATCAGCGGGCACACGCATCGGGTTCATGACGGGCACACGCATCGGGTTCATCAGCGGGCACACGCATCGGGTTCATGGCTGGCACACGCATCGGGTTCATGACGGGCACACGCATCGGGTTCATGACGGGCACACGCATCGGGTTCATGACGGGCACACGCATCGGGTTCATGACAGGCACACGCATCGGGTTCATGACGGGCACACGCATCGGGTTCATGACGGGCACACGCATCGGGTTCATGACGGGCACACGCATCGGGTTCATCGACGGGCACACGCATCGGGTTCATGACAGGCACACGCATCGGGTTCATCGACGGGCACACGCATCGGGTTCATCGACGGGCACACGCATCGGGTTCATGACGGGCACCCGCATCGGGTTCATGACGGGCACCCGCATCGGGTTCATGACGGGCACACGCATCGGGTTCATGACGGGCACACGCATCGGGTTCATCAGCGGGCACACGCATCGGGTTCATGACTGGCACACGCATCGGGTTCATGACTGGCACACGCATCGGGTTCATGACTGGCACACGCATTGGGTTCATGACGGGCACACGCATCGGGTTCATGACGGCCAGACGCATTGGGTTCATCAGCGGGCACACGCATCGGGTTCATGACGGCCAGACGCATCGGGTTCATGACGGGCACCCGCATCGGGTTCATGACGGGCACCCGCATCGGGTTCATGACGGGCACACGCATCGGGTTCATGACGGGCACACGCATCGGGTTCATGACGGCCAGACGCATCGGGTTCATGACGGGCACACGCATCGGGTTCATGACTGGCACACGCATCGGGTTCATGACTGGCACACGCATCGGGTTCATGACTGGCACACGCATTGGGTTCATGACGGGCACACGCATCGGGTTCATGACGGCCAGACGCATTGGGTTCATCAGCGGGCACACGCATCGGGTTCATGACGGCCAGACGCATCGGGTTCATGACGGGCACCCGCATCGGGTTCATGACGGGCACACGCATCGGGTTCATGACGGGCACACGCATCGGGTTCATGACAGGCACACGCATCGGGTTCATGACGGGCACACGCATCGGGTTCATGACGGGCACACGCATCGGGTTCATGACGGCCAGACGCATCGGGTTCATCAGCGGGCACACGCATCGGGTTCATGACTGGCACACGCATCGGGTTCATGACGGGCACACGCATCGGGTTCATGACGGCCAGACGCATTGGGTTCATCAGCGGGCACACGCATCGGGTTCATGACGGCCAGACGCATCGGGTTCATGACGGGCACCCGCATCGGGTTCATGACGGGCACCCGCATCGGGTTCATGACGGGCACACGCATCGGGTTCATGACGGGCACCCGCATCGGGTTCATGACGGGCACACGCATCGGGTTCATGACGGCCAGACGCATCGGGTTCATGACGGCCAGACGCATCGGGTTCATGACGGGCACACGCATCGGGTTCATGACGGGCACACGCATCGGGTTCATGACGGGCACACGCATCGGGTTCATGACGGGCACACGCATCGGATTCATGACGGGCACACGCATCAGGCGTTGATGATCTGCATTGCTTCTAGTTTTCGTTTTAATGTGAACCTGTGTTTCGTCTGCTTTGCGGTGGGATTAGACACTGCTGTCTAAAAAACTGTTTAGTACGATCCATGTCGAGCTGGCAGAGAATAGGTCCTGGCCTCTACCTTTGCGGGGCAGTAATTACAGAAGAAGGTGCTGTAATTTATTCTGTATGTGTGCGCTGTGTATCCAGCCCCAGTCCATGGCAGAGGTCCTGGCAAAGAAGGAGGAGCTTGCTGACCGTCTGGAGAAAGCCAATGAGGAGGCTATCGCCAGTGCCATCGCTGAAGAGGAACAGCTGACCAGAGAGATTCAGGCTGAGAACAACAACCTGGAGACTGACAATGAGTGTGAATTCTCTGTAAGACACACACTTCCTAGATCATGTGAATCTCATTTCAGGCTGCCTCAACTTACCATATGGATATTGCAACTTACCATATGGATATTGCAACTTACCATATGGATATTGCAACTTACCATATGGATATTACAAATTATCATATAGATATTGCAACTTATTATATGGATATTACAGCTTACCATATGGATATTACAAATTACCATATGGATATTGCAACTTACCATATGGATATTACAAATTATCATATAGATATTGCAACTTATTATATGGATATTACAAATTATCATATAGATATTGCAACTTACCATATGGATATTACAAATTATCATATAGATATTGCAACTTATTATATGGATATTACAGCTTACCATATGGATATTACAAATTACCATATGGATATTGCAACTTATTATATGGATATTACGATATTACAGCTTAGCATATGGATATTACAAATTATTATATGGATATTACAAATTATCATATGAATACTGTATTACGAATTGTCATAAGGATATTACAATTTATGTTTGTCTTGGATTTTGCTTACTTTGTTATCCATGTGATTGTCACAGCTCATAATCTGAATGTATCTCCTCTCTAGGCAAGTATTGGCAGTGGAGTTGGACTCAACATGGATTGGAGTGACATGTTAGCCGACTATGACGGTAAATCTCTTTCCTGTTTGCTAGTTTAATGGTGTATAATGTTTAATGTTTGAATGCTTTTGCTAAAGACACAGATGTGGTCAATGTCCAGACTCCTCTTTCTCTGCAGCACGGGAGCCCTGGCGACAGAGCACCTCCTGGGGGGACATTGTGGAGGAGGAGCCTTCAAGACCCCCTGGCCATGGAATCCACATGCACGAGAAACTGTCCTCACCTTCTCGCAAAAGGTTAGGCATACACAAACACAATGTCACTGAGGTTTTTCAGAAGAAATGTCTTGCACATTTCTGTTCACCTAATTGGACAATTTCAGCAGAAGTCAGCATGTCAGTTGTTTTTTTGGGGGGTCGGCAGGACCATTGCAGAGTCCAAGAAGAAACACGAAGAGAAGCAGCTGAAGGCCCAGCAGCTCCGAGACAAACTACGGGATGAGAAGACCCACAAACTGCAGAAGCTCCTAGAGAGGGTGAGTTGCCATGCTAAGCAGAGCCAACTGGGAAAAGCCTGGCTGTCAGGAGAGCTTCTGTCGACACACTGCTAGATAGAATCACTAAATATGTCAGTTTCTCACAGCCCAGCTGGCCACAGACGTGACTGGGAGAAACGTAGCACAAGCTCAACAGTCTTTCATGACATTTGTTTTTGTTCATTTGATGAGTGAGCCTTTGAATAATCTTCAGTATTAACCACACAAATACATGGAGTGGTGTATAGTCACGTCAATCCCAGTGGACGTCATACCAGCGAGGGTAGAAGCCAAATGCTTTGAATGCAAGGAACCATAACAGTGTATCTTGGTTAGAGAAATGTACAGTGGATTCCATAAGTAGTCACCCTCTCTTGACTTTTAAATTTTTTATTGCATTACAAAGTGTGATTGAATTTTGATTGGTCAACGCAAAATGTTCTATAATGTATAAATGAAATTCTACCCCCTTTTTGTGTTTTACTAACTATTGAACCCCTTTGTGTAGTCAAGCTTACATTATTTCAGCTGTAGAATGTATTAACAAACCACTTTAAGTTAGAATCACTGTGTGACATAATAGGTGTTTACATTATTATAAAATTGCGTATCTCTTCCTCTGAGCCCATACATGGAACATCTGTAGGTTCTTCAGTCAGGAATTTCATTTAAAGCAAATATTAAACTACAAAGGCCAGGAGCTTTTTTTAAACCATAAAGAAGGACAGTGATTGACAGCGGTTCACTCCAATAATTACCTAAACAACTGAGCGAAAAGAAGAATAAAAATATACTGTACAGAATAAATATATTCCAGGCACTAACATCATACTGCAACAAAAGAAATGTCCAAGGAAAACACTATTTTGTCTACGTACAAAGTTTTGTCTGGCACAAATCCAACACAACTTGGCTGAGTGAGTTTTCAAGTATGGTGATGGCTGCATCATGGTGTGAGTATGTTTAACATGACTGGATTGTTTTTCAGACTAAAAGAATCAAACTGCCGTTGCACAGCCAAACCCTAGAGACAAACCTGCTTTTATCTGCTTCACACCAGACACTGGTATTCAACTTTCAGAAGGACAACCACCACCATGAGCCCAAATCTGCACTGGAGTTGATCAACAAGAATATATTTTAGTAGCTTAGTAGAAGTGTTTTTTTGTCTATGTGAAGACCTAAATCATAAAGCCATGATCAACATGACAGAGCCCGAAGAATTTTGTAAAGATTTATGGGTCCAGGCATGCAAAGCTTTTGGAAATGTCTCCCAGAAGACTCACAGGTGGAATTGCTGTTTTCTCTGTTTCTGACATGGCTCAGAGGTTAGGGTTAGCACTAATCAAGGTGTATTAGTTAGTTATTGTTCATTGATATGTTTAAATTTAGTCCAAATCAATCACACTTTGCAACACAATGTGGAAAATCTACGGGGGTGAATGCTTATTCATATCCGCTTTACATGAGTAAAATAAGCCAAAACAAGCAGTCTGTCTCTCCCTATCTTTTTCCCATCAAAGGAGAAGGAGGTGAGGAAGTGGAAGGAGGAGTTGCTGGACCAGCGGAGAAGGATGATGGAGGAGAAGTTAGTCCATGCAGAGTTCAAGCGGGAGCTGCAGCTCCAGGCTATAGTAAAAAAGGCTCAGGAAGAGGAGGCCAAGGTACAGGACTGACCGACTATATCTCCAGGAGTTGGCTCAGTGAAAATATGTTTCTGTGAAGCAAGCTCAGGAAGTTGTGTATAGCCAGCATTAAACTTATAGGCTAAATATAGGTATATGTCCCATGTGCTTAAAATATTCCTACCACTGCTTCTACCCAGTGCAAGTGTTTCTAAAACATGATAACCTTATTTTTACATTTCTTTCTGCATGAGAATAACATAACATTGCAAAAACCTTTTTTTGTCAATGTATTCTGTATTTATGAATATATTGAAATGGTTTTGGTGGTTATAGTATGTGCTTACTTCAACCCGAACCCCCAGTCTTCCTTGATGCTGAAGAAAATGATTTTTGATGACCTTTTTCACTTGTGTTTTCATGCGCTGTCAACGTGTAAATGTGTTTCCATCACGTTTTCAGCAGTGCCTATAGCTTAGTCACAAAAATGTTTTATTAGGAAATGTGCCCACTTTGGTCTTGACAAATGTGGTTTAGCCAGCAGCCTGCGTCAATACACCTCGTCAATAGTGTGACTAGGCCGGCCTACATAGGAGTATCATGCATATGAATGAGATATTTGTTAAATCATTTTTTAAATGGTAGCCATTCATCGATAATCCCACTAAGACCCTTCTAAATATTAGAACAGAGCATTAAAGCTCACCACCATGCACTTTTTACAACTTGTGATGTTCATTATATTGTGTTTACTCTGTAGCCTAACAAACCTCATGCTTTCCTCAGTTGTAGTGGGAAAGCCCCACAACATATCACTGTTCAGTTTACTTCCTTCTTGATGGTTATTATATCAATATTTACACTAAGACTTCCCTACCGCCCTTTGTTTGCATAATTAATTTCAGAACCAGAGGATGGATCCCTCCTTTTCCAGCAAATTTTTTTTAATCAATATTTGGAGTATACATTTACAAATTAAATATTTTCATTTGTACTCATGAGTAATGTTTATTTTGGAGAAAAAAAGCTACTACACAGGATCACAAAAAAAAGCAAGAGCAAACTGCAGTAGAAGCAGACTTTAAACTGTTTTAATCACTTGAGCATTTCATGTTGTTTTTTTTTTCTCCCTCAGTGATTTTGGTTGTTTGACCAGTGCAAATGTGTATGTCTTGGGCAGGTAAATGAGATAGCATTCATCAACACTCTGGAGGCCCAGAATAAGAGGCACGACGTGCTGGCAAAGCTGAATGAATATGAGCAGCGTCTCAACGAGCTGCAGGAGGAGAGAGGTCGGAGACAGGAGGAGAAGCAGGCCAGAGACGAGGCTGTGCAGGTAACAGTAGATATCCACAACAGCCCTCTTAAACCTCTCTGACTTCCCCAGTCTACAGTCCCACTGACTGGCTGTCTGTCTTCCCCAGTCTACAGTCCCACTGACTGGCTGTCTGTCTTCCCCAGTCTACAGTCCCACTGACTGGCTGTCTGTCTTCCCCAGTCTACAGTCCCACTGACTGGCTGTCTGTCTTCCCCAGTCTACAGTCCCACTGACTGGCTGTCTGTCTTCCCCAGTCTACAGTCCCACTCACCCTGTTTGTCTCTCTAGGAGCGTAAGCGTGCTCTGGAAGCAGAGCGTCAGGCACGGGTAGAGGAGCTGCTGATGAGGAGGAAGGAGCAGGAGGCACGCATCGAGCAGCAGAAGCAAGAGAAGGAGAGGGCCAGGGAGGATGCGGCACGGGAAAGGGCCAGGTCTGTACCGGCCCCTGGATCACAGATCAGACGTTATCTGACAGGGCCTACAGTGTGCTGTGTCAAATGGGTTTACTATGCGGAGTAACCTCTGTTCCTCTGCTCACTGTTTCTGTCTGCCCGGTCTCTGCACAGAGACCGCGAGGAGCGTCTGGCAGCCCTTAGTGCTGCTCAACAGGAGGCCATGGAGGAGCTCCAGAAGAAGATCCAGATGAAGGTCAGTGAGGAGGGGGTAAAATGTCACTCCTGCTCTCAGTCGTAGACCAGACTGCAGTTCATCTCCTTGTCATGACCTCCTGGTCTTGGTCCTTCCCAGCATGATGAAAGCAGTCGCCGGCACATGGAGCAGATTGAGCAGAGGAAGGAGAAGGCTGCAGAGCTCAGCAGTGGCCGGCATGCCAACACCGACTACGCCCCCAAACTGACACCTTACGAGCGCAAGAAACAGTGCTCCTTGTGCAACGTTGTGGTATGTACACTGTCGTAGTCCGTGGTGGGTTTTGATTATATTCAGACGAAATGAATTAGTGCTGTTTTCAGTGTAGATGATGGTGATTTCATATGGTACCTCATTGTCCTTGGCAAATACTTCATCTGACAGTCTGACTAGACACCAGACTTGTGGTAACATTAGTAAACCACTCGGCTTGAATGTAAATTAGAATTTGCTTTGTCAACTTAAATTAACCTTTAACTTCATTAACTTAATTCCTTTCACTAATTTGTGAGATTGATGGGCTTACATGCTTAACCTAAACTGAAAGGGAAATCAGCAGCTGCAGCGTTGTGGCAGTGGAGTATCTATGGACGTCCCCTCCAGGGTTCGCGTAAAAATGCTGACGAGAAGGTGATTCAGAGGATTTTGGGGAATTAAAATGAGGATTTAACTGCGTTGATTAAACGTGAACTCTGGAGTGGAGATTCATGGCTGGGCATTATTATGCTTTTCCAGTGACAGGCAACAAATCTGTTGCCAGGCTCATTTATCTCTGGCACACCAGACCTGCTCTCTCTGCAACAGGGTTAAGACACCTTGGAGTTCCAACTTGCATCAGATAAAGAGGAGTGTGAGAGAGGGGGGAATCTTGTTAAAATGTCAGATGACCTTGGCCAGCATCTGACACCAGGGATCATCTATAGGTCAGCTGGCAGCACTCTATTTAATGACATTAAACAGAGGCCATCCATAATGGGCTTTGTTCTAGCCCTGGGTGGAATAAAACAGCCACATCAACCTCACGCTGTTCGGGTTAATCATCTTCACTTTTCCAATGCTTCTGTCTGTGCCTAGTCCAGTCTTTCCCTCGGTTTTATGTAGTTTACCGTACGGGCTATTCAGTTTGTTGTTTCCAGAAATGTCATTACATATGGTCTCCCTGTGTGAGGAGCATTAATGACAGGAGGAACTTCAGACGGTGGGACAGTAAATCATTGACACAGACAGTATATTTTCATGATATTGTTGTTATAAACATTATTTATGTAGTGTTTATTTACTGTACTACATGTATTCACTGTGTTACATCTATTCATTTATTTTTCAGTGTAGCAGGGTTCTTATCTCGTCTTCTGTGTGACATCACATGCTGATTGAAGAAACTTATGCTGCTATACATTTGCAACCTTTTGTTAACAATGTCAAAAACTTCCTCTAAAACCTCTGTCAGATTATAGCACTCACAGTTGTCCACGTAAAAAATCTGTTCTACTTAGCATAATAAGGAAATGCATCATTACTGCTGTTCATTTTGGTTCGTCCCTGACCTAAATGGCTGTTTTGTCTCATTCTGGAGCTTTAAGCGATTGTGACAGCTCATCTGGTAATTTAAGATGTATCTATGCCTGACACCTACAAGGGCCTTAGTCCACACAGTTTAGTCTGTGATGAGAGGATGACATTAAACTCTGTTTGTAGTTACATAAATGTATAGTTTTAGTGGCTTCCCGCGGGGTGTGACCCTGTTGACCCCTGCTGCTTTGACCTCTGACCCTGTGTTTGTGTTTGCAGATTACCACGGAGGTGCACCTGTACAGCCACACCAAGGGCAAGAGGCACCAGCAGGCCGTGAGAGACAGCAGCAGCATCCAGGGACGGGAGCTGTCTGATGAGGAAGTGGTCTGTACCCCCACGCGCATATACCAAGTCTCACACATGGATCCAAAAAAGAATAGCACTCATATTATCTGCGATAACTCCATCTTATTGTTGTTCATGACAGGCTTATTATTATTATTATTATTGTTTATGAATCCAGTCATATGTCAGGCTCTCATGCTGGATTCTGTGAGATTACAAATGGGCCTTAATTTAAACAGTTAGGGTTTAGTGACTCAGTTGAGGGGTGACCTAACCCCCGTTCTGTCACTGAGTGCTTTTCATGGGAAGGCTTCTCATTAAAGGAGCGGGGCTTCTCTGGCCTGCTCTGCAATATGAGATTGCCTTTTCAGCATGCTGCTCTTTGTGAAGCTGACAACTGTTGGTGCTATATTCAGCACCTTTGGCCCCAGCAGCTCCTTCATTCAAACCTGTTCTCCCTGGCTGATAATGAGTCTCCCCACCTTCCGCTCTAACTCATTTGCTTTCCAACTCCAGCCCATTTCTCCATTTGACAGTATGATAAACAAGGCAGTGATAATAAAGGAATGGAACTCTTCGATACAGTACTGTAGCCACAGCTTTTCAGACTTTAAACCATGCAGCCGGTTTGCCATTATAGTGTTTGGGTGTGTAACACCTTAGTCAACAGGTCCAAATGATTGGAATGGAAAGGCTTTTTTCTGTCTAAAATTGCCGTTCCTTGTTGTAATGGAATTTAGACAAGTGATCTTGACATTCTCTTAGGGTTTACTACGCTTTGATTCTGTTATGGGTTATTCAGATATGCTTTCGTTCCACATAATCAGGCAGGCTGTAGAGAATTGGCCTGGGGTCTTTTTGTTTTGAATGACTACGCTGGTCTTTAAGACCTTCTCATTTTGGTGTGCAGTATTTCATTATGCAACTGCCAAGTATTTTCCAGCCTCTGGTTTCATAACTCTTGCAGGAATGAAAGATTTTTAATTAAAATGGAGATTGTTGGATGAACTGAACACAGGTTACTACATAATTTTTCACTGATGTCAGGAGGCCGATGCCCACAGGCTTTATATTTAGTCATTTTATGCTGTTTTGATGGACTTGCAAATTAAATCGAAAATACAACAATTATCAACAGGGCTGGATGGATGTGCTGAGAGAATGGCTAGGATTGCAGTTACTCTCTTTACTCCCACTTATTGCTTGTCATCTGGCCTGTCTTAATATAATACACCCAATGTCCAGGACCGTTTGCCTTTGACACATTGGATTTATTCATTGATCACCCCTGACACAGCAGCACAGAAACAGCAGTGACCTCCATGGGATTACTCACTTCTTCCCCAGCCCTTCTCCTGGACCCTCTTCTGGGCCTCTGAAAGCTGGGCTGTGGGACTGTGCTGGGCCACCAGAGGGATCACTCTGCTGTGATGAGCTCTCCGTATAGGAGCTGACATGTTGGAGCCAGCAGTTAATGAGGGTCTTGTTAATGATGAATCCCCTCTGGTGGCCGGAGACCACTGTTGAAATACGCAGAGGGCCAGCTGAGGTAAACCTGTCTCTGCCAGGCTGTTGAAACAAAGTGTGCAGAGATGTAAAGAGACTGTTGGAGTTGTGGTTCAGATTTATACTTGTGTAAATTAACAAAGTGCCAAAGAATTAGCAAATTTTGTACAGAACAAACACAGAAATTCTTGTCTTTCAGTGTTGTTTGTAAAGCGTTGCCACTGCTACTTGAATGCCTCAGAAAGCTCTGAGCTGTATCAAAAAGCAGCCCTGTGAACAGTTGCTTGGATGGTGTGTAACTGGATAATTTTGCCGTCACATTGTACTCGACATGACATCCAGCTGTCTGTTTGACACCAATTGAAAAGCCAACCACAGCAGCCATTGTCTTGGACAAAAGAGGCGGTGGGGGGAACATATCATTTAGACTGTCTGTCTGAAGAGGCCTGTTTTGGGGTGCTATTCGTGTGATTTGTAGGAGGCTCTCTAGTTACTCCCTGTAGGACAGAACCAGTGTGTGCTACTGGGTGTTGTGTGTCCTCCGTCCTCAGGCTTGACTCTGTAGCTCTCTGGGCCATTGCTGTCCTGTTACTGCCAGACACCGGTCTGTCACACTGACAACGTACACAAACTCCCTAATAGTTGTAGGTTCACATAGAAGGATTAGGCTGGCACATGGTATTCATTAATGTACAGTATACAATCCCATCGAATGGTCTGTGATAGAATTGTGGTGATGGGGTTGTGGGATGGGTCGTGTCTTCAAGGCGTTACTAAAACAATTCCGTTAAGTAAATGGCAGAAGCAGTGGATAGGCTCTCAGAGAGATTATAGAACAGCCGCCGTTCAGAGCCAATGCAGAGACACGGTCATGACTAACAGGTCCAACTACACAATGTGACACGGAACGCATTGCCACACAATCAGGGTTATTTGACTTTCATTTATACATTTAAAACAATTTAGAAATTGTAGTTTACTCATAATTCAGTTTTTAAACTCTGTTATCATGGATGTTTGAGCACATGGTTAACTGTTGATTTTCTCTGGTCCAATGATGACACCTGTCTTTCAGTGGGTATATCTGAAACCCCTATTCAAGTTTCAGGTGCACTGCCAGCACTTGCCAAAAAAAGGAACGATATGTCACACACAGTTTAAGCTGCTGGACAGATACTGTTATCTAGCAGACCATCCCATTCTCTAGGGTGCTGGATGACAGCTTAATTGGCTAATTGGATTATTGCCCATACATCATGTTCTTGAAATTAGGTTACATACCTTGGTCTCCTGTTGGAAATGGTATCATCTAATCTGACAGGTCCTGTGTCGTACCCACTAGAAACAAACCCTCCACCCCCTCTGGCATTACCATAGGCATGTGGTGTCAGACAACCATCAGTGTTACAATTGGTAATGACTGAATACAGTTGCTCCGCCCAGAGGTAGATATGCCACATAATGGCCACACAGCTGTCGTTTAATTGGATACTGTTATACTTAAAGCACATTGATGGTTCTTAGATACAATAGCCTTTTTTTCGGTTATAATTGGCCACAGGTCTGTTTTGAGCTGGTGTTCTCTGTTTAACTGCTTAAAGCTCTTTGAAGATCATTGCTTTTGGTTGATAGGCCGTCCGGTCTGATATCCCTGTGATACGGATGAGCTCATCAGGGGGAGTGTTGGCTATATTGCAAGAAATGTTGGGTGAAGGTTGACTCATTCGGTGTGTGTTTAAGGAAGGAATATGGTTCCCTAGGTAACCAGGCCCTGTTCCAAAAAAAGCTACATTCATTCACTCACCTTTGCCCCTTCTCCGTCTCAATTTCATAAGGAGATAATGACGTTAGTTGTAATGTTGTCATGTGTTGCAGGAGCACCTTTCTTTAAAGAAGTACATCGTGGACATCATAACGGACAGCTCTGTTTCCTCTGAGAGTGTGAAGGACGGAGAGGAGAGGCAGAAGGCACGCAAGAAGGCGAAGAAGCTCCGCGGACGAATGAACTCCAGGTGATGCATCCGTCTGTCCTGAAGCCCCCCCCCATCCCCGTAACACCGTCCTAGAGGCACAGAGGACAATGCTGCCTACGTCGCTGCGCTTTATTAGTGACGAGGTGGAGAGCAGATCTTATGTGCATCACAGCTGTCCACAGAATAACACTGATGAGCTTCATTTATGGGCCACTTCCTCTGATTAGGGAGAAAAACTGGGAATCGATCTGAAGGCCCTGTTTTTCACCTGTTAAGAGCTTTTCCACTTATTGCTGCCACAGTGCTGCCAAACCGAAGCCTCCTCCATTGTACAATAGTATGTTAAAGTATGTGTAAACCATGCCGATTTGTCTTTCTCCAAGTTATTGATTTTCTTAATTAAGTATCAAAGAAAGTCAATAGTAATCAACAAATAGGCAACGCGTCTCTGTGTCAGATCCAAGGGCTCGGCTCAATCAGTTGGGTAGCTTGTCTCAACGGTGAGCTATTTGTCGTGGGGTGGGGGGGGCCTGGGTGCATCGTTGACGAGCAAACAGTCGGTACTTAAGTTACTTATTAGCAGGGCACTCGTCTTGTGATGGAGCCATGTACACTACTCTGCAGGTACACCTTCTGCAGGTCAAGCTAACATTTAGCTGAAGAAAGCCAGTCAATATGTTCATGTTACTTTAATTTCATAGGCAGTAAATACCACTGTAAATAATATTGTTTCCCTTTTTCTGAATGTTATTGCTGTTACTTCTCGTATGGAGGGGCTTGGTGCTGACAGAGTTCTAACTTAACCTGCCTGTTAAATGTCACTCTCAGGCTTTTCTCCGTCCCTGCCCTCTCTAGCCCCAGTCCCTTCTCTCTCTAGCCCCAGTCCCTTCTCTCTCTAGCCCCAGTCCCTGCTCTCTCTAGCCCGTCCCTTCTCTCTCTAGCCCCAGTCCCTTCTCTCTCTAGCCCCAGTCCCTTCTCTCTCTAGCCCCAGTCCCTTCTCTCTCTAGCCCCAGTCCCTGCCCTCTCTAGCCCCAGTCCCTTCTCTCTCTAGCCCCAGTCCCTTCTCTCTCTAGCCCCAGTCCCTGCTCTCTCTAGCCCCAGTCCCTGCTCTCTCTAGCCCCAGTCCCTGCTCTCTCTAGCCCCAGTCCCTGCTCTCTCTAGCCCCAGTCCCTTCTCTCTCTAGCCCCAGTCCCTGCCCTCTCTAGCCCCAGTCCCTTCTCTCTCTAGCCCCAGTCCCTGCTCTCTCTAGCCCCAGTCCCTGCTCTCTCTAGCCCCAGTCCCTGCTCTCTCTAGCCCCAGTCCCTGCTCTCTCTAGCCCCAGTCCCTGCTCTCTCTAGCCCCAGTCCCTGCTCTCTCTAGCCCCAGTCCCTGCTCTCTCTAGCCCCAGTCCCTTCTTTCTCTAAACCTAGCCCCAGTCCCTGCTCTCTCTAGCCCCTGTTCCTGCTCCCAGTCCTAGACCCGCCCCGCTGAGACAAGCATTTAAAAACCTTCATGGGTTCGTAAATAACGCAGGCACTAGCTAGCACAAAAGGAAGCAGGTCCTCTGCTGGGTGGAAATGAGCCATTTTATTGTAGCGTGGCAGAGTGTCTGTAAATGGAAAAGAGGTTGTCATTGGACTCTGAGACTGGCTTGTACCTGGACCGTGAACTAGTGGACCCAGTTTTTCCCACTTATTAAATATAATGTAGTTCTGCTCTTGAATAGGTATGTTTGTAGCATGTCAGTTTGTTTCATAATGCTCCTGAAACATGGCTTTGGTACATGTGGCTGTAGGACAGGCCTTTGGCTGAGGCTGGCTGTGTGTGTTTGGCTGGAAACAGACTCCGTAGTGTGTGAGTGTAGCTCAGAGGAGGTGGTCACACAAAGGCAGCCCTGTGTGGAACCTGGATAGGTGACCACAACCTTACATATTTCTGCCAGTAGAGGAGCTGGAGGGGTCAATGTACACACACACTGTTCCTGAGAGATGAGGCTTTACGGAAACCACCAGAGGGTTCATTCTAATCAGACCAACTTGTAGTTAAAACAACCTGTCTGTTTGTTTGCACTGTGTGGAAGTCCACTCCTCAACAGTTTTGCTCCATTGCCTTAACACACGGTATTGTGCCACAGCATCAAACAATATCTTCAACAAAATGTATTTAACACAATTTGGTTGTTTTTTAGGCTTCAACAGTCCACGTTCTTGCTTCATTCCCTCTTTTTGCAGTGAGTCGGGGCAGTTCCAGATTAATAAAGGAGCGGCATGATAAACTGATTATTAGTTCTCCTTTGTAGCCTTTTCCCTTAATGCTTTTTGCTAATATTTATAGCTGCAGCTCATTTAGCTGGACAGTATGATAAATGTCTCCGCAATTGCTCCCTGTTTAACCTGTGAGGGTGTAAACCTGTCACAGGAATATATTGTAATATCAAGAATAAAAAATGAGCCAGGTTTAGTTCACGTTCTCGTGGAAGTGAGGTGGCTGCATTTTAAATTTTATCGTCTTGGAGTGCGTGGTAAATATTGTGATGGCATGATGGGCCTTAGTCATCCCAATAGCTGGTTAGCGAACCCAGACATTATCTTCACACCACGCTCTGAATATATGGTGGTAATGCCTCTGCTTAGGCAATCCATGGTCTGCTCTCACGGTAAAACAATCTTTCTGTTTTCCTATTTGGAAACCGCTGTGCTAATAGCGTTTTATATTATTATATTTCTCTCTGCATTGTGAAAAGGAATACACCCCTGGTTAATCCAGTCATTTTTATGTGGGAATGCGTTTACAGTATGGAGACCTACAGTGAATGACAGTTTGCTCTGGAGCCGTGTGTTTCTGATTGAATTAGCTTCCCCCAGGCCCTCCCAATGGATCCCTCTACCATACTGTAGTATTCAGTTTACAACACAGTGGTACTGTGTCAGGATGGTTTGGCCTGCCATGTGCAGTACAGCGGTAGTATCTTCAACTCTGTTTATTTACGTGTTCCAGTGCCACAGAGAAAACAATCGTCGCGTACGTGGGAATCTGTGGAGGGCGCCCATTCAAAACACGGATGGATTTGCTCAGTTGGGGCCTACCATTAGTATTTATTTGACTATATTATGCCATCGTAATGCGATGCGGTGGCTGGAATGTCATTATGGATGAAACTAGAAGGTGGCAGTGAGGCACTATGCCCCTGTATTAACACATTATTTATTTACTGGAGCGGAAACACCTAACCGGCCAAATAAACACACGTCTTAAAGGGCCAGGCTGGAGTGGCTCTGTGTATATTCATTATATTCTTCTTTTGAATATTGGAGAATATCCCCTTCCCTTTTGCTGTCATCCGGAACACTTTCTCTGTTGTCCACAAACTGCTTCTTCTCTTCCACCTGTAGGGCAAAGGAGTATGAGATGTCAATGGAGGCAAAGACACAAGTCCCTGACTCCACATATAAGGCCAAGTAAGTTCCCAAGTACACTTATATCCACATTCTACCTAGCCAGAGTCTTAATACAGTGATGGATGACAGGACTGACCCTCTTCCCTCTCCCTGCTTAGGCTCCAGCGTCTCGTGAAGGATTTGGTGAAGCAGCTCCAGGGCCAGGACAGTGGTCAGTGGGCCAACAACCGCGTGTCTGGCTTGGACAGAACCCTCGGAGAGATCTCCCGTATCCTGGAGAAACAGGTACTTCACCTTTCCATGGCTTGTGGTGCTGCTGGTCTGCTTGAGTGTTGCCGTGACAGTGCTTGGAGACAGTGTGGGTAGTGTCTCCTGCGTGAGGCACTTGCCTGGACTGAAGAGGTCTGTTTTGCTGCCGCTCCGTCAGTCTGTCTCTGAGTAGCATATCGCTTACTCCTCAGCTTACTTGCCCCAGGTTATTTCTAATGCAGGTCAGATTAGCCACATGTTACTTATAAAGAAGCTACCCATCACTAAACACACAGTGAGTAGCTGAGGTTTCCCTTAGAAGTACTGTATATTCTGGGTTTTTACAATAACACAAGTGTTTTTTTTTTCTTCTAAGAAAAGTAGTCCAAGGGATCTTAAGTTACAATCAAATAATGTATTCCTTTGACATTTGCAATTTTATTTGAAAAGGTATCAGAATGACTGACAAGGATTGCTGAATATATCTGTGGAGATCCACTCTAAAAGAGGTTTTGTCGCATGACATCTTTTGAAGTTTACAGTTATATTGCCGGTGAAGGTCCAGTACACGCAGTGTGTTCATCAATAGGGGGAGGATGAATAGAGCACCTGTCACTCTGTTATGTGGAGGCTAATGTACAGTAATGAGAGTCATTCCTCTGCCAAGTTGCTTTTCAAGGCATAATAGAGCTGGCTTTGCGTGTTGGTAGGCGGGAGGATCGAGAGATGATGGTGTCTGGCCATTGATGGGGGGAGGGGTGGACAGGCTATTAGTGAATTTCCCCAGAGGGAGAGGTGGCTAGGGTGGATGGCATGGCAGAGCGCAGTCAAATGGGAGTCCACTGTAGTGCTCAAGCTGTCACTAACACGGGAAACTCCTCCCCTTAATGGCCTCCCCCTCTGGGAGCTCAAGAGTCACTGGGTTTGGAGCCCTCCTCCATTCCACCGATCGCCAGGCCAACTCTTTAATGTGTGGTTAAAGCGCTTCACATATTTATAGAACAGTTGAAGTCCTGTTGTGAAAACCGTTTTACTGGGTGTTGGATTGGAGCTATTCGTCTGCTGAGCGGATTCTTCCCTGGTAGTCCAGAGTAGGCCCACGAGGTCTGTACTGAGGGGTGTGTGGGTTGGGTCACAACGGGCCGGCCTGTGAACCAGCCTGGGGAGCACTTCCTCCTCTAATCCCTGGACAAAGTCAAATAAATATAGTCTCTGTCAGCATGGGGGTCTGCCCCCTGAGTCACTTTAAGTCAGGATCGTTTAGATTATTTGACCTAACAAGCATCTCTCATGTCATTGACTCACCTAGAGATTTGTTTTTCTCTGCGATATCTGATTCAGTCTCCACTTTCTCTGCTAATTCCTTGGGCAACACCCGACACTCCCCCTCCTCGGCTGGCTCAGTCTGCCCCTCTCCCCTGCCGCTGGCCGGGCTAGGCTTCAGTCTCCGACCCCAGCACGCCACTCCCTCTGTGACCGCTAATGGTTTATTTTGTGTCAAACACCATCTTTTTGTTGGATTAGAGAGCTTTTTCCCCCCTATTTTTCCTCTCTTACCTTGGTAATGGGCACACGTACACTCCGGCCCAAATGTTTGTCACAGCTTTCAAATAAAGGCTGGCCTGAGATGGACAACAGTTATGACACTGGAGGGACTGTCAGAAACACTGGGCTGTAGGAGCTGGAGAGTGGAAACTGTATTTACATGTTCATTTGCCAGCTGTCACGGCCTGGTTGGTCTCCCTACCGTAGCCAACCAGTGACTGGTTCTACCTGCGGATATGGAGGGTGGGGGTGGGGGGGGGCGTAGGGCAGCAGGGTAACAACAACATTGGGCCTCAAAGAGCCTGCCTTTAGTTGATGGATTCAGACTAGATTAGCCGTCTGAATGTTGTAAAAGAGCTAGGTCTTACACCCAAGACTGGTATACTCTTCCTGTGGATCTGGATTCCTCAACCAATTGGTGAGGGTTTCCTGTGTTCCACCTGGCTTAGATTGAGTGCATGTTAGTGTGTCGTGGACCCGCTCTCCCGAATGCTTGTTTTAAGGAGCGTGTCAGAATGGACTACGGACATGATGCGCGAGCGTGTCAGGAAGTGTATTGTTACTCCTCGATTGTCTGTTCCATGGCCACATTTGCTGAACAATCAGCGTTTAAATGTGTAACGTTCACTCCTCCTCCATCTGTGCGATTCAACGTTTCAATCGTTCTAATGAAGCAATTACATCCTTTTTTTTAACAGAAGAAAATGTTTTGTGGAGGTTAGTATTATTTGATTTTCTGGCTGCAAGTTTCTGGATGTTGTCAGGGGCTGGAGCGCTGTCTGGAACCCTGTCTTACACACTGATCCAGAGCTTTCCAGAAATCTGATGGGTATGCAGGACATGGAAGAACTGGGACATGGGTCCAGAACCTTGCGTCATGGGGCAGTCCATTATCATGCCGAAACACCTGGGCACGGCAAAGGATGAATGGCACGACGGAAGGCCCTCAGGACCTTGTCGCCATACCTCAGTTCAACTTGCCATAGACAGAATATAATTGTATTTGTTGCCGGTAGTTTATGCCTGACCATACTCTTGTTAGCAACGCTGACATCAACAAACCACTCGCCAACTCAACGCCATTCGCTGCACTTCAACACCTGTAAGGTAGATGGGATCTTGGCAAATGGGCATAGCATTCACTAACAGAGATGTAATTAAATGGTGTGCATATGGAACATTTCTTTTATTTCAGCTTGTGAAAAATGGAGCCGACACTTTACATATCTTTGTTCAGAGCACTTTTTGCACCAATTTCTCATCCCATTGGGGAGGGTTTTCTTTGTTCCACCTGGCTTGGATTGGGAGTGTGTTAGTGTGTCAGTGTGTCGTAGATCCACTTTCCCCAAATGTTTGTTTTAACGGCATGTCAGACGGGACTAGGAGAACCAAACTGAAGTACAAATGGTCTGGAAGTGTATTCTTTGATAATCTATTGGCCGTCTGGCCCAAGCCATCAGATCGCACACAGAAATACATGGTTATTATATTAAAGACACCCCAAAGTAAAAAAATGTATTTGCACATGACATCTGTGAAGCTATGTTTTTTTTTTCTCCCCTATTAGTTTTTTTGGTCCAAATTAGAGCAAAGTTAATAGTTTTTTGTTTTGGTTTAACCACATGGTTTCACATGGCCCAAATTCTAACAGACCAAAATGTGTGAACAAAAACCATGTGGTCGGAAATGTCTTTTGCTCATTGGGTAGATAGGTAGTATTTGGTGCCAAATTAGAAACACAACCCCATGGACGGTAGCAAATGTCAAGTCTATGGGCTCACCCCTGAATGTATTGATATCAAAATCTCAGCCATTTTTGACTGTAGGCCGCCTGTACCAGTAATTGTATCAAGGTTGTCATACCACACAGACAGGTCTTTTTCATCCCCAGAGCTGTCACTTTGCGTGTGCCCTTTCATGTACTGTTTTAAAAATATATATATATACTTCAGTTTATAACTAAAAGGTTGAACACCTCAGAGTTTTTGTGGAATTTCTCCATCATTTCAGAGATGAAGACGCTCACTTCACTGCTGCTCCATGTCGGGTCTCTGCCAGCCATTATAATAACTAGCCAGTGATATGTGAGGCTTCATACCAACTGCCTGTAATGCATAGTGAATTCACCCTTTTGAGTCACTTCCTATATATTAGTCAGGCTACATTCTCACAAACGTTTCCCAACAATATTGAATGTTCATATATATATTTAAAATAAAATAATACAATTGTTGTGCACAATGGCTGCATGTTGCAGACTCCTCTAGTGAAAGGAGTTGGTAACACGTTATCCAAAGTGATTACCCCCACAGTGGGTTGCGTTCTTCTTAAAATGAACTCCCAGTCATAGTAGTGGGAAGTAGAGGTGCCTCCCTTCTGGGTCTCAGCCACCCCCTGCCAATGATATGAAATTCACTTTTACCGTGTGCAGTTCGTCTGTCCGTCGGGGCGTTTTACTTCACTACTCCATCTGTCCATTCCAGATCTGCTGCATCTGTCACCAGGCATTGTTTCCCATTGGTCTGTCACTAATCAACTCTCTTTAGCATCCTAAACCACATGCCATTTCATCCTGTAAACAAACAGACTCTTTGTCTCTAAATGTTTACTCCAGCCGTCTTGTTGTGGCTACTCATCAGCATGTATACTCCTCGTTTACTCTGCTTTTCCTCATGTGCTGTTTCATTCTGTGTGTGAATGGACCTGAAGAGTGATGGAGTTCTGTGTCACAACCATAATAAGCTGTCCGCTAGTTGTTCCTCTCTGTCTGTTGGGGGGCGACCCCTCCTCTTCGTCTCCTCCTCCCTGTCTTTATGTGTCTAATTAGAGTGGCTTGTAGGATGTGATTACAAAGAGTCGTCCAACTGACCCCCTCTCATCCGAGCAGCACCTCTGTCACACCAGAGGAATTAGCAGCTGCCTGGCCTTCTGATTAGCTGGGTTAGTAATTGTCACCAAGGGTAATAATTGGACAAGACACCCCCGGCTGTATAATTCAAGTCGGCTGTCTGTCCTTCCCACTGGTTCCTCGCCTATCCTAAAGTCTTCAGTCACGATGGGGGTTAGTCTCATCCTATTACACTGTTACCAGAGGGTCTGGTAACAGTGTATTTGATACACTGCCGATTTTGCAGGTTTTCCCACTTACAAAGCATGTAGAAGTCTGTCATTTTTATCATAGGTACTCTTCAACTGTGAGTGACGGAATCTAAAACAAAAATCCTGAAAATCACATTGAAGGATTTTTAAGTAATTAATTTGCATTTTATTGCATGACATAAGTATTTGATACATTAGAAAAGGAGAACTTAATATTTGGTACAGAAACCTTTGTTTGCAATTACAGAGATCATACGTTTCCTGTAGTTCTTGACCAGGTTTGCACACCCTGCAGCAGGGATTTTGACCCACTCCTCCAAACAGACTTTCTCCAGATCCTTCAGGTTTCGGGGCTGTCGCTGGGCAATATGGACTTTCACCTCCCGCCAAAGATTTTCTATTGGGTTCAGATCTGGAGACTGGCTTGGCCACTCCAGGACATTGAAATGCTTCTTACGGAGCCACTCCTTAGTTGCCCTGGCTGTGTGTTTCGGGTCGTTGTCATGCTGGAAGACCCAGCCACGACCCATCTTCAATGCTCTTACTGAGGGAAGGAGGTTGTTGGCCAAGATCTTGCGATACATGGCCCCATCTATCCTCCCCTCAATACGGTGCAGTCGTCCTGTCCCCTTTGCAGAAAAGCATCCCCAAAGAATGATGTTTCCACCTCCATGCTTCACGGTTGGGATGGTGTTCTTGGGGTTGTACTCATCCTTCTTCTTCCTCCAAACACAGCGAGTGGAGTTTAGACCAAAAAGCTCAATTTTTGTCTCATCAGACCACATGTACGCCGTCATGGACATGCGCTGGCTTGAGCAGGGGGACCTTGCGTTGCGCTGCAGCATTTTAATCCATGACGGCGTAGTGTGTTACTAATGGTTTTCTTTGAGACTGTAGTCCCAGCTCTCTTCAGGTCATTGACCTGGTCATGCCGTGTAGTTCTGGGCTGATCCCTCACCTTCCTCATGATCATTGATGCCCCACGAGGTGAGATCTTACATGGAGCCCCAGACCGAGGGAGATTGACCATCATCTTGAACTTCTTCCATTTTCTAATAACAGTTGTTGCCTTCTCACCAAGCTGCTTGCCTATTGTCCTGTAGCCCATCCCAGCCTTGTGCAGGTCTACAATTTTATCCCTGATGTCCTTACACAGCTCTCTGGTCTTGGCCATTGTGGAGAGGTTGGAGTCTGTTTGATTGAGTGTGTGGACAGGTGTCTTTTATACAGGTAACGAGTTCAAACAGGTGCAGTTAATACACGTAATGAGTGGAGAACAGGAGGGATTCTTAAAGAAAAACTAACAGGTCTGTGAGAGCCGGGAATTCTTATTGGTTGGTAGGTGATCAAATACTTATGTCATGCAATAAAATGCAAATTCATTATTTAAAAATCATACAATGTGATTTTCTGGATTTTTTTTTTGTCTCTCACAGTTGAAATGTACCTATGATAAAAATGACAGACCTCTACATGCTTTGTAAGTAGGAAAACCTGCAAAATCGGCAGTGTATCAAATACTTGTTCTCCCCACTGTAATTTGATAGGTGTTTGATATAATAATGCAATGTGGTTCTATAATACTTAACCTTTTATTTAAACTTGGAAATCAAGCTGTGGTCCAGGTCTCTCTTATATTTTATCTTTGTATTACTGCAATATAAAAATGTTATGCTTTGTTGAACTGCATAGTGGAATTCTTTCACAAATAGGCTTCGGTTTACTGTCTGCTACAGATCATCAGCTTTGATGCTGAATGTAATTGAACTGATTTTAACTTAATCAGTGAAATAAAAGGGGTGAGAGCCTCTTTCTCCATCAACGGGCTGTCACTGTTACCTTCTGTCAGTGTGTACAGTCAGTCACTCTAATCACATACAAACAGCTTTCTGTTGTCTCTCCCTGATATGGCTTGTTGAAACGTTCTATTGAATCCAGATGTTGTGGCCATGGTTTTGAAAGAGCAGCCTGTTGGCTGAACTTGATAATCCACATTCTGCAAATATAGATACAATATGGGGCTCCAAACTGCGACAAAATTGTCGGTTTTCACTGCCCTTTTTCTTGACTTTTTGAGTTGTTTTTTCATTGGTTTTAGTTAAATCATTTGATCAGACAGTTATGTGAATCATTGTCTTTGTTTCAAACTCTTGACTTGTTTCCTTTGTGAGTGTTGTGTGTGCGCCACTGACTCCCTGTCACTCACCCCTCCTGACCAGGGAGTTACTGTGACACCAGCATCCAGTTGGCATGATAGTTACTAGAAGGAATTACTGCTGTAACTAATCAGCTTTTACAAGTAAAACGTTAACAGTAATAATTAGGAGTTACTTGTAAAAAAAGAATAAGTAAAATTAGTCGGCTCATTTATAATTTGGCCGATTAATCGACGTCCATAGGACGTTTTACAAACTATTGCTATCGGCAAAACGCGCAGCCTCCATCGGTCACTTGCGACTTACATCACCTTACGATGAGCCGGAGGCTCCATACAAGAAGTCAAGGAAATGTCACTGTGTACGGTACCTGGGATCATTCCTATTTAAATGAAAGGTAACTGACATTATTAATGCATTAGACTGTAGATTGCTGCTCTACCGAAAGCAGTCTTTGTTTTTCTAGCAAGGTTGGTTGTTAGAATTTGGCTAGCAGTATTTGCAGGCCTACCACAACTATGGGCCAGTGGCTATATCTGATCATTTGGAGGCCACTTTTGCTGAAAATGTGCGCGTGGGATTAACTCCTGATAGTAATCTAAACTACTGGTAAAGACCCCATAGGATGGTACTCTTCCTTGATTTTATGAGAAACGAGCGCTGGCGAGGCGCTACAATAAATGCACGACCAACTTTAAATTACGTTCATCAGTATATACTACATACAAAAGAAAATCTCCGAAAGCAATTCTCCACTCCATGAAAAAACCTTCAACGCATTATACTGGCGATGGGCTAAACCTTGCGGTCCCAGGGTAAACGTTGGAACAGCTGATTGCACAGCAAGACTAACAAGTGGCATTCAAGTATCGGTTTTCAGTTTTTCTCCCCACTAAAGTTCTCTTTTGAATATATACCGCAGCACTATCCGTTCCTTGTTCACGATACTAGACACGCAGACAGGGAGGAAAAGAAACCATTCAACTTTTACTTTACTTACCAGTGTGGCGATCTATCAGTGCCATTCTATCCAGCCATGTAACTATCAATCATGAAATTGAATCGCACACTTAAGGATTCTCCTTACCCCGGGAATATGCACGGACATTAATGGTTTGTAAGAGTAGCATTACAATGTAAGGGGACGCGCAACAGAAGTAATCCTTCCTGGCCAGTGATACATCATTGTACAACTGTAGTTGTCCGGCAGATGAAAATATCAACGGCCAAAATGTTAGGTGGGAAATATGCCAAATAAATAGATGAGTCGCATACTAAATAGCCTAATATTGTTTGACCTATATGATCTGTTGCCTAGAAAACAGCGAGCCTCGGCTGTTTTCGTAAGACATTACTGAGTCTTTGGTCATGTGACCAAGCATGGCCCGAGATTCAAAAGCTGCACACCCCGGCAGCAACTCCAGCATACACGTTTAATATACATTTATATCCATACATTTTAATGTGGATTATCTAAATAGGAAATATGGTTGGAAATGACAAAATTCAAATTACATTATTAGTCAAAATATTTTACACCCGCTTGTTTCTTTTGTCGGTCAGAGTTGATCCGACAAAATAAGCATTATTTAAATAATAATGTTGCGAAATTAGGCTACATTATGGTGCATTGCAAAACAATTCTAATCTAGGTTTAAACATACTTACATTTAGAAGCAAAAGAGTTTCAGTAAATGATCTGCGCCTATAACTGTGGGCAGAGCTGTCAAACGCTCTTCTGCACCCAAGGCCTAGACATCCTGATGGAAACTTACATAATTCACATGGTATTTTTTGAGACGTTTCAAAGAGTGGCTTAAATATCCCTTATTCGGATTGGAAACTTGATTTTGTAATCAGATATTGTCCAATAAGAGTTGTCTATAGAATAATTGTGATCTGGCTCAAATTATTGTGATCAGGCAATTATGTAATAAATGCGACTGCCCTAGTTGTAGCCTGTTTGCAAAGATTGTGAAGACTTGATTCTGCTGACAAATTTAAATAGAAAAACATTTGTTTGATCATAATGTGTTTTATTACTGTTTAAATGTGGGCTATTATTTGGCTATTTAAAACATATGTCTGGCTATAGCTGTTCTTTATAGTCTAACGTAAACTCTTATATAGATCCCACCCATAGTGTAATTTTGCATACTAGAATCAGTCAGTTTGATGTTCAGTTCCAGATTTATTTGTTTATTTACATATTTTCTTTGACGTAGATGTTCAGTTCAACGATTATTCTGTTTCTAATAAATTCAAAGATTGTTCATTCTCGACAATGTCACACTTTTCACGGAGTGTGGTAGTACCAGCTTTTTTCTGCCCCAAACTATCATTATTCTATCTGCATTTAGAAATCCACTATCAGTCGACCTGTAACTAACATGGTGGCTTTTAAGTGGTGGCTAGTATGTTTCCTGCAAATTAAATTAGATTAAAGCTAAATTCAATGTGGCCTGTAATAATAACATTATATATTTTTCTATGTCTACTTGTTAGAAATGGTTTAAGCTACACATTTAAATATGTACTTTATCTTGAGTTTTCAGTTTATCATTCACCAGCAGTGGATCCTGGGGTGCTTTGGGCGTTACTGAGTAAATTAAATCAGTCAGAAGATGTTCTATCATTCAGTGAATAGAACAAGTCAAACATTCTATCACTAGTTCATCTTGACAGCATGCCATTGCAGAAGGTATTTAATGAAATGTATGATTGTAATAGCTACAACCCAATAATTACCTCCCTGCATTTGCAGAGAATGTTAGGTGTAGCGATGATTGCATTCTTAAGTGTTGCAAGTAGCAATTCTAGAAGGCCAACAGTGTAAATATAATATTTAGCCTGTTGCTAGACATAGATTAACACAACTGATGTTAATCTACGTCACCTTAGTCCTATCTGGAAAGAATGCCATTCTTATTGATGATGTAGACCACCCGAAGATGTTGCCTTAAATGATTGGAGGTAAGTCCTCTCCACTCTTGTTTTCTGTTGTCGAGCCTGATTGATCCGTCAACACACCAAGTCAGATTCTGCCAAGCCATTCCATTGGTTTTTATGTGAGACTGCCAGGACTGGGCAGGTCCCACTTAACCGCTTAGAAGACCATTTGATAAGCCACCCTGAAAGACCCACCAATCTCATTTAACTAGAAGCTTTTAGATGGACCTGTTGATTGGCGCGTTAAGAGTGGGTTAAAAGCCAGCTCAACGTTGGAGACCTTATTAAGTATTGAGACTGTTGGTAGCCTCCATAAAGGAGTTTGGTCTCTTACAAACAGCTCACTACCACACACATGGGTTGTTAGTACCACTGGAGAGATTCCAATAATCCTCACTGCACTTCATAGAGATCCCCTCGTATGCTTTTCAATGTGTTGCTCCCAAATCCCTTAACCCTGGCAGTTCAGTGTTTTTCTTGTCACCGGATCCTCATGACTTGTGCCTTGGCAGTCCGTGTGAGTGGCAGATGAAGAGCTTATATGTAATTTCACAAAGCGCTTCCTCACTGTGTTCAGGCTTGTTGGCAACCCTCTCATCTGTAGAACAAAAACACGATGAAGTGCCTGGATTTGAGGGCTGTCACACGACCTGGGAGACGGTGACCTCATTAGGTGTAGAACCACCTCCAGTGTGCCTCTGTGTGAGGGTTGGCGAGCTGTGCGGCCCCCGGACGCTGCTCCCTCCGTGTGAGGAAAGCCATCCATCAGCACCCACTCCTCCCCTGAAGCCCCTGTCCTCCCGGTCGACCCAGGCACTAACATGCCTGATAGCAGCCGCTGGCTCTGGAGCTGTTGATTTATGGGACTGTGTGGTTGCCACGGCATCTAACCCGATGCCAAGAGCTCTGACTCGTTGGTCCTCTTACAGCAGGGCACCACCGTCGGGTCTGGGGCACGTTTGGTCTTCGATCTGTGACTCACTCCAGGGACCCCTTATGGCGTGTGGATTCATTTGTTTAATGATAGGTTAATCTAAGTCACATGCTACTAACCTTTTAATTAATTGGGCTGTGCTCAGCTCATTGGGTTACCTCAGAGTTCATGCGGTTGTCCCATTGGAATAAGTTAAGCCTGTATCCAAAACTCCAGATTCATCGGTCAGCATCTTGATTGATGAATTTGTTTGATTCTTGAAGTTCTTTACTTTTCTACAGTGCTACAGTTTGTGTGCTTTTCTACAGTTTGTGCGTGGAGGTCTGCAGAGTAGCTGTCCTCCATTGAGTCCTGGATAGAGCAGGGGTGGATGTCTGGGGTTTTGCACTTTTGAGATTTAACAGAAATACTTTGGGGATCACTTTGTTTCAGATTTCAGTTGTGACTCTTCTGTGGAAATGGGAGGTGTGGAGAAAGGAGAACCTGGGTCCCCAGTGAGAGCAACATGATTCCCTGGTTCCTCCTGCTCCCTGACTGTGGGTCTTGTTCTCTCCCTCCGCAGAACAATGCAGATCAAGTGGCGTTCCAGGTGGGAGGGGGTCTCTCTGCTCTGGAACAGATTCTGCAGGTTGTCACTGCAGCCTCCAGTCCCACTGCAGTCCCTCGCATTCCACTTAAGTGAGTACCAGCTCTTATAGTCAAACATACTGTAGCTCCTGTAAAACACAACATTTCGATTAGAGGGTTTTACACAAACTACTAGTGGTGAGAGGTTAACTTCAAAATATATGTATACTTTTTTTGGATTCAATTAGTCGGATTTCATTTCAATACTTTTTTTCGCGCAACATGCTATATCTCTAAAGATAATCAAATAATTCACAAGGGAATCTGGAATGAATGAACTGGGATGGTGGCCTTTAAGGACTTGTAGTTTTATACTCTAAGTTTAGCACAAACAAATGATGGTTTTGAACTACCCAGGCCATAATCCATTGCGCACCAGACACAAAATATGTTGACTTTTGATGGCACATCAAAGTATAAAATTGCAATATAAAACTCTGAATTTTAGTTTTTGGGGGGGCAATTCATTTGCAATAATGGATAATGTGTGAAAGCCCCCAAAACAGCAATTAAATGTAATTATTTTGTATACAAATGTACACATACTGAGCATTTTATTTGGTATATTGGTGCTGCTAGTTTTGAATACACCAAATCTATACAACGTTTACATACGGAGAGGTGGGGAGCATTTAAGATACAGATTTAAGATGATCGGGTGCTGGAATGACAGTGGTCTATGGTCAAAGGTTGCCTTGAATTACTTCCAGCAACAGGTTGTACTGTGTATAATAGGGACTTCTCAAGGTGGATGAGAAAAATGCTGCACCAATAGAATATGTTTGACAATCCTCATGTATCTTTCTAAGACAGCTGGATAGTACAGTTGTTTTTAAAAGCACTTATGAATGTGGGTATATCACTGTGGGGTAAGAGAGTCAAGGTAAGAAAGAAATGGACGTAAAGGCCTTAACTCTTCCCAGCAAGGATATTTGGAGGCTCCATTACAAGGCCAGTGTTCTTGCCTACTGTGAAGCGAGGGGAACTGCCTGTTTCTACTTTCAGGCAATGATCAAACTCTAAATCCCTCATAAAGCTCTTTGTTCTGCCACCTCTGGTTGCTTAGCTGTCCCACCCATATGGAATGGCAGCTCCTGTTCAGCCCTGTCAAAACTCTTCTCAATCCGGGCTAGTGGAACACACTTACCTTTGAAGATATGACTGTAAAGTCATAAAACTTAGAAACCCCTACCTTTTCAACTAGTAAAATCTAACATAACTCCATTATTCAAAGTATAAACGTATCACTCTCCAAGTGCATGTTTAATAGCGAGATAAGACCGGTTGTAGAAAATGGATTTGAATAGGTTTTAAAAAATATATATATTGGTAAATGGCATTTGACATGTGTAAACTTGTCATCAGTATCTTTAGGTCTCCTGTAGATAAACAAGACTTTTGCATCCACTATAAAACAGACTTATAGTGTCAACATTTATACTTTTTAACTAAACATGTGCTTTTTTAGAAGACAGCCTTTTGTCAGTACTGAAGCCCATATAATTGGCATGACATGGACACCATTTATTAATCCTTGGAATGGAAAATGTGTATTTTTGCAATATGTAATGAATTCTTGATCCTCCAGACATCTCACACACACACACACACCGTGTTGAGACTGGATTGAAGCAACTCAAGTAGCCAAAGAGCCACAGCCCTGGACAGGTTTGTCTTCCATGCTGAGAATCGGGACGTAGGACAGCAACTGTTGTGTCCTGAGCCATGAGCCAGCAGTGTCCGCCGTCTGACCTGGCCTAAAAACCCCTGAGCCCAGTCAGCTGTTGTGGAGAGGCGCTGAAGATCCTCTCCCTGACCTACTTGACAGCTCTCCTCTGTTTACAGTTGGTGTTTAAGTGAGCTAACCTCAGGCCAGACTTTTATTTCTCTGTTTAAAGGCCTATCAGCCCTTTAACTTCTTTCAATGCAGATCATTTATAATAAGTACATCTTTTATAGATGGGGAAAGTGATTACATTTTGGTAATCTATTTGTGCTTATTCTTTTTTTTGTTGATATACAGAAAGGCCATGTGTCTAATTCATCAGAGAAGCAATGTTGTGGTTTTGTTTTGGGGGTCTGGAGTTAGGAGCTGCCAGTAGATTAGACCGCTGTTATCACAACACTAGGGTTCTCTAATCATTAGAGTCTAATGGACTGGAATGGCATCTCTCCTCTACTCATTAGCATTTACGGTTAGCAAAACCTTCACTAATGGACAAACACTACTTATATTTATAATGCTTTTATGTGCAAGCCTTGTGTTTATTGATTTATTTACTCTTTACTTCCTTAATCACTAATCCTGGAAAATGTTAAGGAGACTTTAGTATTGTGAGGAATTTGATTAACTTAAATTCTAGGAGAATGTTTTTCACTCTACAGAGTTGCTGCTAGAAGTATTTTGGTGTGGGACACCACACACACTGCTGTTGCTGTGCTTTGAGGGAGACACTAGATTATAAGGAAGGAAATGGAAAAGGAGTCAAAGTAGATCAAAAGCTCTTGGTTCATCTTCGGCAGCGCTGCTTGTCCAGTCAAAAACTGAAGTGTGCCATGTAGTGATAATAGAATGTCCTCCCAGTAACCTTCCTTTATGACTCAATTGCTATCTTGTCTGAGCATGTTGAGAGGAACTTCTCCAGAGCTTCTGTAAATACTCTGTATCTGAGGACATGTCTAGTATAGTATGAAGGGGCAGCTCAATATTAGGAATGTTCAAATATAACCAATAAAAATCTCAATACTTTCTTCCAGTTTTTAGTATGTAGGTTTTCCACTTGATGTCAACCAATAATAATTCATGATAAGACCATGATAATGATACCAGTAGGGTGTGTTTAAATCTGTTTACTGTCTGATCTTTTTCTGAGTTAAAATAAAAAACAAAAATGTTTTTGATCATGTCATTACATTTTCAATTGAAATGAAAACTCTTAAATCCTGGTTCTATAATCCTCTTGTTCACATATCGTTCAAACTACAGGGCTTTTATGCTGTCTTTTATGTCTGAGACTAGTTGGGACTGCAACCGGACAAGTGTAGATCGTTTTAGCTTGACTGCTACAAGGGTGATAAGCGTATAGTTTACAAATTGAGGTGAACCACAAACGATTAGATCTGGACTTGAACAGAGGCTCAGGGTATCTTTTGTTTCTTTAAAGCGGTGTCTGTTCTAATGTTCAATAATACATGAATTGCATTCCTTCTTGCACAGTGTGTCCAATCATCACTTCTAAACATGGACTTTTCTGTATTACTGCCTGCAATTGAATCTATGCTGACCTGAAACAATCGGAGCACTGAGCTGGAGCACTACCTGAATCAGATGCAGTTCATTCTCAGGCCTGAGGTTGTTGGATCCCTGAGAGAAAGAGCTTGGATCCCTGAGAGAAAGAGCTTTGATCTTTGGCCTGAACCTGTGAAACATCTCCAGATGACATCAATCCAGCCACTGCCTCAGACACACCCGGCCCCTCCCTCAGACACACGCAGCCACTCCCTCAGACACACCCAGCCCCTCCCTTACGGCCAGCCCTCACAGTAGTCCTGCACATGGTTCCGCGTGTTGCTCCGTCCCACATACTATAACCTGTAATGGGGAAGTCAGGTCAAGTTCCGCCGAGGGAATATTAAGAGATAGTGATGAGATCCAACACAACGACATGGCCTGTCTTTCCACTAATCGCTGTTGCTCATCTCGATGGCGGATGGCGTAATGGTCTGTTTGTGAGACAGACGCTAACCCCAGCACTCGCTACATTATCTGTTTACAGTAATGCTGCTGTATTGATCGCCTCCTCTCAGATAAGCTGAGTGATTTACAAAAAAGTCCACAGCAGAGTTGGACATGCTCTGGCAATATTGCCCCCTTGGGAGGCCCCTCCCATCTTTGTACCATTACATTAATGAGCTAATTTCTCTGCTAGTCCCTGTGTAACCCTGTGGCCGCTGGCTCCATGTCTAGACTAGCAAAGCCACGACTCCTGTTAACATCAATATCACACAGTATTTAGAAAATACTGAAGATGTCAGACATCCATTATCCAAGTGGTCATGTGACGTCTCCTTAATTGTTCTGCATCTAGAGCAAAATGCAATTTCTTTTAAAAAGAAATTGGCTGGGTACCTCATATGCTTCATCACATTTATATTAAAATTGACATTCAAATTTCAAGGTAAAAGGTCATTTGATGAATAGTTAACTCTCTTTTCCAGCAGTAGGTCCACAATGATCTATATTGATGAGTGCTTTGTGACTGTGAGCCCTACTCTGTGTGTGAATTGAGAGTGTGTTGTGCTCCCTGGAGGTGAAGGGGGCCAGGCTGTCTAAAAGAAGCTGAGCTAAATAACCACAGCACCACAGCTCCCCTCTCTGTCTATGAAGACACTTATCTTCAGCATCACCATAAAAAAAGGTTTGGGCCCAATCTGGAGGTGTTTATTTGCCAAGGTCTTTTTGGTCCTGTTTTGAAAATGTATCTGACATCCTCTTTCAAGAAATGACTGCCAAAATGAAAGATGAAAGCAACATTTCTACATCCAGTAATTCTCAGATGTGTAATTACGTCAAGTGAATGTGGATGCATTCTTCAAACGTTCCAACCTTGTGTCAGCTAGCAGACTGTTCATGGGGCATGTTCCTTTTGTCCCAGTAGGGGTCAGTGGGGAGTGGAGAGATCGTTCCTGTGATATCTGGGCTCAGTCCCAGAGCCTGTCAGCATATGGGCCCCTCTAGGGCTGCTGGAAATTAATTCAGAGAGGAAAAGCCAGCATATTAGACTGAACTAACCTATCTGTTGGGCTGTAGAGGCAGTCGTATAAACTTAAGAGTAGCATCTTTAACAGACTTCACATTGCACCCATTTTACTGCATATGCACCTAAATATTTTGCTTGGTGACGTGGTTAAAAATAAGTATGTCATACAAAAAAACACCTACATTTCCCACCTAGGATGTTATTTGTTCCTTTGGTGTTAGGGAGAGAGCATTTGAGGATCCAATTCAATATTGCTGTCCGTTTCCTCAGTGATGTCAGGTGGAACGGGGGCCCTACAGTACACTAGTGAAAATGGATCAGCTCATAGTGTCCTTCTCAACGGTGCAGTAACACTGCTGTCCTAGGACTCTACACCTCAAAACGCCGCTGTAGTTTACCGCCCGTGTCACATGGCCCAGGGTATCCTGGGAAATCAAAGCTTCTACCTGAGGATTCATTTCAGGATGTTGTTATAGGGTATGAGTGTGTGAGCGTGCCTGTGTGTGAGATGCGTGACGGCTCATCAGATTTCTCTCAGTTCGTACCCAGCCAATGTGGCACAACCGGCAGAATGGACATCTTGGAAGCCCTCAGGGTATCGGAGAGATCAACAGCAGAATCAAATTAAATGTCATTTAGGTAGCCGTGAATGAAGGGATTGTTTGACAGCACCGTAAAATGGATTTGTTCCTCACCTTGTATTTTGGCTTAGGATTTGTTTTCTTTCCCTGAACACACATTTTCCCTTTTGAAAAGCGGTGATTCAACCTGATCTGGAAGTTGGTCAGATTTCTGCAACATTGCCATGGTCAGACTTGACTGGGCCCATAGGAATAGCACAGAGACATTGGGAAATGTGAGCTTGGGGTTCAGTTGGAACAATCTCGTGCCTGATAACCCAGTGACAAAAAGTATAAAGACACTTTCATGGTCGATGTCCTATTACCTTTGAAAGAAATGAAGACCTAGACTCTGGAAAATTGAAATATCTACCTGTCAGGGAAGTAAACTTGGTAGTTTCCCAGCACCTTGAACGATTATGTTGTTTCTGTTTTGTTCATATGTCACTAAGAAAATACAAATCATGACCTTTGCCCTAGTTTTTCCCAGCCATCTGTCTATCAGCCCCTGGGATACTCTATGGATTTTGGTATGGTTTAAACGTAAGAGATTTAATTCAACCCCAGAGGTCAGTGACACTTCCAGTCCCCCAGCCCTGTCATGTACAAGCCTGTTGGCCACCCAAGCAGATCCCTTGTGGCTTCATATTCTAGGTCTGTTCCTGGGGTCTGTCCCAGGGTAAGCCATGTCTCTAGGCTCTATCTGGCTGTGTACAGAACTTCCTGTCCCCGGCCGCGTCCGAACAGGAGGGTGGTCTGCTGGGCTGTGACCGGCTAGCCGACTGAAGTTACGCAGTTTAGGGTAGGTGAGCAGATTATGCTGTTAATTATCTACATCTCTTCAGGCTTCTTCCTCCCCCTATCTTTGTCTCTCTGCCTTTTCCCCCAGTCTCCCCATACAACTAGCCAGTATATAGAAGCAGTGGAACCTAATCCTGTGTCTACAAGATAAGGCTTCATTATTCCCAGATTAACAATGTGCCTGTTGTGTCTCCCGCTTAATGTAGTCTGGCTTGTGGTGCTGGTCTGGCAGAAGGGGTGGCACACTGTCACTGAGGCCCAGAGATGCATAGGTGGAGGAATGCTGGCTGTTATGGTGGAAGGACTGGCACACGTGGGTCAACTCTGCCTACATACTTCACCAGTAACTCAACACTATCTAGCACTTTACTAAATGGCTCCTCAAAATGTTGACACGGGCTGTCGTCATGGGAGCACGACAACCGAGGTTCCAGGAGATGGGATGATATCAGGTGCCATGCTAATCAAGCTCAATTAGGTGGGAGGGAGTTAAAGGCCGATCACTGAGATGGCTCATTGTATGAGCCGCTGTAAGGGAATTACTCTAACATGCCTCTGACAGTCTTGCAATTTGTTCAAAGAGTGCTTAAGCCATGCCTAATTAGCCGTGTTACAAAGCGATTCCATGCTCATTACCGGAGCAGTCCTCAGAGTCGATTGGGAGACGTCAGTGGGAAGTTCATGACTCCAGATATGGAATAGAATCCTAGACTGAAACAATGAATATAACGGATTGATATTAATATACAAGAAATTGTACATGAATGAATCTGCAACATCCTTGATATTAGCATTTTCTTCTAACATTAAGGATTTTCTTCTAACATCATACAGCAATTTCTTTGTTTAGATCCATCTTAGTTTCTTTCACATATGGTTGTATAGAATGGAATCAGGCGACAGCTGGTTTTCTTGCTAATAAGATTAGAGTAAAGAAATTAGGCATGTGCCCTTTAATCTTCTGGTTAACCGTGGCAGCAACTTGGGGACTGGTCTGTCCCCCAGTCTTTTTGTGACTAATAACATTCTGTGTGGATGGATCAGACTAAGGTAATATGGGCCAAGGTGATTTGTCGCCTAGCTAATATTTAAAATAAATGTTCTAAATATTGTCTTATCCTGTTTGTCATTTTCTCCTTCACCCTCCATTTAGTATGGGTTTATGTCTGCTCTCATGCTTTCTCACTTGTCATCATTGCTAAACGTGTCATGTAGGAGAATGTCAGGGTGGTAACGGGATCATTTTACCTGCCCCAGGTCATCTGACACCCTCCTATTGTGTTGTTGTATTCAATAAGGACATTCCATCACAGTATCTGGTGGAATCATCACCCAAAGCAGCCTTTCTTCTTACTGAGTCAGCCATGAAAATGACCACAGCCCATTTCATCTCTATGTTCAGTATTAAAACTAGCATTTTATCCCATTTGGGCAGTCTTTTTGGAAATTCACCCACCAGTACTGATGGCAGTCCAGACAGCACAGTTGGTTGTGGCTTTCACGTTACTATAGAATGTGGAATTGTATTTTCTTTGTCCTCTACAGATTAAGGAGTGATGGATTAAGGAGAGTCTGTTAATATGCGTTTTCTCAGTGAGGAAATGTTTCAAACATTTTATTTAGCTGTAAAGCCCATACACATGGTATATGATACAGTCAGATTTTACCTACATAGTGCCTAGCTTGCCTGTTTGGAAACATTCCCATTACTCACATAGTTATTGTCACATTATTACCACATTTCTGTCGGCATTATACTGCAATGTCAAGAATGATATGGAACAAATTTCCGACCTGCCCACTGTCACAGGAAGCAAGCAGAACATTTTGGTCACAAGGAAGTTATTGACAGGCCTGTTCACCTAGGCCTGCATCAGTCTCTGCAATGTTCTCTCTATATGCCAACAAGGTTAGAGTGGAAATACGTTGCAGATGTTAAGGTTTCAGTAGATATCAAAATGTTTACCAGTTGAAATAAACATGGCCTACTTTAGAATAGGAAAGACAGATTCCATTCTTCCTCAGAGCAGATAGGACATGCCACTCTGCTATTGGCTAAAATATACAGTTGTCAGAAAATATTAACTGATGAAAGAAGGGCAAGTGGGAGCAGCAGTAGGAGCAGAATGATTGGTCAGTTATCTTTGGCATTCATCTTCTCTGGGGCTTGTTTAAAGCAGACGTAATACAGAGGCATGCTCCGCTCATTGACTCTCTGCTCAGCTCAGCCTGGCCGTAAACCCAGCCCCGGAGGCTCTGAGCTAAGGAGCTGCTGAGAGGAGCGGCCTTATCTGCACAGGGGAAACACTGCAGAGGAAACACTGCAAGAGCATACTTTAGATTGGACTGCCTTAGATGCTGTCTTGCAGATTGTACCCAGCAGCTCCTCTGGTCATACTGAAAACCGGTCTTATTACTGTCCGCCTGGGGCCAACAAGCTCACTCGTAGCAACGGGGTCTCACTGTAAACACTGGATGTTGTGTTTCCCCCTCTTACTCAGTGCTGTACAAACCTTCCATAGATACAACTGTACCTTAAGGAACCTCTAAACAGGCGGAGTGGTGACTCCAGGTTGCCGTGTCAATGCACGCGGCCAAACTCCGACACTGTAACAGCGGCTTTGCTTCGAATGCTCGGCATAAAGCACAGTGCTCTCCGCTGAATGGTTTTGTTTGACTTGCGACAGGTGATTAATGTTGTTCTCCCTGGGCTGGTCGTTCTCTCTCTCCACCCAGGTCCCTGTGTGCTGCTGTGAACACCTACTATCTGGCGTGCTCTCACTGCCACCTCAACTGCTCATACGTTCTCTTCAGCAACAAGATAGCCTTCCTCATGGATCTGCTGTTGCATCAGCTTACAGTAAGTCACAGCGCCGTCCAGAACCATCTCCAATTATTGCCAGTATTTCAAAAATAATGTTGCATTCAATAGATGTTCTCTCCAGCAGTGTATATATTTTGTTCGATGAACTTTGTCTGGTGCTTATAGTTATGTCACATGGCATGCTCTGAACTGTGGTTTGATTTCCCAAGGACCAAGCTGTTAGAATGTATCCCACCCAATGTATCTGTCTCTGTAAATTCTCCTTTAAAAAAAACGGACCACCTCACCGCCGTTTGTTCCTTCCTGGCACCGTGTTAATAAAAGACAGAGAGAGAGAGAGACACGCGCTTACAGTTCAAACACCGGGCTTGTCACTGCTTCAACCTCAGTCACACAGATACTTCTGGGCTTAGGGAATGAGAGACCAGCCAGGCAGAATGGTGGCTGGGTTACAAGTCAGCCCGTATCCTTCAGCACTCTCTCAGAGACTGTAAACATCAGCCAAACATCTAACGGAGGCGGCTGCACACGCTACAGACAGGACAAGGCACAGACGTGAGCTTTGCTACATGCATGAACTCTACTGGGGCTTCCTTCTCCAGCCCTGAGTTCCAATCCACAGCAGTCATATTTCCTGAGGGCATGGAGGGGGAGGTTAACCTGTATGCTTGAGTTTAAATAAAACATATCCCCACAGCTGCTCTGACGACTGACATGTTGAACAGCAAAATGCAACGTTTTCTAGACCTGTTGGATACTCACAAAGATGGTGCTCATGAATAGACCATGTAAAAGTGTGTGTGTGTGTGTGTGTGTGTGTGTGTGTGTGTGTGTGTGTGTGTGTGTGTGTGTGTGTGTGTGTGTGTGTGTGTGTGTGTGTGTGTGTGTGTGTGTGTGTGTGTGTGTGTGTGTGTGTGTGTGTGTGTGTGTGTGTATGTTTGTTTGGATCTGGGTGGGGGTTGCGAGTCCCGCTGTCTGTGCTTGTCCTTCTTTAATTAGATTTGTGGAGAATGTTGGTGGATTTACTAACGCTGTCAGCATGCTGCCCTAACCATTAGTATAAATTACAGTGGGGAGAACAAGTATTTGATACACTGCCGATTTTGCAGGTTTTCCCACTTACAAAGCATGTAGAAGTCTGTAATTTTTATCATAGGTACTCTTCAACTGTGAGTGACAGAATCTAAAACAAAAATCCTGATAATCACGTTGTATGATTTTTAATTAACTAATTTACTTAATATTTGGTACAGAAACCTTAATATTTGGTACAGAAACCTTTGTTTGCAATTACAGAGATCATACGTTTCCTGTAGTTCTTGACCAGGTTTGCACTCACTGCAGCAGGGATTTTGGCCCACTCCTCCATACAGACTTTCTTCAGATCATTCAGGTTTCAGGGCTGTCGCTGGGCAATACAGACTTTCAGCTCCCTCCAAAGATTTTCTATTGGGTTCAGGTCTGGAGCCTGGCTAGGCCACTCCAGGACCTTGAGATGCTTCTTACGGAGCCACTCCTTAGTTGCCCTGGCTGTGTGTTTCGGGTCGTTGTCATGCTGGAAGACCCAGCCACGACCAATCTTCAATGCTCTTACTGAGGGAAGGAGGTTGTTGGCCAAGATCTCGCGATACATGGCCCCATCCATCCTCCCCTCAATACGGTGCAGTCGTCCTGTCCCCTTTGCAGAAAAGCATCCCCAAAGAATGATGTTTCCACCTAATGGTTTTCTTTGAGACTGTGGTCCCAGCTCTCTTCAGGTCATTGACCAGGTCCTGCCGTGTAGTTCTGGGCTGATCCCTCACCTTCCTCATGATCATTGATACTCCACGAGGTGAGATCTTGCATGGAGCCCCAGACCGAGGGAGATTGACCGTCATCTTGAACTTCTTCCATTTTCTAATAATTGCGCCAACAGTTGCCTTCTCACCAAGCTGCTTGCCTATTGTCCTGTAGCCCATCCCAGCCTTGTGCAGGTCTACATTTGTATCCCTGATGTCCTTACACAGCTCTCTGGTCTTGGCCATTGTGGAGAGGTTGGAGTCGGTTTGATTGTGTGTGTGGACAGGTGTCTTTTATACAATTAACGAGTTCAAACAGGTGCAGTTAATACAGTTAATGAGTGGAGAACAGGAGGGCTTCTTAAAGAAAAACTAACAGGTCTGTGAGAGACGGAATTCTTATTGGTTAGTAGGTGATCAAATACTTATGTCATGCAATAAAATGCAAATTCATTATTTTCATATCATACAACGTGATTTTCTGGATTTTTGTTTTAGATTCCGTCTCTCACAGTTGAAGTGTACTTATGATAAAAATTACAGACTTCTACATGCTTTGTAAGTAGGAAAACCTGCAAAATCGGCAATGTATCAAATAGGCCTTGTTCTCCCCACTGTATGTTTTCAGATGTTTTACCTGACCTTCTCCTTATATCTACATCTTAACATCTTCTGCGCACACACACACTTCAAAATGGCACCCTTATCTCCATGGGGTCATTTTCTCTTGGCTCCTGTCACCAGAATGCCTTTGGTCTTTATACTCCCACTGTATATAGCTTTGTTCATAAAAACTGTATTCCTATACTTGTGCTCTTGGGAGAAACAGTTTACAAAACCTAACATTAAAAAAAGTTCAGAATTATGTCAACAGCCCATATTTCTATGGGGAGCATTTAGTTCAGCCAGAGCAGGGTCAGTACAAGCTTTCACCTAATTAGGGTTAAAATGACAGAAAACATGTTAATTAAGGTGCAACTTTGAAGTTTGCTGGTGCATCTGTGGTTTTCCTCTGGTTATGTCAGTCCCTGAGAGATCATAGAGACCTATTTATAACCGGTCAGAAAAGTCCAGAACATCACCTTTGAGACCATGCTCATATGTTAGACTAAACCAGCCCACTAAAAGTCATTGCCAGGTTAAATTTATTTCAGTTGCTCAGGTATAATGTAAATAAAACCCTTTATACAGAAAGAGGTTGTCATAATCTAACGTAATTAATTCTGACAATTGTTCACTTGAACTACTCCCGAGACAGTTTATTCTGGACTGTTCCCCTGATCCAAGAATTGCAATGTAAAACCATACTATTTTCTAATGTAAGTTTATATACATTTAGTAATCTTAACATGGTGTCTTTGTTACCACTCTCTAATATCTGAGGAAGCCCAGTGGAAATGTTCTTTAGACTGCTGCATTTTCTCTTTGCCGTCCCCAGAGGTGTGATTCTTTTAGTTTTTTTTTTACATTTGTTACAAGGCTGGGATTATCTTTGCCACTTAGGAAATGTGACCGGAACTTCTGAAACCGTGTTTGCGCTCCCCTTTTTCAGTACCACGGAATAATGGTGAAGACAACCCTCCCGTACATGGCTCTGGTTCAGTGGTTTTCTCAAGTCATCAGTATCCGGTTGCCTTGCCTTGTTACCAGGGAGGGAATACCTCTGAGGCCTCTCGTATGGCAGTAGTAACATTCTGGCATGGCCACAGTAATCAAGTCCCACTGTGTTAACCATTAGTGTATAGCCCACACTTTATTCAGAATTAAATAGTGTGTGGTTGGTTTAACTAATGCCTTATCAACAATCCAACCTGTAAAAACCGCCTTTGCTAGGAAGCAGTAGAAGGGAGTACTTCCTTGTGTCTTTATTTTATCGAAAGTAGGTTGGGTTTCATTGGCCCGGTCTTTTGATGAACTCGACTGTTTGTGAGTACTGTGACTCTCCGGGTAAGTAGAGGACTCCACAGGCTGACAGTACAGCCATGGCTCCGGGATACAGGCCTGATGAAGAGAACACGTATAGCTGCTGTTACTGCCCGACACGGGGAGGTTCGCGGAACTCACCACTCTTGTTCTCCCTCAGCTTTTTGTCCCAGATGAAGACAAGTCCATTTTTGGTCGTGGTGTGAACAAGCAGGTGTTTGAGGGACTGACTACCGGCCTGCTGCAGACCACTGCTGCTGTCCTGAGATTCCTCCGTCCCCTTGACCCTGAGGGAGACCTTGGAGAAGTGCCTCGTATCCTGTCCCCAGACGGCAAGAGCAAGAGCACCCCCATGGAGCCCTTCAACACACGTGCCCAGGATCTCATCAGGTGAAAGCCCTTCTCTCATCAGCTTTGTACTGCTTTTACCTCTTACTCGTCCCTTTTCTCTGTTTTTATTTGGGGATCCAACAAATAGACATGTTAGTTAGCCAGAAATAGCCTTGTATTGTCAGATTATTTTCTTTCTTACCAGAGGCTTGGAGTGGTCCTGAGATAAGTTGTCCCTTGGCATCTGTCCAAATGTTTCTTTCTTCATACATTGTACATCAAAATTCCCAAAGTAATATGTATTTTTTAGTTAGTTTTTCTTTTTCCTTTGGGCAACATGAACAAAAAAATACTCCTGGAAGTTTGCAACATCTCCTGAAAGTGGCCTTTGAGTAGCTGGGGCTGTGGGCTCTGTCTGTCTGGGTACTGTGGGATGGTGAGGAAAGGCAGGCCCAGAGCTTCAGGAAGACTGGAGTCTTCCCACCATCCCTCCCACAGCCATGATTCATCTGACTGGAGCAGCTGCACAGGGCCCAACACTCATACAATGACCCAGTCGTAACCCTGGAGACAGGGGAGAGCCTGAGAAAAATGCTGACGTCAGACTAGTAATCCACACAGAGCAATGGAAGATTTACCTCAACTGCCTCGAATGATGTAGGGAGGAAATAAGATTAAAAAGATGGCTACTTTTGCAACACCATCATGGTGAACTGTAGATCACAAGAGAACATCAGCATTCCCCTTACTACTGCTTCATTTGTCATTACTTCAGTCACCAGGCTTTGTATAGCATTTGTCTTATAGCAGTGTCATAAATATACAGCTGCACGTAGCTTATCAGTTGAGCAAAAGGGGGAAGGTTGAATACTGAACTGCTTTTTGAAGGACGTAGGGCCTAGCATTGTGAACAATTGTGTGTGGAAAGCTCTTTTCAGGTCTAGTGGAGCTGTGGAGGAGGATGATTTAATAACAAGGGGCCGTGGTTCAAGTGTCAGATGACCTATTGTGGAGTTTACCGATGGGAGCAATTAAGGTTAAGAGCCTTGCTCAAGGGCAGACTAACAGATTTTTCACAGCGTAGCCTCAGCTATTCAAACCATTGAACTTTCTTCCGTTCTACCCACTAGGTTATCTGCCAAGACAAGGGAGTAAAAAGACCCATAGCGGTTAACTAATAGATGCCTGTATTTGAGAACAGTGGCAGGCTTCCTGATTCTTGACTGAGTGGTGTGTTACATCTGGGAGGTCTTGTGATTGACAGCTGAGCCTCCCTGTCTGTCTGTGTGGAAGGAGGGTGGGAGGTGCATACCTGGGCTGTGAGGTAACTACAGGTCAGCAGACTGTCAGGGGCCTAGCTCTGGGCTTGCACAGGGGGGCACAGCCGGCCTCTAATGATGCTGTTACCACTGATTTGTGGCTGACAGAGCAGAGGGAGCATGATCATGAGACCTGTCATTGACAAATTGGAGATATCACAGTAATAACAGGGAGGGCTTAGGTGAGATATCACATTTCAGCGGTGCTGCCGGTGAGTTAGGCTCAAGGAATTTTCAGACGGCCAGCGGAGAGTTGCAGAATTCTCCTCCAAGTGCAAGGAGTTTGTGTCTCTCAAGCATCTACTGCTTTCACACACAGGGTCACAGTCACCGATGACCAGGAAATAAACATTAACCTTAATCATTAAGTTGAAGGCCCAGTTATTTCCCAGGAACGTTCACACTCTAACTTCTCCAGGCGACTCTGGGTCCCGCCAGGCTCACTGAGGTAGAGTGAGTGTGCCCATCATTCCCAAGGATGCACGTCTTCCTCGTTGGAGAAGCAGTTTGGAAAATTGTTTGTTGCAATGAGGTGGGCTGTAGAGAAAAGTGGTAACAACAAAATTAGAATGATAAATAAGCGCTTCACACAATGACCTTCCATAGTGGCCACGCCCTCAACTTGGCTACTTGTGTAAAAACATCCTTAATCTGACACTTTTGCCCATTTTAATGTGCCGCATAATTATATATTATTCTATTATAGAAAATACCATGACTGTTTTCTCATGAACTGTAAATGTTATTTGAACCGTCTGATACAGCATATCATATTAGTGATATCATCATCAACCTGCTGCATATGCCTTAAAAATATAAATGTTCTTGTGTTCTTCATGTCTTAATGGGCTTAAACCCATTAAGACATATGGGTGGAATATCTGCCATCATCTGTTTGAGGTTCAAGTAAATTTTGGGTGTAATGGCGTTGACTGATGACTGACATGAATACATAGCTTTTACAACTTCTGGATGGGAGTTGCAGTCCAGTTATTAGAAAATAGCTTGAAACGGGAAAGATTGCCTATGTACACAACTCATGCCTGTGTGTGAGAATTCAGTTGAAAATGTTTCAGACTTATTTCCGCTGCCTCGCTTGAGGGGCCGTCACATGAATGAGCCCCGCCGAAAGCCAGCCGGGGTTGGATTTCCCACCTTGTTTAGGCTGCTTCACACTGAATGTGAAGGCCTTCATATGGGGGGGGGGGTTAACACATGCACTCAACCTTATGTGTGAATTGTTGTGTCATTGGTTCTCTTCCTGTGAATTGTTGTGTCATTGGTTCTCTTCCTGTGAATTGTTGTGTCATTGGTTCTCTTCCTGTGAATTGTTGTGTCATTGATTCTCTTCCTGTGAGTTCTTGTGTCATTGGTTCTCTTCCTGTGAGTTCTTGTGTCATTGGTTCTCTTCCTGTGAGTTCTTGTGTCATTGGTTCTCTTCCTGTGAGTTCTTGTGTCATTGGTTCTCTTCCTGTGAGTTCTTGTGTCATTGGTTCTCTTCCTGTGAGTTCTTGTGTCATTGGTTCTCTTCCTGTGAGTTCTTGTGTCATTGGTTCTCTTCCTGTGAGTTCTTGTGTCATTGGTTCTCTTCCTGTGAGTTCTTGTGTCATTGGTTCTCTTCCTGTGAGTTCTTGTGTCATTGGTTCTCTTCCTGTGAGTTCTTGTGTCATTGGTTCTCTTCCTGTGAGTTCTTGTGTCATTGGTTCTCTTCCTGTGAGTTCTTGTGTCATTGGTTCTCTTCCTGTGAATTCTTGTGTCATTGGTTCTCTTCCTGTGAATTCTTGTGTCATTGGTTCTCTTCCTGTGAATTCTTGTGTCATTGGTTCTCTTCCTGTGAATTCTTGTGTCCCTGTCACAGCTACGTGGTGAACATGGGTCTAATTGACAAGCTGTACAGCTGCTTCCTGTCAGTCCAAGGCCCGGTGGACGAGTGCCCCAAGATGTCCGCCTTCCTCCAGCAGGCCACCGCCGTCCTGCACGCCATGTGTAAGCTCTGCTTCGCCGTGACCGGCCGGTGAGTGGCAGCCTTCTTCCTCTTTGAACCACCTATCCAGACCGCCCTGTTAT